>NC_141139.1:14273636-14598636 GCF_053477565.2 Lygodium microphyllum | reverse complement strand
CTGAAATGCCAGGACACCAAGCTGATAATGGAAATTTGCAAGCTCAACAGCCAGCAAACAATGATCATTGGGTTAGGAGATCGTCTACGGCTACAAGACAACCTGATAGATTCGTTCCTGATGCAAACAATGTGGCTGATTATGTCATGTTGACAAACTGTGGTGAATTGTCTTGCTTCAAGGAAGCAATGGACAGACAGGACAGCAAGAAATGGTATAAAGCCATGTTGTCAGAGATGAAATCTCTTGAGAAAAATGGCACTTGGGACTTGGTGCAGTTGCCTAAAGGGCAGAAAACCCTTCCATGCAAATGGGTTTACAAGATGAAGATCACTTTTGGTTCCTCACCAAAGTACAAAGCAAGATTGGTTGCGAAGGGGTACAAGCAGGAACATGGAGTTGACTTTGATGAGATCTTCTCTCCTGTAGTCAAGATGACTACATTGAGAACCATTTTGGGCTTGGTTGCAGCTGAAGATATGAAGCTCATATACATAGATGTAAAGACTGCATTCTTACATAGTGATCTGCATGAAGACATATATATGCAGCAGCCTGAAGGGTTTGTGGCAAAAGGGAAAGACAAGATGGTATGTGAACTCAAAAGAATTTGTGTGGGCTGAAACAAGCATCAAGAGAATGGTATCATAAGTTTGATACATCTATATAGTCTCAAGGTTTTCATAGAAGTCAAGTCGATCACTGCTTCTACACCAAGAAGGCCGCACATGGCAGCCTGATTATCTTGGTTCTGTATGTTGATGACATGCTGATTGCTGGCAGGGATACTCATGCCTTGAACTCATTGAAGCAAAGTCTTCATGGCAGCTTTGACATGAAGGATCTTGGCGATGCAAATCATATTCTTGGCATGCGAATACTCAGAGATAGGTCAAAAGGATTACTCTATCTATCTCAGCAAGAGTATATCTCCAAGGTTTTTGTAGTGTTTCAATATGGAGGGGGGGAAAACAATTGGGGTTCCATTGCCTCCATATGTGAAACTCAGTGTACAGGACAGCCCTACATCTGATGATGAGAAGGCTGAAATGGCCGAGATACCATATGCTTCAACTGTTGGCAATTTGATGTATGCTATGGTCGCTACACGTCCTGACATTGCCTTTGCAATGGAAGTGGTTAGCAAATACATGGCAAACCCTGGTAAAAAGCATTGGGAAGCACTGACATGTATTATGAGATACCTCAAAGGCACCAAGGATTTGTGCATCTGCTTTGGAAAGGAGAAGGCATCTGTCGTTGGCTTGACGAATGCAGACTATACTGGTCATGCGGACTGCAAAAACTCCACTTCTGGGTATGTATTTACCTTCACATGAGGAGCAGTCTCTTGGATCTCCAGGCTACAAAAGTGTGTTGCATTGTCTACTGCAGAGGCAGAGTATATGGCTGCCACTGAGGCATGCAAGGAGGCTTTATGGCTTTCACATCTGGTGGGAGAGCTTGGCATTACAAAGTTACATGTTCTCCATTGTGATAGTTAGAGTGGTATCATGCTAGCACCGAATCCTGTCTTTCATGCAAAGACGAAGCACATACAGGTGAAGTATCACTTCATTAGAGATGTACTTAACAACAAGAGCATTGAGCTTGTCAAAGTGCATACAGATGATGATCCTGCAGATCTCACGAAGGGTCTTCCAACAGAGTTGTTTGGTCATTGCCAATAGATGATGGGAGTTGGATAGGTATATGTATTTTAGCTTTGTACATACTTAGACTTAGCTGATTCTTTTCTCCTCTTAAGGCACATTGCCTTTGGGTGGGAGGTTGTTGGGAATAAAGGGCCATCGTGCCTTTTATATGTGCACGAAGGTGAATATACCCTTAGCACATTTGTACTTTCATATATATCTATCTACACACAAAAAAATTTGTACCCAAGAACATTGTACATCTCTCTCTCTCACTCTCATTCTCTTCTCTTTCTCACGTTTTGCTCTCTACCTGACATTTTCATAGCAAGGCATTGCATCGCCACTGCACATCGCTCACTTCAAATTGGAGGCGATGACTTTGGTATTCTTTCAAGAATACTAGCTGTATGACATGGCTCCAAGACTGAAACATGGAATACTGGATGGATTTTCATGGACCGGAGAACCTGGAGATGATAGGTGACTGGATTTATTTAGCCAAGAATCTTGAAGGGACCAAGGATGTTGCATGCAAAGCTTATGAGCATTTCTCTTGTATTTCTCTTGAGCTTATTTGATCTGTGCTTGCAAATCTTTATAAAAATCAAAGAGGTGTTGAGCTAAGTCTATAGCAACTGGATCCTTCTCTTGTAATCTTACATGGCGGTCTATCCTTGGGTGTAAACCATAATTAGCAAATGGTGTGAATTGAGTGGAGGCATGGGGGAATTACTGTAAGCAAACTCAACAAGGGGTAGTAGATCCACCCAATTGTCTTTATGATAGTTGATCATGAATCTAAAGCCTAGCTCCAAGACTTGATTCACTCTTTCTATTTGTTTGTCACTCTATGGGTGATTGGCTCAAGAAAGACTCACTTGTACTCCCAAAAGTTTAAAAAGGCTTCTCAAAACCCAACTACAAACTCGGGGCCGCAATCACAAACAATATCATCAAGTAACCTGTGGTACCGATATATCTATTCTAGGAAGAGCCTTGTTGTCCCTTCCCCATTGATACTCTTGGTTGTTTGGATAAAGTACGCTATTTTTGTGAATCGATCAACCACCACCAAAATAGAATCATACCCTCTCGAAGAAGGTAGTTCAACAATGAAGTCATGGATAAATATGACCGTGGCTTACTTAGAATAGGTAATGGGTGAAGAAGGCCATGAGATCAATGACGAGGGACTTTAGCTTGATTGCACATTGCACAAGAACGCACAAAGTCCTTAACTAGTTTCCATATTTGCAATCACAAAAATCCCTTGAAACCAACTCAATTGTCTTCTTAACCCCAAAACACCCTACTAAGGGGAGATCATGTCTCTTCTTGAGTATATCCACTTGCAAAAGACCAGGAGGAATATAGATGAGTCCTTTATAATAGGGCTGTCCTTCAATGTCCTAGAAATCCCTTTGAGTTTATTCTTGGCCTTGATGTAATTGCCTCTCTAAGTCCTTGGTGAATGAGTCTTTTGCAATTTCCTTCTTGACCTTTGATAAGAATCCAAAGTCTTCTAGGGCTTTGTTGATAGCTACCCTTAACTTCAATTGCTCAGATTTCAAGACTACTATTTTTTGTCACTGGAGAATGAAAATGCTCTTTTACATTTACAGGTAAAAAAACAGCAGATCAGAATTCATAGCCTTCTTTTGGTACCAAGTAGGATCTTTGGGATAAAGCATCTAGTTTTCCTTGTTGGTGGCCAAGCCTATAGGTAATGACAAAGTGAAATTAGGATAGGAAACCACTCCATCTTGCTTGGCAATAATTCAAGACATGTAAAGTCATAAAATATTCAAAATTCTTGTGATCCGTATACATAGTCATCTTATAAGGGGGACCTTCAAGTAGGTGTCACCATGTTTCCAAGGATTCCACAATGGCTAGAAGTTATATACCATGAATTTCATAGTTGATTTCTATAGCAAAGAATTTTCTCAAGTGAAAGGATACTGGATGGACTCAATTGTCATCACCAATCTTAGAAAGAATAGCTCCAAGTGCAAAATTCGAGGCATCTATCTCCATGATAAAGGACTTCAATGGATCTGCATGGATGAGAATGGGTGTTAACATGAAGGCTTCCTTTAATCTTTGAAGACCTTGTTCAGCCGTTTGATATCACAATTAAGTTGTCCAAGTATTATCGAAAAATATCAATCATCATATGTTGGAAAACTAGTAGAGCATTCGTGAGGTCAAATGGCATGACAACATATTCAAAATGCTCATACCTTGTGCAAAAAGCCATCTTCCATTCATCACCTTCCTTTATCTTGACAAGATTATCAGTGCTACAAAGATATATCTTGGTGAAGACTTTCGCTTTCCTAAGTTGTTCAAGGAGTTTTGGAATCAAGGAAAGAGGGTAGCAATTCTTGATTTTAATATTATTGAGCCCTCTATAATCCACACACATATGGAGGGATCCGTCTTTTTTCTTGACAAATAGAATTGGAGCATCTGTTGGAGATTTTGAATGACGTGTGAATCCCTTGCCAAGATTCTCATTGATATTTTTCTTGAGCTTTGCTAATTTATATTGGGATAGCTTATAGATGGGACTGAAAGGAGATTGAGCTTCTTTTTATAAATCTATTGCAAAATCATAAGGTTGGTGTTCCAATAGCATGTCCACATTCTTCTTTTCAAATACATCCTTGTGTTGAGCTAAAATATGCATTACTTGCTGATTAGCCTCTAAAACAGCCCCAAAACACACTCAAAATGCTCTTTTCGAGTAAAACCCTAAAACGGGGAGCGATTTGAGAGAGTTCAGTGGAAACCCTAAAACAGGGAGCGGTTCGAGAGAGTTTAGTGGAAACCCTAATTTTTTGGCGCCTTCCACATCTATAAATAGACAGACTGCCCCATTCAGCGATCATCCTTGTCTGCAGGTTACACCAGCCCACATACCCTCTGCTGCTGTTGGCGCCCAGTTTCCAGCCTGCAGCCTGTCTCCATCTACTGTCCAGCCATCATCGACTGCAGCCACATTATCTTTAGCCTGTCCATTGCTATAGGCGACAGCTCTCAGCTGCTGGTGACTACTCCAGACTGTCCCAAACTAGTGTTCGGCCTACTGTCCATAATCTCCAAGGTCAGCCAGCCTGCATTTTCAGCATTGCATGCCCTGACACTCTCAGACACTGTTTCAGCGTACTGTTTACAACAGACACTGCACAATTTCCAGCCTCCGATCGGTGGTACACTGCTACATTAACCACTTTCCAACCTCCAGATTGCTGCGTTTTGGTGACCAGCCTGCTGCCATTCACTATTCAGCACTTCTACACTCCGACTGGTGGTCACAGACTTGGGATCCGTCTTCATTGGACGTCACACTCCAACATTGCTCTGCCCTTGAGCACACTATACACTCTTACATTCATTTACAACATTCATTCACTTCAAAGTTGTGTTCTCTCTCTCCCTTCTTCTGTTTGTGTTTGAGTTTCTGTGTTTGAGTTTTGAGTTTTGCGTTTAGGGTTTGAGTTTTTGAGTTTTGCCTTTAGGGTTTGAGTTTTGCCCTCTGTGTCTGTGTCTGTCTCTTTGTGTTTCTGTCGTGGTCGTACACTCTGTATGTCCTCAGTGCAAACACTAGCAGTTTCCTTCACATGGTATCACTGCCGGTGCTCTTGTAAAGAGTATCCTATGGATATTGTGGAGAGTTAGTCTTTGTGCGAGGCACACAATATGACTCGTAACTAAATCACAATGTCCCAGACACCTTCTTCTCCAGTTCCTATGATGTCTTATCAGGCTTCTCCATCATTGGAAGCCCTGAGACGGAATTATGGACTCGGTGAGGAGGACCACACTCCACCTTCACCAAATTTCACTAACATGACAGAGGAGGACTTTGAGGAGTACTATCCCAACAAGTATGGTGATGTTTACACCCCTCCTACCAGCTTTGCTACCACATTCGGACTGGTTGGTGAGGCTGGTCACCTCTCCGATCATGGAGAACATACGGCATTCAGAACGTCTGGCGATCCATCTTCATCATCTCAGCCAGGTCCAATGTCAGGTTTGTACAATTCTTTTGTGTTGCATGAATCTAAACCCTCGTCTGTTTCTTCTTTTGAGGTACAGGATCCGGATGGCTTTGCGTATGTAAACTTCAATAGAGGGGGCTCACGAAGCAAACGAAATTCAAGTACATCTACAGCTTCTGTTTCATTTGAGCATATCACACACACTTCTCACTTCCCTCCCATCCTACCCTCTTCTATATCACACCTCTCATCATCTTTCCAAAACCTTGGATTACACTCCCCATCTGCATCACACACCCTAGGGGTTGGATCTTCCATCTCCGCTCCTAGCACCTTTTCCTTCTCCACCCCATTCTCTACCTCTTTGCACCATGGTACTTCGTTAGGGGGAATGCCACCCTTTAACATAGTGCCTCCCAACTTTCAGCACATGAGCACACCCATAACTCTTGGGACGACTGTGATGGGCATCCCCCTCACTATCCCTAGCTTCACATCTCCCATGGCCACTCATACGTATAGGTTTCCATCCTCAGCTTATGGTGCATCCTCACACTCTCCTTGGAATACACCTACACAGGGATTCCCATCTTCTGCTCACCGTGTTCCTGTCCCACCTCCTTGGTTCCTCATGTGGCTACCATGCCCATGCCTAGTCAACCCATCCCTACCTATGGATCCACCTTGCACACTACATGCATGCCTGGTGGGCACTCTGGGGCCCATTCCTAAGTGTACTCCACTCCCCAATCCTAGCCACACTATACTTTTTCACACTATCCATCTCCGAGTACTACCACTCCTGTTGCAACGGCCAAGAATGCCTTCACGGATAAGACATGTTTTAACGGGTCAAATTTCACCGCTTGGTCTAATTTCATGCAACAAGTGCTTGAGTCTTAGGGTCTTTGGGACCTCGTCATTGGTTTAGTGTCTATGCCGGCTAGCTCACCCTGATTACATCCATCAATGGAGAGTCCCCAATGCCATAGCCAATGTTGAGCTGATGCAGGGATTGCTTCCTCAGTTTCACTCTCAGTTGCAACACTTCCCACTTGCGTCAGAGCGTTGGAGTCACCTTCTTGACCACTATGTAGCTCGTGATCGTACTCCGCGCATCAATCTCGACTTTGAGATTCAAGAGTTCTCTATTAAGGAAGGGGACGATCTGAAAGTCAAGCTGGCCGAATATAGACAGTTACTTGCCGAGTTCGCCACTACTGGCTCTCCAAAGTCAGATGACGATCAGGTTACATTCTTCTTGAATAAGTTGCCCGACAAGTACTTCAATTTCATTCAACACATCATCTCCCAACCTAGATTGCCAACCTTCTATGAGTTTGAGTGTCACTTCTTGCGTTACGCGAGACTGTATGATCAAGTCCACAAAAAATCCTCATCACAGCCTTATTCAGAGCAGAGGGGGTTGGTTGCCTCTTCTTCGGGAGGGACAACCACTAGTGGAAAGAACTCGCTAGATGAGAAGGCAAGCCAATCAAAGGGTAACTCTTCCTCAAATGGAACCAAAGAATCTAGACCTATCTGGCAACAACTCCCTAAGAAAAACCGGTTTCGCACACATTGCCAGAGAGCAAGCCATGTGGACGAGAAGTGTCGCTCCAAGGCCCAAGGTCTTCCACATAAAAAGCCTCAACAAACCGCTCCAACTACACAGTCGAGTGGGGCTACGCCCTCCACTCCTGCTTCATCTCCTCCTTCAACACCCGTTGTTGTTGCTCTTGAACATGTGGCTCGAGTAGAGCCTCAGCGGCCCATCTCTTTCACTACCCCTAATGGATTGGCTGATTGGTCTGTAGGTTCCGATCCCGTTGCACTTCATACATCCATCTCACCTTCCTCTCCACCTCGTCAAACGTTCCCTTGGCAGAGCCCTGCTACTGGACATACGCGATGGTAGCCACCTTCTTCGACTCGCATGCCTCTAGGTCCTTTCGGATACCCTAGGTCAGTCTAGCATTCATTTTTTGCACTCTTAGAGTTGGGCCCATAGGATTCATTATCCTTAGTTTTTCCATTTTTTTGTCTTCTGCTGCATTTACTCACACACATACACATTCATTGCATTTATTTTCAGTTAGATTTTCTTTCTACTCCTTTTTGCTTTGGAGTTCAGCTCAGTTTTGGGCCTGAGAGGAGGCGTTGAGCTAAAATATGCATCACTTGCTGATTAGCATCCTAAACAGCCCCAAAACACACTCAAAATGCTCTTTTAGAGTAAAGCCCTAAAACGAGGAGCGGTTCGAGAGAGTTCAGTGAAAACCCTAAAACGGGGAGCGGTTTGAGAGAGTTTAGTGGAAACCCTAATTTTTGGGGCGCCCTTCTACATCTATAAAAAGATAGGCTACCCCCATTCAGTGATCATCCTTGTTTGCAGGTTACGCCAACCCACACACCCTCTGCTGCTGTTGGTGCCTATTTTCTAGGCTACATCCCGCCTCCATCTGCTGTCCAACCATCATCGACTGCACGCACATTATCTTCAACCTGTATATTGCTGTAGGCGACAGCTGTCAGCTGTGCTGGCGACTACTCCAAACTCTCCGAGACTGCTGTTCAGCCTGCTGTCCATCATCTCCAAGGTCAGCCAGCCTGTGTTTTCAGCATTGCATGCCCTGAAACACTCACACACTATTTCAGCCTGCTGTTTACAGCAGACTGTGCATAGTTTCCAGCCTTCAATCGGTGGTACACTACTGCGTTTACCAGTTTCCAACCTCCAAACAGTTGCGTTTTGGTGGCCAGCCTGCTACCATTCACTATTCAGCACTCCTACACTCCGACTGTTGGTCACACACTTGGGATCCGTCTTCAGTGGACGTCACACTCCGACATTGCTCTGCCCTTGAGCACACTCTGCACTCTTACATTCATTTACAGCATTCATTCACTTCAGAGTTGCGTTCTCTCTCTCCCTTCTTCTGTTTGTGTTTGAGTTTTGAGTTTTTGAGTTTTGCATTTAGGGTTTGAGTTTTGCCCTCTGTGTCTATTTTTGTCTCTTTGTGTTTCTATCGTGGTCGTACACTCTGTGTGTCCTCAGTGCAAACCCTGGCAGTTTCCTTCACACCTTGAACTCTACATATTCAGTTTTGGGAGTGTGTCCCAACCTTTCGTCCTTTCGCTTCTCCATTGGAATTGCATAAATTAAAAAGGATGGATTCTTCTTTGCTTGATGCATGAACACATTTGCCCCACTTGGTCAAGATTTCTTCCTTTGATTATTTTGCACTGCCCTTGGTTCAACCTTTCTAGATCTCCAATTGATGTCGAAGTTATACTATTCTAGCCAAGGTAGCCCAATAACAACGAGACTATTTGGGCAATGGATAATGTGGAAAAATATATTTCATGCCTGATATCTCTTGAATCAAGAGGTCAACCATCAGTTACTTTTGCACATACTAGCTTTGCTTTCCTTAAAAGCTATATACCATGTTGCTCTGCAAACTCCTCATCCATGAAGCATGATGTGGCTCTAGAGTCTAACAAAGCTTGTCCGTCTATCTATCTTCCCTCCAAATGATTCTTTATTAATAACATAAAGCTAAACATTGGATCTACAGATAGGAAGAGACATTTTGGGTTTCCTGAAGCTTTGTCCAGTCACATGGTCTCTACTAAAGGTAGATAACGACCATTCTCAACAGTGATGGAGTAGTGCTGCCATGAATTATCATCCTTCCTTAATGAGGACAATATTTAGCTATGTGTCCCAACTCACCACAATACATGCATAATCCATTGATACATCACCTTTGTTTTTCTTGAGTTGTCAATGGCTTGAAGTCCATCTTATCAATTTGCACAGACTTTGCCTTAGATACTTGGTCCTCTTGGGCGGTTGGGTCTTCATAAGTCTTCATCATTCTTGAATTCAAAGTGGCTTCCCGACGTCTTTCTTGTCTTCTCTGAAACAAGCGGTTGTCACATTCAATTGCTTGAGAGATAAATTCACTAAGTATATGCATCTTTGGTATAGTGAGCAAAAGATCTTCAACATCATCTTTCAATCCCTAACAAAATTGACTAATAAAATAATCCTCATGCCATGTTAAATCACATGTTAATTGCCAAAATTCTTATGCATCTACTAAGGTGGGTCTCAACCATTAGTGTAGATTTCTAATCTTTGTTTCAATTGCCCTTGCTCTATCTACTTCTCCAAATGTGGCAAAGAACTCTTGTAAGGACTCAAAATCATACAGCAATGGGGATTGCTTCTCAAGCAAGAGGGCAAACCAAGAGAGAGATGTACCCAAGAGAAGAGTTCATGCAAGGCCAACCCAAGAAGCATCATTTGGATCAGGATCTTGTTGCATGCATATAAACAATTGTACCTACTGGAGGAAACCTCTGAATTTAAACCTTGTGCCACAAATCTCTCTGGAAGACTAATCTTTGGTTCTTTCTTATGTTGATCATGAATGTTGCCACTATCTAATGGACCTCGCGCTTGATGTAGGCTTGTCTTTTAAATATCTTGAAGTTGTCGTTATAGGTCTTGTACTCAAAACTTGTGGTTGCTCTGCTTATACCCTTGCATTACTTTCTTGAAGCTCTTGGATTTACTGTTGGATGCTTTGTAAAGAGGCAACAATACTTTCCATCATAGACTCCATCACAACTAAGCAAGATCATGGTAGGACAGTCTTGCCAAACTATTGTGGGCACAAAAAGTGCTCTTTAAGAGGAGCGAGGAGATTGCTCTCACAACTTACTAGAGAAGAACTTGAAAGAGAAATTAAACTAGAACTCAATTGCGAGATAACTCGATTACAAGAGAATGCTCACAAGAGGGTGGCTTGATTACAAGACAAGACTCGATACAAGACAAGACTAGAACAAGACAAGAGCTAGAAGACGACTTACCTCGTAGGAGCCTCATAACTAATGCTGGCAAGACTGAAGGGCTTGTACAATGTAGCCCATGACCTCTATTTATACTATAGCCTAGGGAGGTTAAGGGGACTACATGTCATTACAAGAGGATACCACATGGCATGACATACACGTCAACACATGGCATGACATGTACGCTAACACATGGCATGCTGACATAAGTGATGATGCAAACATCTAGAATGTTTTAAAATCTTCTGAAAACTTTATGAAACCAAGGCTTATACTAGTTTGCATACGAACCAAGGGCTGTCTTTGCTTGAGTGTCTGTTACACTTTATATCATTCTATCTTCTTACAATTGAGGGGTAAATAAGATTAAAAGATGTAGAAAGAGGATTTGTAGGGATTGCAAGGTTGAAGAGCTGTGACGTGGATTCTTTTTAATACTATGTTACTGAATGTTGTATTGAGGGAGGGTTCAAGAGTTGTGACGTGGATTCTTTTTAACCTTGCCCTATTGTGTTTATTGTTTGGGTTTAAGGTAAGGGTTAGGAATTATTTGTGGTGTATTATATGGATCCCATACTAAGATTTGGGCTAGATTTAAGTGGTCTTTCTAGGAGGATGCCCTTGTTGCTCTCCCTTTTCTTGAGGGTGCTTTTAAGTCAAATTTGAGAGTCATGTTAGCTAGCCTTAGTGGTTTATAGGTGTCAAACTTTTTCTTAAGAGGTAGCTAGCTTAGGTGTGAGTTCTTGGCTAGGTCCATGTCATGATAAAGTCCCATAGTGTAGTGAGAGGCTGCATTTAAGTAAATTGCCTACGGGCTAAATTACTTAAAAGTTCAATCATGAAGAAGGAAAATAAAAATAAAAATACAAAGCTAGAATATGCCTATCACCCCACACAGGCTTGGTAGGTTCCTGGGTTCAAGACTCCTTGGGATGAGACCTAGCTATGGGGCCTAATAAGAAGAAAAGAATATCAAAATCTATATGTCACCTTGCAAGACCCTAGGAGGTTCCTAGGTGCGAGATAGGCCTGGGGGCAAATGCCTTGGTCTCCTTGGGACATGGTAGAAAATTAAATGGCCAATGAGCCATCCCTACCAAATAAAATAATAATAAATGATGATGGACACAAAATAAAAAAAGACTTTAGCATTAACCGATGGCGAGTTGGCCTAGGATTCCTCCTCATGTTAGTGTGCCTTTTGTGAGGGTGGGATGACCCCTAGCTGCCTGTCCGGATAGTCTAGGATGTCCTCTAGGTTAACTTAGATTCACTTAATAGTGAGGGTAGTTATGGAGTGCTATCCCCTTGGGGGACTCTTATTCTTGTTCTTGGTTTTGGTTGGGATGCATGTATGTGGCGATGAGTGTTTCATCTTTTATATTTGTAGTGGTTGATTTCTATTTCTATTCTGATTTTAATGTGTTTAATGAAATCTACAACATGATCATGGTCCAAAATGAAGGAAAAAATCGTAAACATGATACGTTTCTCCAAAATGCAATCTTTCCCTCTCTGACTCCATAGCCACTAAAACGGGTTCATATGTGAGAGGAGGTGGGTGAGATGGAAGCGTATAGGTTGTATGTATGCACAAAAGATGAATGCTGAAGCAAATAGGAGATCAAAGGGCCTACATCAATGGTCTTATGGCGCATCAACGGTGGCAGTCCAATGACGTTTAGCATTCCCGCAATACCCGAAACACAAGAAAAAAAGTGAAAATAACACAAATGATCGTTCTTTCAATATAGTTTGCGAAAGTGCCAATGTTTCCATGGCTGAACTTGGTTCTTTGTGATGGTTTTCATCTCTGTTCCTTATTGTTTGCTAGTCTTTCCTGTTTTTTATCATGAAAAAAGCCAAAAAAAATGAAGAAATACACTAAAAATGGTCTAATAAATAGATAAAAAGGCCAATACAAAATAGCATAATGACTCTAAAACTATTCTTTATCACAAAACATTGTTGCGGATTAGTAGCATGAGGTTTGTCTCAATACCCTTGTAATTGTCATCGTATGAGACAAAGACATTTGGCAATAAAGAGATCTTGGAATGAAATGTTTTGTCTTTTGCTGTTATCGAAGCATTATTAGGCATGGCCTTGTGATTATATGTGTGTTGTGGTAGCACAAGACCGGTGGGCTTGATGTCATGGCTCTATCTTGCAACCCCACACTTGTTGAGCTAAAACTGTATTAGCTTCACTTAAAAACGCCCAAAACTTGCTTAATTAAGGAAGAAACCTTGTTTATTTAAAGAGAAATGTGTTCCTACAAAGTATCCATATCTCATAAGCACAAACCCACTTGGGAGGGCCCAAACTTTCTATAAATAGGTATGCTGCCCTCCAATCAGCCTTAATCTCGTTTTTGCAGATTTTAGGTATTTCAGCTTGTAGCCCACGCCTTGGACATGGAGGATATCACGGTCCAAGCTAGCCATTGCTGTCTACAACAGTCTAGTGCATGTTTCCAGCCTACCACACACTGTTCAGAGCTGATTTCAGCATGTTGACTGGTGCTGCTGGTTTTTCCTGCGTTTTTAGTCTTTCTCTCTCTTGCAGCTTGCGTTTTTAGTCTCTCGCTCCTCACTTGTGTTTTTAGTTTTTCACTCTCCTGCAAAGACCCACTCGTTACAGCCAAGCACATCAGCACCTATTTGGATTGTGGTCACTGGAGCTACACATCACATGACTTCTATAGAGCACATCTTCCGTACCTGAGCCCCTGCAACCGAGCGGGTCCATGTAGCAAACAACTCCTCGGTCAAGATCCAAGCTCGAGGTTGCATCAAATTTTGCCACTGACAAGGGTCTGGATCTCGCTTCACTAAACAATGTATACCATGTCCCTCAACTTGGAGTGAACTTATTATCTGTTCAGCAACTTTGCCAATTGGGGTGAGAAGTTTTCTTTACATTCACCACAATCGAGGTCCTTGACTCTCAGACTCATTTAGTGATTGCTCACGGTAAAGCACAGCCTAATGGCCTATACCACATGATCCATTTTCTTACCAAGCCGCCAATCCAGGGCTCTGTGTTCCATAGCTTCCAAGCATTAGCCAAATCTCTAGAGCCTACAAACAATGAGTGTCTTTCGCATTTTTTCCTAAGGTATCTTGGCTATGACTCTCTTTATGAGTTGTCACGTCGTGAGATGGTTAAAGACCTTCCTCGCCTAAAGCTAGCTCGAGATGTCTATAGAGTATATCAGCTCGGGAAGTAGCACTATACCCCATTTCCTCAGCAGTCTACACAGAGCTCAGGCGCCTCTTAGTTTGATTCACGTTGATCTTTGTGGACCCACATCCACTCCTGCCTTGAACGGTGTGTTGTACTTCTTTTGATAGTGAATAATCATTCAAGATATATGTGGATGTACTTCCTCAAGCATAAGTCCGATGCTTTCACATATTTCTCTGCTTGGATACTGCTGGTTCATAACCAGACGGGTCGTCATGTTGGTTGCATATAGTGGTGATGACTTCATCTCCCACGAGTTTTCTGAGTTTTTATAGCAGCATGGCATCTCTCGCCAACTCACCTCTACCAACTCCCCCTCTCAAAATGGAGTCGTAGAGTTTCAGAACCGAACAATCATGGAAATGGCATGCTCTATGTTGTTCACAACAGAACTCCCTAAGTGCCTTTGGGTTGAGGCTGCTAACACTGCAATGTACATCCTCAACCGGTATCCAACTGCAACTCTTCCTCAGAAGACCCCGTACGAGACATTCTTTGGCTCTCGGCCTGTCATATCCCAGTTCACAGTCTTCCGGTGTCGTACATACACACATACGTCTCATGATAAAATAGGGCAACTTCTTTGGTTAATTCATACTAGGCTAGCCTTAGCTTACTCAGTCAATATTCTCAGCCAGTATTTCACAACACCTAGAATATCACATTGGATTGCATGTCTTCATGTATTGCGTTATTTACGGTATACTTATTATTATGGCCTCACTTATGGTTCTAGTTTATATTTACAGGGATACACTAATTCTAATTGGGCAGGAGATCCTAACGCCCGGCGTTCCCATGGCGACTACCGCTTCACCTTGGGCACAATTCCCATTTGTTGGTCCAACCGTAAGCAAGAGATGGTGGTGGCTTCCATGGCCGAGGCTAAGTATAGAGCTCTCTTCGATGGCACCACCAAGGCCATCTACCTAAGGAGCTTACTGGCCGCGCTCCACTTCCCTTATGACTCTCCCATTGTTGTCTACTACGATAACCAAAGTGCCATTGTCCTTACACACAATCCGATCATCAAACTACGGACGCAACATGTGGGAATCTACTTCACTTTTCCAAAGAGAAGGTTGAGCTAGGCACTATCTACCTAGAGTTTGTGCCTTCATCAAACAATTTTGCAAACATTTTAACCAAAGCGGTCAACCATCCGATTCTTTTGTACCTTTTACCCACGATTGGCTTGGTACATCCTCCCCTATTTCTTCGAATTGACAGGGAGAGAGAGCTTCCCTCTTGCTTTCCCTTTCAGTTTGAGAGGAGGCGACTACTTCTCTTGATAGTGATAGTGATGATGCTTATTGTTCTTTCATTCATTTATTCTTTTGTATTGTACTTATGGGCATTTATAACTGCATCCGCACTATCAAGATGACATAATTGTAAAAGGACACTTAGGCAAGTGAACAATTCCCCTGCGAGGGGATTGTCCAAGTGGCACCCTTGCATTGCATTTTGCGTGAGCATGACATCTTGCATCTCCCTTTGCATTACCCCACGCGTTGGCATTCTGTTCATGTAAATATGCATCTGTGCACATTTATCCCTTTTTTATCTTTTGGAGTGGTCAACTCTGGATCCACCATATTCGTGGCATTGCACATGGCAGTCTCCAAGGTAGTTCTCCCTAGCTTGCTTGCTTGCTTTGCTTGTCCTGCTTACTTCACCTCTTTGCCATATTTGTATCACCCACAACTTAGCCATTTTCCTTTTTCACCGACACCCAATAATGGTAGGGATAGTATGCTTGTTTTGTGAAGGTCTTGGGTCTGACCATCCCTTATTACTCTCTCGGTTGAGGCATGGATACTCAATAGGATGAAAATTGATTTAAAACCCTCACTTAATGTTAAATCTATCAAAACTACAAAGCCCTCCAAAAAAAAAAAGTCCATTGCTAATTTCATCCGCCTTTACAGGACTTGGTAGGCCATTGGACAGCTGACATACACCCTTTGTCGGCTGCCCTAGCCTCTCTGGGGTGATCGCTTAGGCTCCCCTAGTGGGATAACCATCACCTCTGTAGTCTTAGTAAGCCACTAGGCAACCGACATATACCCTTTGTCCAATGCTCTGACTGCTTTGGGGTGGAATGCCTTGGGATAAAAGATTTATTTTTTTTAAGGGCTTGGCTGGCCTACTTCTCGTGGCACCATTGTTGGGCCTAAGAGGGGCTATTGAGCTAGAAATGCATTAGCTTTACTTAAATAGCCCCAAAACATGCTTAATTAAGGAAGAAACCTTGTTTATTTAATAAGAAATACATTCCAAGAGAGTATCTATATCCCATAAGCACAAACCCACTTGAAAGGGCCCGAACTTTCTATAAATAGATATGCTGCCCTCCATTCAGCCTTAATCTCGTTTTTGCAGATTTCACGTATTTTAGCTTGCTGCACACACCTCGGACGCGAAGGACATCACGGTCCAAGCTGGCCATTGCTGTCTACAATAGTCTGGCGCTTGTTTCCAGCCCACCACACACTATTCAAAGCTGATTTCAGCATGGGCTGATTTTTCCTGCGTTTTTAGTCTTTCTCTCTCCTGCAGCCTGCATTTGCTGTTTTCTCTCTCCTACAGCCTGCATTTTGTCTTACTCTCTCCTCACATGCGCTTTTAGTCTTTCTCTCTCCTACACTGTCGTCTGCACCAAATTCAGCCTTCCTTGGTTGCATTTGCTAGTGTTCAACATCTAAAGGCTACCTTGCTGCAATTCGAGATCCGTTCGGAGTACAACACGCTCTCTAGAACATTACCCCTACCCTGATCCTTGAGATACACGAGTTCGAGGTATAGTATTCATTCACTACATAGTGTGTTTGCTGCATGAGCATTGTATATTCAATAGTCATTTCATTTCATTCATTCTCTATGTTCATTGTCTCTTAGTTACCCTAACCCTAACTATGTTCTTCTATCAGTCTGTGCTTTGTTGTACGGTGTTATTTGAGTTTCTATGTTAGGTTATTTCTTCACAACACTATGATGTAGTCTTGCATTCATAGGGAAAAAGAAAGATACGTTTTTTCATATACACGATGGTTGGTTAAAGGTTCGCATGCATCATCCAAATATGCACTAAAGTGCCATCCTTGCATATACCATAACACAACACTTATTTGTTTACAGATCAAGTGTATGTGAGGTGTTTTAGACTGTAGGTAGATTCATGGTTTTCTAAGTGGGATATAGTGAGAAAGAGAGTTGTGTCGAATAATCACATAAAGAATAGAATCTAGCAAGAACCAACCCCTGATATGTGATGTGGGCTATTAACACCCTTTTTGTATGGGATGCTTCTTTCCTTGGAGTTTCATGACAAGGTAATAAGAAATATGGACCATAGAAATGCCGAGTGTTTGAGTATTAGAGAGTGTCTCTAGTGTGTTAGCTAGTTGTCATGGCCACCGAGCCATGGGGGCTTGGGTTGTGAGGCTCGAGAGTGGCATAAACTTGTCCAAGTCCACTTAAATGTCCACTTTGCTGCCCATAATAGGTACCTGACACTTTTCATTCAAACAGAGGTGTAAATCAACTTCAGCTTCATGGCATATGTATACAGATTGTGTGTATATAGTATAAACACAGGCAGTTCAATCTCATAGACATACAGCTCAAATATATTCACTTTCATACTTCTCTATAGTTTTCAACCATTGGATATAGAACCGCATGACACCGTTTTAGGTCCTGACACCTTGCCACCCCAAGGCCTGTAAATTTGATTTAGAGCAACTGATCTCAGAAGATGTAGTGGTATTAATATGGAGGCAGGATGCTTGGCCAAACAAGTCCCAAACATCTAATGCCTTGCTGAGGTTATACCAATCAGCTTTCAATATCAAGAAAGTATCATCCGCCAATGTCTACCCAACAAAATGTTGATACAGTGGACTGTAAAGAAATGCTCTACACGTAAAAAGCACGAAACCAATCATATGTCAAAGCACAAACCGATAAACTCAAAACAGAGTTAGGGTTAGGGTTAGGGTTAGGGTTAGGGTAACACAAAGATAGTGAACACAATGAATAATAAAGTGAACGAATAATGAATATACAATGCTCATGCAGCAAACACAATATGCAATGAATACTGAACCTCGAACTCTTGTATCTCTAGGATGAAGATAGAGGTTATGAGCTATAGAGTGTGTCATACTCGGAACAGCGGATCCCGAATCACAAGAAAGGCAGCCTCGGAGTGTTGAACACCAGCAAACGCAACCAAGGAAGGATGGATCTAATGCAAACAACACTGCAAGAGAGAAAGACTAAAAATGCACGTACCTTAGGAGAGAGAAAATATGGGTAATAGTTGTTAGGTGCAAACGCAGCATACAAAGGTGAGAGAATGTCAGGGGGGCAGCTAAAAACTGCAAGCGCATTGTTATTGCAACTTGGTCCTAAAGATCCACTTCATCCCAATGACCTTCTTGTGACTAGGACGATCCATCAATGTCAAAGTCCCATTGCAATCAATACTATCCAGATTCTTCTCCATGGCCTCACAACACAGAGGGTCCTAGAGAGCCTCCTACGAATTGTCCGGCTCAAAATGTGCAATGTAATCGGCTGTAAATAGCAATGCATATGAAGCATGAGGAGCGAGCAAAGCAAACCTTCTAGGGCCCTCCCGAGTGAGTAATGGTGGAAGAATCCCTAAATCTCGCATGGTTTGCTGATATCAACGAGATAACGGGTCTCACAGAGGAGACCAGGGAGCTGAAGTATCTGCAGGAAAGTTAGGAGCGAGCAATAGACCTAGCTCAATAGCCACAATCTCAAATGATGTGAGCAAAGGGGAGGACGAAGAGTCCAATGCAGAGGACTGCACGATGTCTCTCTCATCAAAGATGACATCCCTCCTAACTATCACCTTGTTTGTCCAAGAATCAAACAAACGATAGGCTTTCACTTCAAAAGAATAGCCCACAAAAATCAAGAGATCTACTTGAGGGGTGAGCTTTTCTATCTTGTCATCAAGAGTGTGCGTATAAGAACGACTACCAAAAACTCTAAAGTGATAAATAACAAGCCGAGAGCCAAAGAATGCCTTGTACGGAGTCTTTCTAGGGACATCCACATTCAAACATCAATTGAGGGTGTACACTGAAGTGTTAACAACCTCAACCCAAAGGCGCTCAAGGAGCTCTACTAGGGACAGCATAGAGCATGCCATATTTAGGACACTCCAGTTCCTACGCTCTACGACTCCATTCTGGGCAGGGAAGTACGTAGAGATGAGCTAGCATGCAATGTCTTGCTCCTGTAGAAACTCAGAAAACTTGCAGGAGGTAAACTCACCATGAAAATCACTCCTCGTAGTACACACACAACAACCAGTCTGGTTATAGACCAACAGCACCCAAGCAACAAAATAAGTAAAGACGTCAGACTTGTGCTTGAGGGGAAACATCCACATGTATCTAGAGAAATCATCCACTATCAAAAAGAAGTACATTTCACCATTTTAAGGTGGCAGTGGATGTGGGACCGCAAAGATCTACATGAATGAGGCTAAGGGGTTCAATAGCTCGAGTGATAGACTACTAAGGAAAGGGTGTACAATGTTGCTTACCTAGCTGACATGCTTTACAACCCTCTCGAGATAGTTTTAGGTGTGGAAGACTCTAAACCATTCCCTAACGCGACAGCTCATAAAGAGAGTCATAGCCAAGATGTCCTAAGCGAAAATGCCACAAACGCGTGGAGTCTGTGGGCTCCCGTGTAGTGGTCAAAGCCTAGAAGCAATGGAACTATGAATCATCCGCAGTCGGCTTTGTAAGAAAGTGGGTCATGTGGTAAAGGCCATTAGGTTGTGTCTTTTCGCGAGTAATCGCTAAACCAGTCTTAGAGTCTATGACCTCGACTGTGGTCGCTATGAAGAAAACTACTCGCCTCAATCAGCAAAGCTGCTCAACGGCCAATAAGTTTACACCAAGCTGGGGGACATGATAAACATCATCCAATGAAGCAAGATTTGGACCCAGGTCAGTCGGAAACTAATGCAACCCTGGGCATGAATTGTGACTGAGGAGTTATTTTCTACGCAGATACTCCCGGCCTCAGAAAATAAAAATGTCCACTCAAGGAGCCATACAATGGGTAGCTCCCCTATCCACAAGCTAAACAGATACTCATGAGCTTGATTGTGACAAGTAGGCCTGTGCAGGCACCTCATCAAGAGGCAACTTGCAGATGTAAACGGAACTCCCATCAGATGTCTCTAAGAAGACGATGTGGACCTCTCCAGACTAATCAAACAAACCCTCTAGAGTTGAGTAATTTGCCGACTGTGATGACACAGACCAATGGCAGTGTGGGTTTGGGCTCTCCACTGCCCCTCCTGAGGGTTGCCACCACCCTACTTCCCTTCTTCGACTAGGGTACGGGGGTCTGATTCTTGGATTTGGATTGTGTGCCTCTTGCCTTAGATCGACACTCCTTGTCATGATGTCCAACCCTTTTGACAATGCTGACAATACCTATTCTTTTTAGGTACATTCAACCATCCCAGTTTAAGTGATGATTGATTGTTTCCTTGAAATTTACTAGCCCTATTTTGATTTTGATTTTGATTTAAGTTTTGTATGCCCTTGCCCTATTGCCCCCTCTGAGAAGATGCAATAAGAGCCACCTCTATCGAGGATGTGTTATGAAATTGGTCGAACAACCGTGTGTATCACAACAGCCAATACTCAAACTCATAAAATGTGTATATCTAAGGCCGTGAAATCATCTGTTGCACAAAATGAAAATATTTTCTTGGCAACTTGTTAAGGAACAAGGTAACCTGATCGTTAGACGACTTAGGAGCCCTAGTGACTAAGAACTTGGCGAGGAGAAATCGATACTTAGCCACATCAAGTTTCGAGTCATTCTTGTCTGTGATTTTGAAATTTTGAAACTCATGATTGAAATTGATGCGATGGGTCCTATCTCGAGCCGTATAGCAGTCACTCAATAATGTGTCCAACGCTCAGATGCTAAGTCGAAATGCTAAAACTGAGAGTGAAACTCAAGCAATAAGCCCTGCATAAGTTTAATAATAGTGAAGGTGTTACAAGCCTTCCATGAGCGGATGACCTTGAATGGAACAAGGGCAGGATCCGGTTGGGATTCCAACCCCTGCACTAAATTCCATAGGTTTTGAGGGCCTAAGACATGCCTCATCAAATTTGACCAAGTGGTATAGTTGGACCCATTGAAATGAGTATTATAATTAAATGCATGCTTAGCAAATGAGGTACTAGAACCATGACGCGTCTGTGAAGATGGATAGATGGCATAAGATGGAGCATAGAATGGTAAAGGTGGTGGACAAGAAGTAGAAGAGGGTAAAAATAGATTGGTAGAATTAGGTTATTGATGTCCAATGAGTATTGATTGCTACGAAGGTATCGAATGAACATAGGTCCATATGATAACATAGGTGCAAGTGGAGACATAGGGACTCCATAGCCTTGTCCAAATGTCGGTTGGGATACTACAAAATGATCGGATGGTCCACTAGGTAATGACATAGAGACAAACTGCAATACCAAACAATCTACACTCAAAGTTACCCTAGAGGGGGAAAACTCGAAAGTGCGTGTGAAAGGTCGAGCCTCCATCAGGTAAACCACTCAAAAATAGGTATGTAGAGGTCCTAAAGGCTGTACCTAAATGCGTAGAACCCCCTGGTGTGGTGTATGTTGGTGGATAATGTGGTGCACTTAATGGAAGCAGAAAATAAAGTGCAGTCGAAGATAAGGGAAGGATGGGTGGGAGCCCAAATGGACTTGTGTTGGATGTTGTTGTGAGAAACTATTGGGAATAAAGAGCCACCATGCCTTTTATATATGCATATTTGTACTTATATATATATATATCAAAAAACCTAAAGAGATACACTCGTCATTGTACCCAACAAGTCATGCTCACTCTCCTCTCTACTCTGCACTCTCTTTCTTTGTCTCTCCGCTGTGAGAAAGCATTGCATGTCTCGATCCTCACACTCTCTGTCTTAACAAACTGGTATCAAAGCAAGCAAGAGACAGCTCAGGTGTGCACCCATCTCAAGACAGTTGACAGGCGTGCGTACGCTTAGCAGCAAGCGCGTGTTAGAGTCAGCATCAAGTGCTTGACGGAGGCAGTTGGACCAACGGGCACGTTTTCTATAAGTGAGCGTTGATATGGCAGGCAACAAAGGACAGGACGACCTGCAATAGCTACGATAGGACAATGTTGCGGTAGTCGGCATGTAACGGGTCAGGCAACTGACGACACGCAACCAGGCGGACGAACAGTGAGCACGTCGGCAGGCAACATACAGTTGGGCGACAAGCTACAGCCCAGGCGGGAAGTTCGAAGGGCAATCGACAGGTCCCAGACTAGGCGACAGGCAGTAGGACAGTTCGGTAACGAAAATTTGATTCCGTCGAAGGCGGCAGAGGCAATTGGGTCAATTTTAAGCGGCAAAGCACAAGACGGTTTTCAAAAGCGCCTTGAAGGCCACCCAAGCATCAATTATGGATTTTTAGTCATTTTTGCAAGTGCCTCGGCAAGTCAAAGAAGCTACTTGGTAGTGGGGGACTTCGAGACAAACGCGCAGGATTTTTCAGAGTGCGAATCAGACACCAGACGGCCAAAGACTGGCGGTCAAAGACTGGGCAAATGGCCAAAATAAGTATGAAAAGGACTTCGGAGCCAAGGGGGATGACCCTTGGGGTCTCCCACCCCCAATTTTTCAAGCAACTGGAGAGGGGGGGCATTTTTTTTATGGCGAAAGGAAAAAATGGAGATAGCAGCTGAAATCGGCGCAAAATTGCGGGGGGAAAGGTGGGGGGGGGGGGGGGGGGGGGGGGGGGCACAAAGCATCTCCCACCTCAATGTGCCCTTTGCTAGGCATTCACATGCATAAGCACAACATGAGATTTTGCCAAAGAAAATTGGGGCTTTTCTCGAATTTGGGGACCTTAATACAGAACTAAACAATCTGACTCAGAAATTCCAAAATTGGTGCACATTTGCCCGACAATTTTGGGGTTTTTCCATTTTAGTGAATTTTTTTCAATTTCACTAAAATTTATGCACACCGGACCCCAGAAATTTGGAGACTTGTCCAACTTTGACGCAAGCAAGACAGAACAATGCTATTTGTCTCAAAAATTGCAGGGATTTGTGACATTTTGCCTCTGACATTTGGGGCTTTTCATGTATATGCAAAAATTGGGCTGAAATTTACCCAATTTCTCGACATTGATGCACATTGGGTCCCGTGCAATTTGGGGCTTTTGCTGTTTGGACGGAATTTGTGTGCCATTTGGTCATTTTATGTACATGCGGGTCTAATTCCAAGCAATTTGGATATCTACCACTTGGAAAAATTTGGGGGTTTTGCTGAAATTGCTCTATTTTGGCAAAATTTGTCTATTTTATGCATGTTAGAGATAGTGTAGATGTGTGGTTGATGCTTTGAGCATAAAAATTTTATTTTGGGGCTTTTGACAGTGCGTGTCAAATTTTGTGCCCGTGGGTGCATGTACAACAGAAATTGCCGCTAAAATTTGGGACTTATCATGTAATGTGATGTAATGCCAGCATGGAAGCTTCCCCTCCCGAGGCGGATCATGCAGCATCTCTCTTAATGCTATCATGGCGGTGACTTCTACCTAGCTCTTCCAACTGGAATGCTTCCTTCTCCTCTTCATTCTTTATGGTTCTCGGCACCACACGAAGACCGACATCAGGCTCTTCCTTCTTCGGCATCTACATCCACGTTAAGAGGGGGTTCCTACCCTTCTTGGTATTCTACAGGCTTCAGCACTTTGTCTTTGACATCGGCTTCTCTCCCCTAGTGTACCTTACCCTTTGCATTGCATGATTTCATCATCTTTGTACTAGGGCGCTTGGGCAAGTAAACAATTTTCCCATAAGGGACACTGTCCAAGTGGCACCTGCTGCATGAGTATTCTTCAGCATGTAGCATACTTTGCATCTCATTGTGCAGAGCACCACTTGAGCGGATCCTAAGTTGTTTCCACCGGCGACTGTTGTTACCACACCACCATCCTTCTTCATCAGTTGGATACCTCATCATCTACTTTTCCTCGTCATTGACAACCTGAGTGGATGGGTTAGCTTGTACTGTTTTGTGATGTGTTGGGTGTATCCTCCCTACTCCCGTCTTCTAGGTCACTATTCCTCAATCGGCCGCATCCCATAAAATTTACCACTTATTCCAAAAAAAAAAAAAAAACACCACACACAAAAGTTCCATGTAGTTCCATCCGCCTTTGTAGGGCTTGGTAGGCCACTGGGCAGCCGACGTGCACCCTTTGTGAGATACCCTGTCCTCTCTGGGGTGACTACTTGGATTCCCTTGGCAAGATAACCATCGCCTCTGTAGTCTTGGTAGGCCACTAGGCAGCCGACGTGCAGCCTTTGTCCGATACCTTGGCTACTTTGGGGTGGGACGCCTTGGGATACATCAACATCACAATGGTTGGCCTAACCTTTCGGCCCAGTTTTGGGCCTGAGAGGGGGTGTTGAGCTAAAATATGCATTACTTGCTAATTAACCTCTTAAACAGCCCCAAAACACACTCAAAATGCTCTTTTAGAGTAAAATCCTAAAACAAGGAGCGGTTCGAGAGAGTTCAGTGGAAACCCTAAAACGGGGAGCGGTTCAAGAAAGTTTAGTGGAAACCCTAATTTTTGGGGTGCCCTTCCACATCTATAAATAGACAGGCTGCCCCCATTCAGCAATCATCCTTGTTTGCAGGTTACACCAATCCACACACCCTCTGCTGCTGTTGCCGCCCAGTTTCCAGCCTGCAGCTCGCCTCCATCTGCTGTCCATCCATCATCGACTACAGCCACATCATCTTCAGCTAGTCCATTGCTGTAGGCGACAGCTATCAGCTGCTGGCGACTACTCCAAACTGTCCCAGACTGCTGTTCAGCCTGCTATCCATCATCTCCAGGGTCAGCCAACCTGCGTTTTCAGCATTGCAGGCCCTGACACTCTCAGACACTGTTTCAACCTGCTGTTTACAACAATCTGTGCACAATTTCTAGCCGCCGATCGGTGGTACACTGCTGCGTTTACCAGTTTCCAACCTCCACACTGCTGCGTTTTGGTGACTAGCCTGCTGCCATTCACTATTCCGCACTCCTACACTCCGACTGGTGGTCATAGACTTGGGATCCGTCTTTGGTGGACCTCACACTCCGGCATTGCTTTGCCCTTGAGCACACTGTACGCTCTTACATTCATTTACAGCATTCATTCACTTCAGAGTTGTGTTCTGTCTCTCCCTTCTTCTGTTTGTGTTTGAGTTTTTGTGTTTAAGTTTTGAGTTATGCGTTTAGGGTTTGAGTTTTGAGTTTTGCGTTTAGGGTTTGAGTTTTGCCCTCTATGTCTGTGTCTGTGTCTTTATGTTTCTGTCGTGGTCGTACACTTTGTGTGTCCTCAGTGCAAACCCTAGCAGTCTTCTTAACATCACGGACCCTACGGCCATACGTCTTGTACCGTGTGTTCTTAGAAGGGGTGTTGAACATTGCTTCCATGGACGGTTGTGTTAGTTCTTGATCAGAATCATCTCCCAGATATTCATTTTCCACGGTTTGATGCTTTCATTAGAGATGTACTTGATAACAAGAGCATTGAGCTTGTCAAAGTGCATATAGATGATAATCCTGCAGATCTTCTCAGGAAGGGTCTTCCAACAAAGCCGTTTGCTCATTGCCGACAAATGATGGAGTTGGATAGATATATGTATTTCAACTTTGTACATACCTAGACTTAGCTGATTCTCTTCTCCCCTTAAGGCACATTGTCTTTACGTGGAAGGTTGTTGGGAATAAAGGGCCATCATGCCTTTTATATGTGCACAGGTGTTAACACACCCTTAGCACATTTGTACTTTCATATATATATATATATATATCTATCTAAAAACCTAAAGAGGTACACTCGTCATTGTACCCAACAAGTCGTGCTCACTCTCCTCTCTACTTTGCACTCTCTCTCTCTGTCTCTCTACTGTGAGAAAGCATTGCGTGTCTCGATCCTCGTGCTCCCTATCTTAACAAAAACATCGTAGGTTTCTTTTGTCCATTAAATGCACTAGATGAAGATGCACCTACTCCATATTGACCATGAGAAATAAAATCATTTGAAGGAAAAGAAAGGGTAGGAATACTTATAAGTTCTTCTTTTAGTTTCTTACCTAGTTTTGAGTTCATGAAGAAATACATGTCTTCTTCATTACTCACAAACCAAAGCTTGTTTTGAAGAGTCTCTTCTTGATGAGCATATCCTAATCCAACTGAAAATACAGAATCAATTGTTGGCATAGAATCTGAAATAACAGGGTTCATACTTGGTACTGGAGAAAAGAAGTACTGGGGAAGTAATCTGTAATCCGAGCCAAGTTCCACTTGCGGATGGCTAGTCCATAGTGGAGATTCCAAAGGTTCTGCAAGACCATTAGTTCTATGCATACAATCTAAAGAAGAAAATCCATGCTTACCTTCAACCTCCGGCTGAGCCGTATGCATAAGGATGAGATCATACTCAACGGCACAAATTTGATATGGTCTATGGACTCCATGGCAATCAGATGGTTCTTTCTCCATGTCAAATCGGATTGTAGCAAGATGGGAGGGCCTCTCCTGATCATTTTTGTTCATATTTAGCCGTGAAGATTGGAGCAGTGTTGTGAATGTGTTCGAAGTCATCTGACCCTTCTATAATTCCTGCTTTCACGAATGAGCTTTCCAATCAAAGTCCAAGGTTTTTCAAAGAGTACCTAGATTTGATACCATGTGAAGAAATACTCTAAATGCAAAAAGCATAAAACAAGTCGCACAACAAAGCACAGACTGATAAACTTAGAACACATTTAGGGTTATGATAGGGTAACTCAAAGATAGTTAACACAATGAATAATAAATATACAGTGCTCCTACAGCAAACACACTATGTAGTGAATATTGAACCTTGAACTCTCATATCTCTAGGATCAAGGCAGAGGTCATGAGCTGTAGAGTGTCTCGTACTCTAAACGGATCCCGAATCACAACAAAGGCAACCTCCAAGTGTCAAACATCAACAAACACAGCCAAGAAAAGTTGGATCTGATGCAGACTACAGTGCAGGAAAGAGAAAGACTAAATACACAGGTACCTAAGGAGAGAGAAAACTTGGGCGAGAGCTATTAGGTGCAAATGCTAGCAAAGGTGAGAGAATATTAGGGCAACAACCAAAAAATGCAAACATAGCATTCAGAGGAGAGAGAAAATCCTAGCAATAGCTGCCAGCTGATGGTGACAGCAACAAACTCTAGGCGACAACTCCACTGGCTTGGCGACACCAGCAAATGCATGAAAAAGGAGGAAATCAAGCCTAAAATGATAGCATGTGGCAGGTGGAAGCTCTGACCGGGATGTCCTCCGCAAACGGGGTGTGGACAACAAAGTTATGGCTCCTAAAACCTGCAAAAACGAGATTAAGAAAGAGTGGTAGACTGATGCATATTTATAGAAAGTTTGGGGCACCCAAATTAGGGCTTTGCATGTGGGACACAGTAACTCTCTAGGATCACCTTTATTTTCAAAATAAAAGGTTTTTTTTCATTAATTAATCATGTTTTGAGATTGTTTAAGTTAGTCTTATGCATTTTTAGCTCAACATGGTTGGCATAAACCAACCAACTGCCCAATCTCAACTAGAGGTAACAACATGGTGAAAACTGGATGGGTAGCAAGGACAAAAAACAAGGAACTCAAAGTGCAATCCTGTTTGACCAACCATACAAGAATAAAGGGTCAATACCACCACCATTTAGCATGACGCGCGAAGAAGCATCATTGCTAATAGTGTATATCAACTGAGACAAGTGTGGCACAAAACCCATGGTTTGCATAAGCTCCATCAAAAAAGACCATTCCAAATAGTCAAAGGCCTTCTCCAAATCCAACTAGACAAAAACAATCTCTCAGTTGAAGTATTACACATAATCTATGCATATTTATATATTTAATATATTATGCAAAACATTCTTGCCATTGATGAGCCCATATTAATGGAAATGCACGATGATAGTAAGCTGCTTATGAAGGCAATTACCCAAACCTTCAAGAATACCTTATACACAATACCCATCAAGGAAATCAATCATCGATGTTTGAGCATCGAAGGGAAAGACACTTTGAGGATCAACTTAATAACCCCTTCTTTCCAAGATGCAAGTATGATTCCAATAGCCTAAACCTCTTGACATATGGCTATCAAAGGCTTCACCAAGTGATAGCATAAGTCTTGAAAATTTCATTTATGAGGCCATCCCAACAAGACTTTTGTCCCTGGGCAAGTGTAATAAGACATCCATAACCTCATCTCCCCACATATCAACCTGCAAAACAGAATGAATACCAAGAGAAACCTAATCCTTAATCAAAGTATTAAATACTAAATGAGCTTGGAAAACATGATCAAAAGGAATCTACTTCAGCTAATGGAACGAAATGCAGCAAGAGGAAGGGCACTAGATAGTGGGTGATAGTTGTGAAAAAGATGCCAAGCACTAGAGGATCTATGAAAGGAGTAGAAACAGTTGCGAAGGCTCGTGGATGAAGGTTGATAGTTGAAATCTACACACAAGGGTGAGAACCTGTATAGAAGGGCAATAGCCCGTCTATTTATAGATATTGAAGGGTGCCCCAAAAAATGGTTTTGGAAAACCACTGAAACTCTCTCGAACCGCACATCAATTTTGTGTTTTTCATTAATTAAGCATATTTTGGGGTTGTTTACAAATGTTAATCAGCTATAAAGCATGCTATAGCTTAACACCCCCTCTCAGACCCAAAACTAAGCCTAAAAGGAAAGGCTTACAATGTTTACCCCAAGGCGTCCCACCCCAAAGTAGCCAGGGCATGGATAACAAATGCATGTTTGGCTGTCCAATGGCCTACCAAGACTACAAAGGCAATGGTTATCTTATCAAGGGAGCCCAAGTAGTCATCCTAGAGAAAATAGGGCATCAGAAAAAGGGCACTCATTGGCTGCCAGTGGCCTACCCAGACCCTACAATGGTGGATGGAACCACATTGAACTCTTGTTCTTTTTATATATTTTAAAAGTGGATTGAAAGTTCATTATATGGGTAGCGATTGATCGAATAACAATGACCCAAAAGACGAAAGTAGGGATGGTACACCCAACACATCACAAAACAGTACAAGCTTACCCATCCACTCGAGCAATGACGAGGAAAAGGTGACGATGCATCATGTAAAGAAGGATGGTGGTGTAATATGCTACTAGAAATAGCTTAGGATCCATCCAGTGGTGCTCTGCACACTGGGATGCATAGTATACTACATGCTAAAGAATGCTTATGCAGCAAGTGCCACTTGAACAGTGTCCCTTGTGGAAAATTTGTTCACTTACCCAAGTGCCCTGGTACAAAGATGATAAAATCATGCCATGTATGGAAAAACGTACAACAAGAGGGAAAAACCGATATCAAAGATAAGTGCCAAAACCTGTAGAATACCAAGAAGGATAGGAACACCCTCTCAACCTGGATATCGATGCCGAAGAAGGAAGAGGAGCCAAGGATGTCCATCTTCGTGTGGTATCGAGAACCATGTGAATGAAGATGATGAAGCATCCCCACTGGAAAAGCAAGGTTAGAAGACACCATCATGATAGCATCAAGAGACATTATGTATGATCCACCATAGGAGAAGAAGTCTCCATGTTGATAGAAAAGCCAAAACTCCAAGTAGATGGAACTATGAAAGAAACAATACACAACTCCTGTCTCCAACTGGTGCAAACCTACATATTAGCCCTACACTAAAATACAAAACCCTGTAAAAGAGATCAAAATCTGCAAGCATATAGGTGAGTTGGAAGATTATCTAAAAAACAAAATTGAAAAGAAAGGAAAGCAAAGCTAAATGAAATGCAATGAGCATGTAAGTATGCAGCGGAGGTCTAAAAGGAAAAAGGCTTTGTATGTGGTGTAACCAACCTTCCTGCTTGGATAGGGTGGTAAACCCCTAATTACAACTTAATTACAGCAATAAACAATAAATGCAAATCTGAAAATACAAATTTACCTACTGGTCTTGGACAATGCACACCCGATTGGCCCCAAATTTGGCGCCCCTTTCAGTATTTCTTTAGCTTTATTGAAGAAAAAGTTGATTTACAATGGGATCCTCCCGATCCTTTGCAATCCAAACTCTCCTTGTTGTCTAAAGTGACCAGCAAGTCTTCAATCTGTTTTTGCCCCTTGATTCGGGCACTTAATTGACCTTCACCCACTTTAATGGAGATGGAAAATGTCCCAATTCAATTATCTGCTGATCCCTCTACTTGAATACGCTAAAAACAACTTCAGCCCTGTTGGGGCACTTAATTGACCTTCACCCACTTTAATGAAGATGGAAAATGCCCCGAATTCAATTATCTGCTGATCCCTCTACTTGAATACGCTAAAAACAGCTTCAGCCCTGTTGAATCCAAGTCTTGGAGCTTCCAATTTCTGGCACATTTCTCGAGGCTGCTGCTAAACCCTAATTTGTGCTATAAATTAGGGTTTACAGTAGAGAAATTTGCAATTTCTCAGCCAAGGGTCCAAATGCTGAGATCTTCAAAGCAAGGCTGTAGAATGGTTGGGAGATGAGAGAGAAAGCTGTAGAGAGAGAAAAATCAGAGTGAGTTTTGTCGCAAATAATGACTAAAAATCAATCAAATGCAGCTGCTGCTCTGCCACAACAGTTCATAGATGCAAAGAACCGAAGAAAATCTATCATTTACTACTGCTGCCTTGTCTCAACAACCTACAGATGCTGTCACCCGCTGTTGATTGGTCTTCTCTTGTCCTTGGCTGCCTCAGAAGGTCCTCCAATGGCTGCAAATCAGACCAGTAGCATCTCCTCCCTCTCTCTTGCAGGCTAAATACACTAAAAATATCTCTCTCCAGCCTCTAAAGACGTTTCTCAGTCTTGCATGTGCATTTTTTACAAGTGGCAACCTTCCCAAATGGTTTTTCCAGCATTATCCATAATTAAATATTAATTTTCAGTCTTTAAATACTGAAAATTAATCCAATAATTAATTCGGTGCCCTGAAAAATAATCTGACTAGCCAATAATTAAATTGGCAAGGCAACTTCCATTTGCGAGTGTCTTTGTGCCATCTTTGACCACAGATTGACGTAAGGTACCATTAAACGCCACTTCTCTAGTGTCACCAACTGACACTTATGGCCAAATGAATGACCTAGGCCAACAATTGACACGAGATACCTCCAAGTACCTGTGTAACATAACTTATAGCAACTTTTGTCTTTGGCATCCCGTGATTTTCTGGAGTCTTGAGCTCGTAAATGTACTTTAACCCCAGTTGCAACTCACATGTGCAACATTTACTTAATCCACATGTTAAGTGAGGTTTCAAAAATACATGTCCTCATGACATGTGGCCACCATTGTATATGACAAGGTGGAAAAGTGGTCCTAGAAGGTACAGTGGATACCCTAGAAATGGGGTGCATAAAGTGCAAGCCACTAGTAGACCAATCAGCTAATCCTTCAAGAGTAGTGAACGATATAGGTTGTTGAGGCTGTCCAATAGCCAATAGGGTGAATGGAGTAGAGAGTGCAGCAATGGGAGGTGTAGCCTCACTGGATAGACCAACGAGAGTGAAGGCAATCACAACAATCTACTATGGTTTTCTAGGTGGAAGACCTTGGGCCTTGATACGATACTCCTCATCCACATGGCCCAACCTCTAACAATGTGTGCAAAACCTATTTTTCTTAGGAATTTGTTGACAAAGGGGTCGTGTTTCTTTGGTTCCATCGGACAAAGAGGTGTCACCCTTGTTTTGGCTTGCCTTTACATCCTGCAAATTCTTGCCACTGTTGGTTTTTCCCTCCTGAATAAGAGACAAACAACCCGTGCCTCTCTGAAAGGATGTGCATGGAAGACTTCTTGTAGACTTGATCGTACAGCTTCGCGTAACACAAGAACTCGCACTCAAACTCATAGAAGGTCAGTGATCTAAGTAGTTAGATAATGTGTTGGATAAAATCATAGCAGCTAAGAAACACGTTTCTTTGAATTTGAAACTTACGAAACGTTTCTTAAAGTATGAAACGTTTTTTAGAGTAAAAAACGTGGGCGTTTTTAACTTTTTTTATTTTTTTAGTGAATTGAAACCCAAAACATGGTTTTTTTGACAAAAACTAATGGGCAATGTTAAACATGATAATGACGATATGCAATGACTCGTGAGGGCTCAAGATTTTGAATAACAACATTTTGTCAATTTGTTTGAAATGAGAATCATGATGTTGCAACTTGACTCAGTCTGATCTACATGTTAATTTCAATTTTCTTTGTATGATATGTATGAATCATAATGTTTAAGTTCTAAACCATAGTATAGCTTGTCCAAAGACTAACTCTGATATAAGTGACAAGTCAATACTCGATCATGGATATGTAACGTATAATGTATTGTTCTCAATTGACTCTATTATCACTCAAGCTCAATTAGCCATTCTTTGTTTAAGAGAGAGCTCCATAGAGGTTTAGAACCTCTTTCCACAATCAAAACTATTAAAAATCCCCATATAAAAAAACCCGTGTTTTTTATTTTACCCCTTCTTGAAAGAAACTTATCAAACAAGTTTTCGACATTTCATTTCTAAACGTTTCTAACATTTTTGACTGCTATGGATAAAATGGAAATATTTGTCAGGCAACTTGTTCAAGAACATGACTTGATCGTTTCGTCCAATTTCGGGGAGCCAGTAGTGGCAAATTCCACAAGCATTCTGCTCCTATATGGAAAACTCCTAAAGCTCAAAATCGAGATTGATGCATTCAGTGTGATCTCGTGCCACATAGCAATCAATGAGATGACTGCAACACTCATATGCGAGGGGAAAATGTTGTAACTGAGAGTGAAACATTGGAAGCAACCCCTCCATTAACTCAATATTGGTGTTAACCTCAGCGCAAGAAAAAAGCAGAAAAAGTAAAAAAAATGGATAAGTCAAGATCTGAAAGAGGTGGCCGAGAAGGAAATCAGATACAACGGAAGAAGCAGGAAGGGAAATGGCCGAAAGCGCAAGGGCGGCCTCAAAAACTAAGTCAAAGGCAAAAGCACATTTTTAAATGCAAGGCGCCCCTAAAACTTTTTGTAAAAGAGCGTCAGGCTCCCTCCTGTGCATATTGTAAAGGTAGATGGACGGTAGGAAGGAAACTAGGAAGATAGGACAATGGAAAAAAGGGCCTAGGCCACGGCCGTCCATGTAAAAAAGGGGATAAGAAGATGACCGCCAAAAAGGAATTTAGGGTTTTGTATATAAAGTTGAAAAATAAATTAGGAGCTCATTCTTTGGTGTGTGGCAAAAGTGGACTCATCTTCTTCTCTCCTTCTTGCTTGCTTGAGTGTGCTTGAGAGAGGGAGTGTAAGGGAGTAAGGCAGTGAGTGTGTGAGGATGAGGGAACTTAGAGATGAAGCTCTCCATTATCCCCTCTCTTCTTCTTCTCTTCTCTTCTCTTCTCTCGTCTCGCGAGCGGCTATGGAGAATGGGGCTTGAGGATACTTGAGCTTGCATCACGAATCGTGGAGCTACCGATGTGCTTGAGAGAGGAGGCAACTCATTCCGGCATCGAGGTAAGCTCACTACACCCCTGTAGGATCAAAGGCACGTCGGCTAGATGAGAGATAGCCATAGGTGCTCACTTGAAACGCTTGAACAATAAGCGGTCCATGGGTCTCGAAAGTTGAGCGTGAGCTCGCCTCTACAATTCGCCATGGCATTGCGGACACTCCATTGACAAATGTGATCAAGGTAAGCTAATCAAGGGTCTGCCGGCATATACTCAATACTAACAACGAGATCCCAAAGTACCTGAGATTCAAGCACTTGTTGCATGAAGTTCAACCAAGTGGTGACATTCAACATGTTAAAACGAGCCTTATCTGTGAAGGCATTCTTGGCTATTGCAACAAGTGGTAGTTCTAGGAGATAGAGAAGGTGTGTAATGGGGATAGGGTGGATAGGGGGATAAGGTAGAGAAGTGGAGTACACTTGGAAAAAGCAATCCCAAAGTATCCACCATACACGGGAGAAGTGTACACAATGGTTCCAAATGTGGACATGGGTGTACTGGGTATGCGCATGGTAACTGCATGAGGAGCCCAGGGTGGAGGGATAGACACATGTGGAGCAAAGGATGGAAATCCTTGCGTAGGAGTGACCCAAGGGATGTGTGACGATAGTCCATAAGTAGAGGATGGATATCCTAGCATTTGAAAGGTCGTGTGAGGAGATTGTGAGTGTCTGGGGATAGTGAGAGGGATGCCCATCACAATTGTCCCAAAGTGCAAAGAGGTGGTAAAGTGGAGATATGTGAAAGGCACAATGTTAAAGGGTGATATTCCCCCTAACGATGCACCAAGAGATGGAGTGACTAGAGGGTAGTTAGATGGGGAGATGGGGAATGAGAAAGTGCTAGGAGGGAAGATGGAACATCCAACCACTAGTATTCTTTGAGCGGATGTGGAGTGTAATCCTAGGTTTTGGAAGGAGAATGTGAGTAGATTAGAATATGGAGAAGATAGTTGTGGGATGGGAGGAAGTTGAGAAGTATGGTTTACTTGCTCAAATGAAATAGATGGTAAAGATATACCTGACGAAGGGTATCTGCTTCAAGAGCCTCCTCTATTAAAGTTAATATATTGAAAATCATCCAAATCCTACACAACAAAAAAAGACACATGAGAGGGTTTTGGCTCATACAACTCAAAAGGGTTATACGAACCTGACATCAAGCCTGGCTATGACGAATTAGATGGATCGTCACACGCGCCATATGTGGTGGTCTCTACCAAAAAAATTTTAAAAAGAAAAAGAGAGAAAAAGCTCCAACTTAGATGGGCACATGGCACAATCACTGCACCTAGGGGTCCTCAAGTTAGGTGCATCCGGTGGCATTGGTTGCCCGGCTCCACTTCTAACCCCCCTAGCTCTTTCCCCTACAACACAATCTCAAGGCACATCAAGGGCAAGACAACCTAAGCTTGCTTGGATGACCTATCATCCTGAGACTTGCACGGCACAATAAAACCATACACTAATTGGGTCCTCAAGTGTGGAGCTTAGAATGTCGTCTTGCATGTGAGTCAGCTAGGTGAGAGAGAGCCATGGCTTCGTGTGTCAAAAACCCTTAAAAGAATAAGGGTGCGTCAAACGGCCGATGTTGAGCTCCTAGAATGCAACACATGCCAATATCTTTACATGCTTCCTTGCAACTATTAATCTACTAAGATTGACCAAAAGTTTTAACCAAGATTCCAGAATGTTGATATTATGTTGCACCTGTATTACACTTGAACAAAAAAACACATAAAACTTACTGTTACAATTGCAGAAGCAAGCACCTAGGATAGTGAATAAGCAAGCCGTTCATATAATAATATATATATTAGATGAGCAAACATAATCACTTAGATGTTCCAAAGAAATACCTGCATGCCAGTTGTGATTCGAACAAAATCATCCAAAACACATGAAGGCTCACATGCTACCTGCAAATTTGAGCACCTTAGTATCTGAGATTACTTAACATATTTCTCTACAAGGTATAGGTCAAGCTAGCTTTCAGGCATATTATACCTCCAGCTCAGCAATCTTTTCAATAAGCCTTTTCCTAGAGATGTTTTTTGCACTGTTTGCTCTGCCCACAAAAGTATCACATGCAGTGTCACAGTAGTGTATGCATTTACATGCATGATTTAAGACTACAAGCAAGAATACATCAGCAATTATCATAATTGGGCTCTAACAACTGGACCGTTTATGAATGTCATAGTCTCCAAATATACAAAGATAATAGCAAAGGACTTGATATGAACCTTCAAATTGATTTAATAGCTCTACTGCCTGCATCTTCACAACAATTGAACAGCATTCAATAACAATGACCTTAAGAGAGTAATCTTGGATTCCAAATCACAAAAGCTAATCAGCTCCAAAATCAGACCCGGTGCAAGTCACAGCTAAGACCATTCAAACTGAGTTTCTCTCCTTATATTTGGGCTTCAATCCTCAGGATTTGAGGTGATCTTTTGGATATCTGAGATGGTGCCCCATTACTTTGCTTTACTCAACCTACAAAATCCTTGCTAAAGTTAGCATCCTTTGGCTGAACCCTTCCTCCCAAACATTCTCCCTAGAATCCAAACAGATTCAATTCAGGGTCTTCAACTAAACCTGTAAGATAAAGGAATAGCAGGGCAGAAGTTGTGGCTCCCATTTCTGGATCAATTAGTAACCAGCTATTTCAATTGGTTTAAGAGAAGCTAAAACAGTAAGGAACTATACGTGCAACCTGTTCTTCATGGTCATTGGTATGACCATTTGCATCATCCATATAATTCCTGATAGTCATCCGCAGACTCTATTGTTGATGATTTGCACTGTTTTTACCTCTGATAGAGCTTGCTTGACATCCCCAAACTCAATGTCAGCTGCCACTACAAGTACCCCTGCACTTTAAATGGTTTTCTTTCTGATGCAGATCCTCCGTTCATTCTAGGAAGGCTATGATAATTTCCACATATGGAATTTTATTCCTCGTAAGCATGGGGGCTATCATCTGAATCATCCGCACATTGCCCTATTAATGTTTCATTTTTACTTAGCTTCGTGATGTAAAATCTCCTGAATTTTGTGTGAAGGGTATAACATTTCTCCTCTATGCCAACTTTCAACAACAAGAAATCTCAAAACTTACAGGTCCAAACTTTCATTGTCTGGGCAAATATGCTAATTGTTCTATAATGAAATGTCCAAAAACCACATAATCTCTCTCTCATCACAACAATGTAAAGCCTTAAACAGTCGATCAGCTTAAAAAGTTTAAGTACAATCTATGACCAGAATTCACATTATGCAAAAGTCACCTTAAGGCATAGGTTGGTGGCATATTGTTCCATTTCATTAGCTGGGTTGTCTCTTCTTCACCATATCGTGATAGCCAGCGCCTAACTATCCACTTTAAGCCAAAAAAATCGTATGTTAAAATGGAAATGAGCTATTCTCTGATAATAAATATAACTGTCTAATCAAATTTTCTTCAATCACAAACATATAAAGCCATAAAGCAATTTTATTTTTTTTATTTAAGCTCTAGAAAGAGCTTGAAAGCATGCTTGGTAAACAGCGGCCTAGACAACACGAGGGGGAGGGGGGTTTTCAAAATCTCCAGGCTCCCCCTTGTGTTGTGGGGGTCCTTAGCGGTTTGGGGTAGGGTGGACTCACACAATGCAAGGGGGATGGGGTTCAAAATCTCAAGACCCCCTCCCCTGCATTGTGCGGGTCCTTAGTGGTTTGGGGCAGGGTGGACCAACATAGCGCGAGCAACCAACTCTTTATTGAGTTTCAGCATACACAAGTACCTTTGGGAAATCTATGACCTCAAGGCACAGAAATTGGTAGGTAACATTCCCAATAGGAATGAAATTAGTGAGGACTGCTTTTAGAATATTGATTTCACCCGTTATAGGTAAAGGAGACCAAGTTTCTCCAGTGGAACTCAAGTCATAAGAGCTACTGCCAAGCATAAAACAGCAGCATAGCTGCCCGAGAATTAATAAACGTCTTGCACATCTTCGTAGACTTGTGATAGATTTGAGGCTTAAGTAACGGTACATGTTCTAACATGTGTGCCACATGCATGCCTTTTTGTCTTGTTTGAAACCTCACTATCCCATTCCCAAAGATAGGAACAAGGTAACATTAAGCAAAGTGTGAAAACTTGGTTTGGCAACCTAAACAACCTGATTGGCTATTCATGTGGTCCTTCAGTAAGGCTTTCTTTTATATCTTTAATGTATCATCAATGTCATATACAGGGCTTCAATTTTTTTTCAGTCAAAAATATTTTTTCTGGGGTGTTTGTTAAGAATTGGGAAAAGTAATGATTCTAATGCAACCAATATGTGATTGAGCACCAGGAACGATTCATTGTGAAACTGTAAAGATAATCTGGGTTTCAACTAAAGAACCCAAAGATTGAACCTGTCCCAAAAATAGATCACCCCAAGGTCACTTTTGCAACATTACCTCAGAATGTATATAGCCAGACCAAATGCAACATATTTGAGGTTTAAAAGCAACAATGTGGGGAACAAGTCAACCTTGCAGTTTCTGAAAGATCCTCTCTCTCCTACAGCCTGACAAAGGGCACCTTGGTACGTGAAACTGAAGAATGCCTCAACAGAAGAGAAGAAATCTACAAAATATTAATTGTGAAAAACTTTATTGTCTGCATTGAAACAACAAAACTTTGATAGTTTACTTCTATTATCAATCTGCTCACAAACAATTTCAATCCATAAAAAGCAGTCCACATGACAATGACTTAGTATGATCAATGTTGGAAACCATCTGCAGGGGGAAAACTTGAGGCCAACCATTTGTATGAAAATTTTTAGGTGAGCAACTTGAACAATACCACTGGATGTGAATGAAGTATTGCAAGTGCTCGAGCTTGAGCACGAGCATCCCCTTCCTTATTTGGCATTGTTAGTGTTCCAGCTTTCTGCATGCAGTAATAAGAACAAAAGTCAAGTTTGATGATAAACCCAATGACTTCTTCAACAGAAGCATAGAGAAATTATGCAGGAGAATCTGGTTATGAAAATAGGATTGTAAACTGGAATTGGTAATAAACATGCTCATTCGGGAAAACCAAGATTCCATTTCCTTGGGAAGGATTGCCAATTGATTTAATATGGACAAACCAAAAATGCTTCTTAAGTTGGCACCCCATGTTTCCTTGAAAAATAGCTAGTACACTTGCCATAAAGGACCATCTTAATACAAATTCATCATTTTCTTTGTGACTGATTATAACAGCAACTAGGCACATGGTTTGGCATTACAAACCACCAGTCAAGTCATTCTCAAAGCCTTGTCCCTAGAGAGGAGCCATCCTGAAAGAAGTCTATTCCGGATTCTCATTCTTCTTTCACAAGTGTTCTACAATATCTTACCGTAGTCATTATTCTCAGAAGGAAAATAGAAACTATATTGTTCATACTTTTTTCTATGATCGACATACTACTATCACAAATCCTCAAACCTTTTTTTTTCAGAGAGAAATTTCTACTAGTAACTCAGGAAAATTCTTCCCTAAAGAAGAGAAAATCTATTCATGAAAACCTCTGAAAATCTTCCAGAGGTGAAGTTACAAAAATAATCCATGTATAGGACCTCAATAATCCAAGAATACTGCAAAAATAAGAAAGACAAGGGTGAGTAGACAGCAAATGAGGCAGTCTATAATGTGAAACCATATGGGGCTTCAAGCAAAGGAAGGTGCAAGAATCCGTAGTACGAAGAAGGCCATCTCTCCTCTCCTCATGTGCTCAAACTCACATTTTTTTGCAAAAATCTGTCAATTACATTGTGTATTCAAGAGAGCCCAAGGAGCGGGGCTAATACTTTACAAAGCTGCCTGCACCTCAAAGCTCAGCAACAGACAAAAAGAGAAGACTATGAGCCTCTGGTAGAACCTTCAGAAGCAAGATCTTCTGCTATCACCTTGAGCAAACCCAGTTATGCCAAATTTTCTGGCATACTCCACAAAGCAAGGAATACATAAAAACGTGTGCATATCTCTCATAAACTTGATGGTAGACAAAGCAACTTAGCCAAAAAGCAAACTTGTATTAACTCTTGCGAACTTTAAGTTATGAGACCAATGGACTCGGGCAATGCAGGATTGGGACATCCTGGTCCTAGGAAGGGCTGTTTGGGTCTCTAAGAGAGTGGATGATGCACTCATTGGATTGCTGACCACTTATGCCCAAATGGTCACCAAGATAGGAGGCAATTTTGGACCACCCTGACACAGTCTCAATATGGTGGAGGCCTTGGAGGATAGGAGAGGCCTATGGACAAAGATCTTTAGAAGATTGAAGGCAGCCTTAGAAGAGTTCCTCTTCTAGATCAAGGGAAAAGGATCCTCACTTCACAATGGAGTTAGGCACATCCACTGGCTCTCTACAATTTTCACGAATAGATAGTGCAGCATGAGCTACGATCTTCTCCACGGGTGAACAAGTTTTATGTGGGTGATTGGGCTTGTGATAGAGGTTGCCTAGTGGATATCATTCACAACTCTCTCGGATCATTCAACAGTCAAGCCAGTTCTACTCTAAAAAGTTGGACCCCCTACTGTGAAGAAAAATACTAGGGTTTGCACTGAGGACACACAGAGTGTACGACCACGACAGAAACACAAAGAGACAGACATAGACATAGAGGGCAAAACTCAAACCCTAGACGCAAAATCAAACCCTAAACGCAAAACTCAAAAAACTCAAACACAAACAGAAGAAGGGAGAGAGAGAACACAACTCTGAAGTGAATGGAAGCTGTAAATGAATGTAAGAGTGTACAGTGTGCTCAAGGGCAGAGCAATGTCGGAGTGTGATGTCCACTGAAGACGGATCCCAAGTCTGTGACCACCAGTCGGAGTGTAGGAGTGCTGAATAGTGAATGGCAATAGGCTGGTCACCAAAACGCAGCATTCTGGAGGCTGGAAATTGGTAAACACAGCAGTGTACCACCGATCAAAGGCTGGAAATTGTGCACAGTCTGCTGTGTACAGCACTGTATACAGCAAGCTGAAACAGTGTCTGATGTGGCTGGTGATGAGACTGGATGATCGGATCGCAGCAGATGGTGATGTCGCCAGCAGCTGACGTTAGCATGGATGAAGGCACCAGTAGCAGGAGCAAACACGGATGGAGTGGTAGCAGTCTCGAGGGCTAGACAGCCACGTGGGAGGAGGCTGATGGCTTAAATATGCATGTGGAGTGAGTAACCTACACAGACGGAATGAGGCTGAATGGGGGCAGCCTGTCTATTTATACATGTGGAAGGGCACCCCAAAAATTAGGGTTTCCACTAAACTCTCTTGAGCTGCTCCCCGTTTTAGGGTTTTTATTCTAAAAGAGCATTTTTTAGTGTGTTTTGGGTTGTTTAAGAGGCTTATCAGCAAGTAATGCATGTTTTAGCTCAACAGCTACTAGTGTCAAGATCCCCAACCACCTGTATTATGACAATGATCTCAGAGAAGTCCCATCAGAAAGATTTGGGGACCTAGATCATTCACACTGGACCCGACAGCTAGAGATTTGGATGTGTGTCTGCAAGAGATCAGTTATTTTTTTAGAGAGTGGCCTCTGAGGAGACAGGACCCTCTAGAGATGGAGAGGACTGCTACAGCATCATTGGCTGCACTACAAAGTGGGAAGAGACGTCTAGGGTGTAGATGTGTGGCTGAGAGATGCATGTTTCTCAAGCAAAGATAAGTACAATGGAGAATAGATATTTCATCCACTCTATGGATCCAAACATTCTAAATGAAGATTGCAGAGACTTAGGAGAGCCGATGGATCCACAGCACAAGGCCCTCCAGAGGTTGGATGAGTGGATACATATAACTATACAAGCTTGCTAGGATCCATGACCATACCTTCGGCTATGAGAGAAGATAGACAGACAATGTCACTAAGAAGATGAGCAAGCATTTGCTGGTTCCTTTCAGAGAGGAGGAGCTTGTGAAGGCACCTATGTCCCCTTGCCTTTAGGTAAGTGCAAATGATGATTCACATACGACTTTCTTCTTGAAAGATTGCGATCTTCTTAGATTAAAGATCACACACTAGAGCTCAATCACCTTGCTTGGAACTCTGTATAAGATTCTTGCAAAGCTGACCAGCCCCAAATTGTCCCATTTGATACTCCAACATCATCCATCCCACTTGGACAGGCTTTGATTGGAAGCACAACATCCTTGCCGACATCTTCACCTTTTTGAGATTCTTCGCTCTTGCCTAATCCAAAAATCAAGATCTCGGGGTCAAGGGAGTTACACCTCGCTATTCTTCAGCCCATAGTCAAGTTATTATTAATGAGGCTATAGAAGAGAGATTCAACATTCAGAGATCAGCAAGAAAAAGCTGCTTGCTTGGCCTTGTCGTTTTCATATTTGTCGCAAAGCCATGAGATTGTTGACAAAGAGATCTATAGGTATCTAAAGGATTAGGCATCCCATTTCAGAGTTTGATAAGTTTCTTAATGTGGTGTTCGCATGTTACACAATGGTATACTTGGATGGGGACCAAGGCATCTTCAAGGCCTTTGTAGCAAAGATGGAGAATTTCAGCAAAGCTTTTGGTGTTTATGGAGATTTCTAGCAAAGCTTTTAATGTTCTCATTACCATGTTTTTTGGGTGTAAGACACTAGACATTTGAACTAGAGACCCCATAAGACTCCACTTGGGTTCCTCGCAAAACTTGAGTGAGATATTGTCATGAGGACATGTATTTTTGAAACCTCACTTAACATGTGGTTTAATTTTTAATCACATGGTTGAGTAAATGTTGCGTATGTGAGGCGTAGTTGGGGTTAGAGTAAATTTAGAAGCCCGAGACCCGAGGAAATCACAAGATGTCAAAGGCAAAAGTTGCTATAAGTTATGCTACACAAGTACTTGGTGGTATGTGGTGCTAGTTGTTAGCCTAGTTGGTGACACTAGAGAAGTGCCATTTAATGGTACCTAACGCCAATCTAATGGTCAAAGATGGCACAAAGACACTCGGGAATGGAAGTTACCTAGCCAATTTAATTATTGGCCAATCTTTTTTTTTTTTTTGCACCAAAAAATTTACTATATTACTTTTCAATATTTAAAGACTTAATATTAATATCTAATCTAATTATGGGTAAGGCTGAAAAAACCATTTGGAAAGACTACCATTTGGCAAACTAACCCATGAAGGCTAGTGGGAGGCTGAAGAAGAGAAAAAACATAGCCATTCTGCTATGGGGAATCGTGGGGAGCTGTTGGAGTTGATTGGGACTATTTTTCCTCCATTTTCCAGCACGAAAGAGCAAGTTGGCTGCAAGCAACAGCTCCTGGGACTCCAAACTGCAAGCAACAACATTTATTGCAAGCGACAACAAGGAGAGGGTTTCCAACAGCAAGCAACAGCATCTCCAGGCTGTTGAGATAGAGCAGCAGCAGTAAATGACTGATTTTCTTCAATTCTTCACAAAGAAAGTCTGAATTTTCTCTCTCCTCGGCATTCTCTCTCATCTCCTAACCTCTCTACAACCTTGCTCCGAAGATTACAGCATTGAAATCACTAGAGGCTAAGAAATTTCAGATTTCTTTGCTATAAACCCTAATCTACATCAGAAATTAGAGTTTAGCTCGCGAAGCGTGCCAAAAATTGGAAGCTCCAAGACTTAGATTCAGCAAGGCTGAAGCTGTTTTCAATCAAATTCAAGTGGAGGGACCAGCAAATCAAAGAAGTTGGGGATTTTCCATCTCCATCAAAGCGGTGAACACCAATTGACTACCCTGATCAACAAGGCTAAAGCAATTTTCAATCAAATTCAAGTGGAGGGACCAGCAAATCAATGAATTTAGGAGATTTTCCATCTCCATCAAAGTGGTGAATGCCAATTGACTGCCCTAATCAAGGGGCAAATCAGATTGAAGACTTGCTAGTCATTTTGGACAGTAATAAGAGGAGTTGGAATACCGAAAGGGATTGGGAAATTCTAATTGTATATCAACTTCTTCTTCAATTAAGTTAAAGAAATACCAAAAGGGACGCTAGTTTTGGGCCAACAAGGTGTCCATTGTCCAAGATTGTGAGTTAACTTACATTTCTTAGTTTTGTGATAAACATTGCTGTTGTAACTAAGTTGTAATCCAGGGCTTACTACCCATCCATGAAAGGAAGGTTTGTTTTAGATATCTTGGATATTATGTGGGGATAGACATTACTTTAGAGAACTGTCTTTGCAAAAAACCTTTATTGCAACTACAAAGATCCTAAAGTTTTCCTCAGCCTCATCCAAGTAAACAACTGTGTCGTCCACAAACTCTACATTCAATAACTCCTCAAACTCTAGGACCATTAGTCTAATGCCTCAAATGCAAGCAGCTCTATCTCTCACAAAAACTCATGGCCTTTGCAATAAATAAGAAGAGAAGAGATGCAAGGGAGCCTCCCTTTCTAAATGACATCTAAATGTCTTCATTTGTGTTCTTGTCTGAGTTCATTGTGTGTTAGTTGTGTTTGTACATTTTAAATGTTTTCTTTGCAGCCTACAAATCTCCAAGGTCCAATAATAGCGGTTGAAAGCCCGATCTCAAATCTTCTCCTGAGATCCTTGGCATTGATCTCTTGAAAGATCCAATGAATGCTAGGCTGCCACAATCCTCCGAGTGCAGGCATTGTGGACTCTAATCTCCATAGCAATAGATTCTTCCAAGGCTTCTCGCTTGGAAGAAAACCCCTAACAATGAGCTTAACCACTAAGGTTCTGTTGTGGCAATCTATATCAATGACCCTCAAATCACCTCAAGATTTAGGGTGGATAATAACGTCGTAATATACATTTTCCCTTGTTAGGCTCTTGTCTCATCCTAACCAAATAAAATACTCAATGAGGTGCTTCACTTGACTAGTACATGACCTTGAGAATGCTCAACACGAAGTGATATACCCCATTTTACAAGGAGAAACTCTCCTTGCTAAAGAAAGTTTGATGGTGCTACTTCATTGGATTGACCCCGCCGCGATTGAAGAGAAGTTGAGGCAAACACTTCTCTTCAACCAACTACTAAGGACATAGAGAGGCCACACCATTGGAGTGCCACACAACACTGGTCAGTCATCTCGCTTGGGGCAAGCAACTAGAGCCACCATGTCAAGCAGTTGTGTACCACATGTAGCACCTAGCCACTCACTGCTTTATTCTATGCCATCCACTTATTACTCCTCCCACATCCATCCATGCATCTGTATCAGCCATGAATGCATTTATGGACAAGACTCATTTCAACGAGTCTAATTTTACAACTTGGTCCAAACTAATGTAGTATGTCTTGGACTCTCAAGGCTTATGGAAACTCATTCAAAGCAAGAATCCCAACTTGACAGTCGATATTCTCATCTAAGGAAGTCTACTCTTGGAAGAGTAGAAATGTCATGGCCTTTTTTGAACTAATGCAAGGCCCAAGTTTCACTCCTAACTTCATGACTTCGATTTTACATTTGAGTGTTGGACACATCTAGTAGACCACTATGCAACTCACGATCATCCCCGACCAACAAGTTATCTCACATCCCCAGTTACCCACCTTCTATGATTTTGAATGTCAGCCTTTGCAAGGTTGTTTGATCAAGTTCACACAAAATCCCATCTGTCATATTCAAAGGGAGCCTTGACTTCCACCAAACAAAAGGGGAAGGAAGGAAGAAAGTGGAAAAAACAATAACAAGACCCACTCGGGTGGTGAGGAGCAAAGCAGCTTGCCCCTCCCAAAAAAAAAAAAAAATTGAAATCAAGTTATCAAAATGTCCCCAAGAAAAATAGGCACTATCAATATTACCAAAATTCTGAACATTTTAATAATGAGTGTCATTCAATAGCCAAGGGCAATCTATGCCTAAGACTTGACCTCCCCACTTGGGAACTCAATTTCATTAGGAGAGGGAAATTTTGCACCTGCTCCACGGCCAAGAGGGAGTCATCCTCCTTCATCTATAACTTATCCACACTAGCAAGGTATCTACACTGATCACTATCAATACGTTGGTCACATAGCTTCAAGACCACCCCCTTAGTATATATCCCATTACATACAATGTCACGGGGACCTGATATTTATGAGATGCTTTGCTTTTGCTAGAAACATTTGATTAATTTAATAATCAAATGTGCAATGTTGTAAGGCACACGTGATACACATAGCAGTTATTTCACGGTAACAAGCCAAAGACCCCGAGGAAGTAGTAGGTATCAAAAGTAAAAGCTATGACAAGTTATGCTAGCCGGGTTTTGGGTGTTGATTTGGCCCTAGGACAATTAATTGGCCAATAAGTGTCAGTGGTGACACTAGGGACTAGGTACTAACTAACTAATATGTGCTTGTCCAAGGTTCAATTAAGGCTAGGGACCACTTGGGATTGCAAATGGCCTAGCCAATTAAATTGTGGATGGACACATCTAATTTTGGGCAGGCTCAAAAGAGCTGAAATCAATTTAAAGAGTTAATTAATTCTAAAAATTAAATTAAATGACTAAAAATTGCTGGAAAATGGGATTAGAGGGCTGCCACTTGGCAAAAATGCCCATGCAATGGGGGAGAAGGCTGTTTGGGGGCTGGAGAGACTCATTCAATGTATGCACGCTGGGGGGGGGGGGGGGGAGGGGAGAGAGAGAGAGAGAGAGAGGAGAAGCTGAGACTTTCGAGAAGGGTCAAGAGGTAGACTCTAGAGGAGGTGGTAAGATAGAGAGAGGGGGAGGTAAGATAGGTAGAGATAGAGGAAGGGAAGTCAGTAGAGAGAGAGAGAGAGGCCGGATGGCGACTGCGTGCCCTGCGCTGCCGACTGGTTGACAGCCGCGACCTCCCTGTCGCCATCGCCATCGCCTGCGCGACCTCCCTGTTCGCCATCGCCTGCCCTCGTTCGTCAGCGCCTGCGAAACCCTGCTCTTACCTGTTCGCCCTCGCCACCGCCTGCGCCCCGTCGCCCTCGTCTGCAGGCCCCGCCGCCTGCGTCTGCAGGCCCCGTCTGCAGGCCCCGCCCTCGTCTGCAGGCCCCGCCGCCTGAGCCCCGTCGCCCTCGTCTGCAGGCCCCATCTGCAAGCTCCGTCGCCCTCGGCTGCGTGTCCGATCTCTTGTCGCCCCTGCTTCGCAGCGAGTCTGTGGCTGACGGTTCAGCCCTGCCGTTGCCTGCTAGCCTTCTTCCTCGTACAGCTCAGCTTTTATTAGCTGTCTTTGCAAAGTACACCCCTGGACAGCACATCTGTACAGACCAGCGGGCGAGAGAGAGAGCGGGAGAAAGACAGGGTCAGTCCTCTTTCACGATCAAATTGTCATATGATGGCTGGTTTGGATCTGGATTTCATAGACCAAACAGTGGCAGCACTTGGCCCGGATTCTGATGCCGAGGAACCTGAGGACATAGTTCCGTGCAACGAAGAGATGCTCCCGGGTCCCGACATTCAGCCTACGGGTAAACGTACCAAGCATACTCCGGAAGAGATAGGTGTTCCTCAGGATCGTTCCTATGCTCAGGTTGCTTCGGATCCTGCGGACTCCCAGGATGTTGACTGGGAGCATTTACTGGAATTTGCCAACACGTTGCTTGGCGATTATGTTCAACATAATCAGGAAGCCTTTTCCGACTCAGCGCCTGACGATGTTCTGGACGCCACCGTTGACCCAAAAACTGTCCTGCGCTTCTTTTCAGTATTTTATGATCGCGCTGTGATACTCTTCTTCACTGGTCGAATCCCGCTGCTTTCCCGTATTCGCCAGTGGCTGCACAGTCTGCTACAAGGGGAATGTGTTGAAGAGATTTTTGTTGGCTCCCGGGGGTTTTTTGAGGTTCTGTTAAAATCAGAGACGCATCGTGCTGCTCTCCTGTCTAAACTGCCTTTATTTTTTGAACGCCGGTTGGTTCATGTGGTTCCATGGCGCCCAATGGCAGATTTTCAGCGTCTGCTGCAACGTGAATGCCCTGTATGGGTGGAAGTGGAAAATTGCCCGGCTGTTTATTGGCCACTGTTGAAGGATGCTATGGCCGCGGTGGGCACTGTTCTCGTCCCTCCCAGTCTCCGGACAGTGAATCGCAACCGCTTGTGTATGCTATGGGACACTGCAAGAAAAAGGCCTGCTTGGTTGCGCCTTAATTGTTCGGGCATGCATCCGTTACACTTTAGATTGAAATGGGGCAATTTTGCAGGGCATTGCTTTTCCTGTGGACAGTTGGGGCATTTCATGGCTGAATGCCCGAAACAGCAACATACCTCCGATGCTGGCCATGCTGCGCCGCCCACGGAAGATATGGTGTGAGATGCCCCGTCGCTGGATGCTATCCACCAGCCCCAAGTTCTGGCCAAAGGTAAACAACAGGTTTCGGGTCTGGATTCCCGTGCCACTGATTGGGTGGAAGTACGTGCAAAAAAAGGCAATAGGGTTGTTGTTGGCATGGAAAATACTGTGTCTACTCCCTCACAAGATTCCATGCGTACATATACGCGCAGGAAGGAAATGTTGTCTTCTGAGCACGCTGCTCCTGCTATGGTTTCCTCTGCCCCCCGTCATCAACCCGCCAGAAAAATGTATTCAGATCGTCCAAAGGGTCCCCCTGCTAAGCTGGCATTTGATACCAGAGGTAATGTCATTACCCCATGGGACCGTCGTTACCCCCGTTTCAACCCCAAGCCAGCAGATATGCCGTCTACTTCCAAATCTGGTCCTCAGAACTCTTTTGCTGTGTTGGCGGATTTCTTGGACGAGGGAGTCCTGGACATTCTTGCTGACAAGGTCAAATCAAGGCAAGTTGTGCCTCGTACCTGATTTGGTTTTAATTACACATGAAAATAGCCACGTGGAATGTGCGAGGAATTTGTTCTCGCCACAAGCAACATGCCATGTGGACGGTATTGCATGAAAATCAGTGGGATGTCCTGTGCGTTGTTAAGCACAAGAGTCACGGTGAAGCCGGAAAAGTAGTGGATTGCAATGGCTTTCGACTGTTCTATGCAGGGACACAGACCATGCATTATTCGGGAGTGCTCATGATTGTACATGACAAATATCAGCCTATGCTTATTAAAAATGATGTTCATGGCCGCTTTTTGGTGATTGAAATTTTATTCGAAGGGGAAATCTTATGGTTACTTGGCCTCTATGCTCCGAATGATTCGTTATCTCGTCGGGAGCTTTGGCAGACTTTGCAGACCTCCTTGTCACTTGGCAGACGAGGCTTCTTCATGGGGGATTTTAATATGTGTGTGGATTCTTCCCAGTCCACATCGGAGCATTCGGTGATGGACGCGCCTGAAAGTCGTATGTGGCATGAGTTGGCTCTTTCTGTTCTTAAGTAAGATCTCTGGTCCTGGCTACACCCGTCTTCTACAGGGTTTACTTTCCATTCGGCTCAGTATGCAACAACATGGTCGCGACTGGATCGTATGTATATCATGTAGAATGATGACTTTCTTCCCGAGATGCTCGACATTAAAGTGTTGCAGCAATATGCTTTGTCAGACCATTTCCCTCTGCAGCTTGAGCTGCTTGCACAACCCATTGCACCTTTCAAGCGATTTCTGGACCGACTCCCTTTGCGCTTCAACTCATCTTACTTGAAGCATGCACTCTTTCAGGGCTATATGCAGCAATTGATTGACAGATTTGTGTTGGACTTCCCTTCTCAGGGCACTGCGTCTTTTGAAAGATTGCTCTCTAATGTGCAACGGGTTGCTCGGCAGTATGGGATTTATCATGCCTCTCTTTGTCGGCAGCGTCGCAAGGCAGCAGAGGATCTGCTGGCTTTGGTTCGTTCTCTGCTGGTCGACACTCCGGATGATGCATTTCTGCTTGCACTAGACATGCGGGTGGCTGATCTTATTAAAGCATTCCAGTTAAAATCATATCAGCAGGCCAAACTGCAACATCTGACAGAAACTTTGCAAGATAGTGCATGTCAGACCCATAAGTTCTTTCGAGTGCTCCATGCCTCTCCTGCTCGAGAAAATATGACCAGACTCGAGGATGCAGAAGGCCACCTTATCCTGGATCCGCAGACTATTGTGCATATGTGCAGGAATTATTTCCATGACCTTCTCGGTTCCACCTCTCCCCCTTCGGCCCAAATTACTCAGGCCCGTTCGGCTTTTTATGACCTGGTCCGCAATCAGCTTCCCCAGGACATGCAAACTACTATGGAGTCCGATATTTCTGAGACAAAGGTTATGGACGTATTGTTACACTTACCTAAGGATAAAAGCCCGGGTTGGGATGGTCTCACTAATGAGTTCTTTGAAGCTTTTGCTACCCAACTGGTGAAACCTTTGCAGGCTTTGTTCCAGCAGGTGTGGGAAACGGGGATCATGCCTTCCTCATGGAAAGAAGGCCTCATTAAACTGCTTCCAAAAGCTCCTTCGCCATCTAAGTTGACACAGTGGCGCCCAATTTCTTTGATGGGTTCAATGTACAAAATCTTTTCCAAAGTAATGGCGAATCGGCTCCATAAGCATCTCCCGACCATTGTGCACCCTCTACAGTATGGTTTTATTCAGGGCCGAAATATCCTACACAATGTATTGAATGCTCAACTGGCAATTGATTATGCCAGGCATTCCAATCAGGAGGTCGTACTGATTCAACTGGACCTGGAAAAGGCTTTTGACTATCTAGACTGGTCTCTCGTTGCTGAACTTATGTCTGCTATGGGCTTTGGTCCGCGGATGTCTAGTCTCATATACACTATTAGCGCTGCAGCGTCTTCGCGGGTCATGCTGAACGGAGGTGTTACTGAGCCATTTGTCCTTGCCCGCTCTGTCAGACAAGGATGCCCTTTGAGCCCTCTATTTTTTGCCCTTGCCACACATCCAGTTCTTTCGATGTTATCTCATATGGCAACCTCTTCTCAGTTGGCAGGACTGTCGCTTCCTACAGGACAGCACTTCATTGGCCAATCCCTGGCGGATGATACTTTTATGATCTTGCGTGCAGACAGGGATAACCTTCGAAGAGCATTGGATGTTTGGGCCCTCTTTGGTCAGGCGTCCGGCCTTCGCATTAACGCCCTCAAATCAGCCATTCTCAGCTGCACGGAGTCGGATTTGCAGTCCTTGGACTGGCAGGGTCTGGTTGTTCCTCGTGGCTCCATTGTCAGGCACCTTGGGTACCCTTTGGGTGTTGATGTTCCCCCAAAGCAGCTGCTGCAGTGGATTTCTCAGAAAATGGTGGCTAAGTTTATGTATTGGAAATCTCAAGCCTGGCCTTTCCATGTTCGTCTCAAAGTGGCCCAGACTATTATGTTGCCAATGCTCACATATTTCTTACCATTGTTGCCCTGGACTACTACGACTCTCAATGCTCTTACTCAGTCCATTCGTTTCATGCTATGGAAGAAAGACTCATTGCACGCAGGTATTTCCTGGATCTCTTGGTCGCATGCGTGCACTCCTAAACGCATGGGTGGCGGAGCTATTTTAGATGCTCAAACTCACATGCAGGCACTCCGTTGGTCGCTTTTCCGCGCCATGTGCTCGGATCATCATCCATGGGTCGATATAGCCCGTTATTTCCTTGAGGGCCAGGGGCTTCAACATGGCAATACTCAGATCCGGAGTTCTTGGTGGCATGTTCTTAATGCTGATTCGCGGTTCTCCAGCTCTTCTTCGTTGCTGCTCACTCATTTGGTGTGTTCCTGGAAACACGTCCTCCAGAAGGCCCAGTGGCATCCAGCGGAGGATCGCTTAGCTGCTGACTCTTTTCAATTGGAGTTGCTGGCAGTTTCCCGTTTACTTGCATGGGACGGTAAACAGGACCTCAGACCACAATTCAACCGGATGGCCCGTTTGGGTTTGTCTTCAGTTGCGGATGCCACCCTTGCCAGTCGCAATGTGCTTATATCTTTTCGTACAGCCAGGCGGCTTTTCAGGATCCCTCGTGGTTACAGGCCTTTATGGGAACAACTTTTGAGGGTGCTCCAGAGCAGACAACCCTTTCCTGCCCTTGCTTCGGTTCATCCCTGGCAAGATTGGGACCTACAAGGCCGGCTGACCTTAAGCAAAGCTTCTGCTAACCAAGTGTATCATATTCTGATTAAAGATCATCAATGGCTCGTCACCAAAGCGAATGCTTTATGGGGATTACGTAAATCCCGGTCATGGTGGAGGGAAACTGTGATGGCGGGCTGGTTGAACAAGACACCCTTCAAATGTAAAGTTTTTCTTTGGAGAATGATGGTTGGTGGTCTTCCGCTTGCTTCGGCTCTCTCCAAGCGACGAATCTCCAATGGCCACTGTTTCTTTTGCACCACTGCTGTGGAATCCGCCCGCCACCGATTTATTTCCTGCCCCCTCGCAAAGAAAGTCTGGTTATTTATGTCGGCTGTTTGGCAAGGAGTGGTTGGTCCCACCCTGCGCCCCTTTGATTGGGTTTTCGGGCAGCCCAAATACCCCGCTCCTGCACAGCCACATATGAAGCTCGTGTATCATTTTCTTCGATATTGGAGCTGCTGGCATAACTGGACCGTCCGGAATGCTTTCCTTTTTTACTCCGCCTATAATATTCAGCGGCATATTGCCAGGCTTAAGGGCCTCTTGTATTGGCAGTTGGATCTTCTTCGGCATTCTAATTTGCTCTCTAGGGAGGACTTACGTCCCTGGCATAGGGCAATTTCCTCTGCATCTTTGCCATGACGTTGTAACTTGTAGCACTTAGAATCTCTTCACATGATGACTTAGATTGTCGTCATGTATCTTGTAATCAAGTAATCTTGTATTTTTTTCGTAATTAATACAATTACCTTTTACGAAAAAAAAAAAAGAGAGAGGAGAAGCTATTGATCAGAATTTGTTGCTGTGGAGACGTTCAGGTGGCTGCCAACTAGTGCAGGAGACCTTGGAGATGTAGGCAACAGCATTTATGATGCCTACATATACACATGACAGCATTTAATGCAAACAACAGCAGTTTGACAACATTTGGGGCTGATAAGAGCAGACAACAATCAATTTTTTTGGGGTTTCCCGCCTGAAAACTTAGAAATTTCTCTCTCCTCAACATTCTCTCACTTTCTCCAGCCTATCTCAGCAAATCTTAACCATTTGAAGGAGTTCTCAGCCAAATTTGGTGAATAGCAAAGAAATTTCTGCTGTAAACACTAATTCGCAACAAAAATCAAGGTTTAGAAGCCGCCTTGGGACTCGTGCCAGCAATTGGAGGCATAGTATATTGAAATCAGCACCTAGAATTCAAGGAATGGCTAGGGATTTCAAATGCCAGCCCATCCCATTTGATTTGGGGTAGCATTTGGCGAGTCAAGGGTCCAATTGATACAAGTCCTCGGTGAAGATCAAGAGGCAAATTGCCCAAAAGGCTAACTTATCATTTACGGCAGCAAGGGGCTTTGGGATCAATGGAGGAGATTAACAAATCTTAGTTGTACTCCATCCAATTGCAATACAAGATAAAGGAATACCGAAAGGGGCACCAATTTGAGACCAACAAGGTGTCCAATGTCCAAGATTGTTAAGGTAAAGTGTGCATTTCAATTTTGTGAATTTGCTAATTGCTCTAATGAAGTGTTTGATTAGGATTTCACCACCCTTTCCAAGAAGGAAGGCTAGTTTCACACTAAACCTTCCATGGACTTTGATTCTCACACGTTCCTTGTCTCCCTTGAGGATACACTAGACGTGACCTTCACTTCTCTTCCGAGATGCCATCTATATCAAATACACAGCAAGAAGCGATTGAGCCCACTTTCCCAACCCACCAAACCAACAGATTGTGGAGTGTCCCTCCTCACTCATTTCAGAGATCAATGACATTGATCAAGACCCTACCATTCCTCCACTTGCATATCCTTCCATTCTAGCAAGGCATGTTCAAGCATGTATTCTCTCTTCCACTACACATTTCTACTTTCACTATCCTACATCTCTAGCATGCCTAATTATTGGTAGCCAGAATACCTCAAAAATAAGACAAAATATACAAAACCATACAAGCACTTTCATTGAAGTAGAGATATGCATGTTCTATGGTCTCATGAGGTAATGATACTTATTGCTTACGTTTCAATTCAGGACTAACCCTTATATAACCTATTGCTTTGCTCAGACCGAAGACTTGAATAGTTCAACACTCATATCCCTGTTAACACTGCATGTTGGCTTCACACTCGGACTCGCATGGAGGCTTCCTCTCATGAGATTGAGTTACAAGCTTCCTTGAGCTACCTTAAAGCCCATTCGTTTCAAAGGTTTGTAGCTGGATGTGAATCTCACTCTTCTTCTTTGGACAGGAGATGCAGCAGGTACATGTGAGAAAACAGGATGCCCCAAGTCATTCCATTTCACAGTAACACAATGCCAATGCATGTGTGATGCAAGGGGTTATGCAAAGTGTTATGCTCAAACCAAATGCTATGCACAATGCAATGGTACCACTTGAGCAATGCCCTCATAGATGAATTGTTCACTTGCCTAAGCACTCTTTTACAAGCATGATCATGAAGATGCAAACAGATGATGATACAAAGGTATGAATGAGTTAGTACAAAGACCAAGATCTTGTAAGTGAAGAGAAGGATACTTCAAAGTACATGACCAAGATCTTGTAAGCGAAGAGAAGGATACTTCCCCCTCTCACCATTAGATAAGCACCCCCTCTCACCACCACATGTTGATGTTGATGGGGGGAGGCACTGCTGTCATCAGCTGACCAGAGTACTCCAGCAGCTGCGGACGTCATCCTTAGCTGTATTTGCTGCTATATCAGGCCAACCTGCTGTGGAAGAGACACCAGCTGCTGTCACCTTTGATTCCACCCTGCATTTTCGTCACCGGAGGACACATACAGCTGCTGGACATCTGTGCTTTCTTGTGTGGCAGGCTGCCCTGCTGCTGCCCAGCCTGTTTTGGACAGTTGGCATAATCATTCTGATCTGCCTTTTCAGCCATCTGGACACCTACACTCAGACATCTTCAAAGACCGCTGCTCCATTTTCGGGACTCATTCAAGTGCAACGCACTCCAACACCCACTCCTTCAGCCAACTCTGCCCCGGGTCTAGAGACATAGAGGTTCAAGGCCCACTGATTGTATCATCTTCATCTTCATACTCAATTATTCATTCATTAGCATTTAGCATTCTACAAATTGGGTAGCAAGTATTGCAAAACCGCCTTCGTCAAAATTTATGTAAAAGTGTTTGATGCTGGCACAGACTCTAGGTGTATGGTGTCTAGATCAACTTGCTCTCTAGTGAAGAAGAAGTGGACTCCAACATGCTACACCCGTGGTGTGATGATCAGGTTACCAACAAGTGCTATGGCACTCTAGTTGTCGTAGCAAATCACAGTCGGAGAGCCACACAAGAAGTGTAAAACAACTAGTAGTCCCCTCAAGTAGACAGCCTCTATGATGTCATTAAAGAGGGCTCGATACTTTGCCTCAGTTGTGGAAGCAACCACCATTTCTTGCTTACAGCTGGACCATAAAATGGGAACCGTGCCCAAAGAAAACATGTAGCCACAGTGAGATCAAGAGGTGTTGGGATTTCCAGCCCAGTTCAAATCAGTATACCCCTACAAAAGTAAAACATGACCATATGTCAAACCATAAGAAAAAGTACACTGAACATATCTCAACACACGCATACAAGTAATTCAATGTGACATTTTAGGTGTACTGAAGTTGCATACAGTTTGAGAGTTCTCGTGCAAATAGGATAGGTACATGTGGGTCTCTCTCTGTTCCACATTTAAGATGACTGACCTTGGTCAATCGTATTTCTTGGGAATGGAGGTTGTTCAATCTAGGAATAGTATTTTTGTGTCTCAATATAAATACGCCCTTCAGTTTTAGTGGACCAATATTGTACTGATCAGACGTGTCATGTGTCCATGCCACTTGATCCCACTGCCCACCTATCTACGTATTTCCTAGGTCAGCCCTTCGATGAGCACACCTATAGATTTGTTGTAGGAAAATTTTGGTTGATTCATACTAGGCCCGATCTTGCATACATTGTTTCTGTAGTGGTCAATAGCATAACCAAAAGGCCCACTGGAAATTGCCATGGAGGCAAATTGTGGTAAGCAAGGTTGGAGACCCCATGTTGGGTGTAACCCAAAGGTGCATAGGATGGAGGCTAAGCCTCCCCCAAATATGCATGAGCACTACCGGAGACGGAAGGTGTAGAGGTCCTAAAGGTTGTGCCTATATTTGAAAAACCCCTTGGTGTGGTGTGTACGATGCCATGAAGCATCTGATAGGGAAAGGTGAATGGTGTGAAAGGTAATGGTGATGCAACAAAAGAAGTGGATGGGATCGCTGGATTTTGAAATGATAACACATTAAATTGATTTTAATCAATGGATAGAAATTGACATAAAGATGATGATGTGATATGCAATGAAGAAGATACACCATATGGCATACTCATTCTAACTTTGAGAAGCAAAATTGAAAGAAGAAAAGGAAAAAGATGAGTTACCAATTTTTTTCTTATAATAACCCCTTCTTGTATTAATATACATGAGTGGATCTTCAATGGGAGATTTTCCACAATCAACATATGGCACTCTACCTTTATCTTGATCTTTACCAAAATGCTACAAAGGTGGTGAAGCAAAAGAAATAGAAGAAGGGACAAAAGTGGAAACTTATATACCTTGCACTAAAGTAGGAGAGAGAGGCTAAAAGTGAGGAACGTACTCCAAATCTCTTTCTCCAAGAGGGGGGCCCATCCCGAATGGAGGTCTCAATAGCCTTGTAGCATCATTAGATATAGGTGCAGCACGTGATGAGAAAGAATCAAGTATACCTTTTTCACGTAGTTTTCGTTTAGAGACTTCTCGACAAAGCTCTTTAGACTTCCTGGCTCTATGAACCAAGGTCAATTGCAGCCCCTGATCAGTGATGGAATAATGATGCGCATTTCCAACATAGTCAAGAGGATCTCCGGTTGAGTCAAACCCTTGTGGAGTTGGCAATGAATACCACTCCTCCTCAATTCTCTATATAGGCTCCTTCGAGGACAGAGTAGGTATGGGAGTGTTCGATGTCATCTTCCCTTTTGTAATTCCTACTTCTAAGGTGAGCTTGTTGATTGAGGGTCTAGGTTTCTTTAGTGAGTACCTAGCTCTATACCATATAAAGAAATGCTCTACCACAAAAAACACAAAAATATATTGTATGAAAAATGCACAAACTAATAAAGAACACAATTAGGGTTAGGGTAACCTAGAGACAATGAACACAATGAACGATAATTAACAAATACTGAATAGAATACAACGCTCAATGCGGCAAATACACTATGCAGTGAAGAATATTGACTCTTGAACTCCTGTACCTTGAGAACTGAAGCAGAGAGTATGAGTTGGAGAGTGTGTCATACTTTATAGATCCCAAAATGCAACAAAGCAGCCTCCAAATATGTCTGACAACAACAAACACGGTAGTGGATTTTAGACCAATGACAAATGAGCAAAGAACATGGTTGGCACCAACATGAGTTGGGGACAAAGATGGCTTTCTACACAAAGCATCTTCTCCATACCACAAATGAACATGGATACGCATCTTTTCGATGGGATTGGATGTGTGATTGGCTCCTACTATGAGATTAGGAGCTACTTGCATTGTCTCTTCAAAGATAGATTTGGGCCACTATCAAGACTCATGGATTACACCGATCAATGATGTCTTGATCCTTTGTGCTCGAGATACAATGGCTTAGAGAGACTCTCCTCAAGATAGGAGCTCCAATGCACCAAGGACCTATCCAAATGAAACTTACAAATTAGTTTACGAGGAAGACCCAAGGGGCTTCAAAGCAACCCCAATCTTATTCTACATTTGGGAGGAGCATTGAGAAGGCCCCAACATAACCACAATCTTAGTCTACATCTGGGAGAAGCATTGAGAAGGCCCCAACATAACCACAATCTACATCTACACAAGGAACATCAACTGATTGAGTGGTCCAACTTGACCAATCCAAATGTCTTAGATCTTGACCCATGTATCCATGACACATGCATGGGGATACATGAGATTATAGCTCGAGCTAGGACCCATGTACCTCCATGATACTATTAGTCTTGGTCCCTATACATTAGGTTTTATCACTTGTAATTCTATTAACTAGGACTTTCTTTTAGCTTTTACCTCTATAGCTCTTAGCTTCCATGTATTATTTATTTACAAGCACTGTTTTTCAAACAATTACATACACAGATGGTTGTAACTTGTCTTATAGGTCACTTTGGCCTTTTGTTGACATTAACAAATCATTCATTTAATTTCATTTCTCTCTCTCAAATGGAGAGTTTCCACCCCTTCCAAGTGTCAAAGCACCTTTGAAACCATAATCTTTTTACCTAGTCAAATCTAGAACCACATCCCATATTCATCCTATTTCAACAAAGGAGAAAACTTCTCCCCCTATTGAACTTGTGAAGCCACACACTTTGTATCTGCAACGTGCATGACCTATCATTTTAGAAATTAGCAAATCACTAGCACTGCTTGAGGAACCCTCTTTGTGGATGGATGAAACATTCCCCTAGAATCTAACCTACACACAAGACACAACACAAGTCAAACTCACGATAAAAGGGATTGAACATTAGACTCGCCTCCCAACTATAGAACCAAACAGGCTTACCCTTGAGCCTAGGAGCTAGCAACACTCCGAGTCCCGACCACATCCCAAGGGTTGGTGTCCCATACAACCAGCCCACACCATCCCGATGTACGAATGCATCGGCCAACAGGCCAAGAGTCCAAGAGTGGCGATCACACAATGAAAGTGCATAATAGGGCATTGAGTCCTATTTATAAGACTCAACTGCCCTACTACCCTTAATGCATACGCACTAAGTCACCTCATGACCACTGTGACAAGTACTACTAGCACCCATCCAAATGTCCAAGGAAATAACAATGGAGGTGAAGGTGCATGTGCCCATGCAAGTATCTCAGCTAGTGGTGGTTGGGGAGAGGTGAACCTGTCTCAAGCTTCTTGGATGCCTGAGATGACTAGATAACAATTGTTGCCTCTTTGCAATCAAGAGCCAAGCATTGGCCAAGTGAAGCACTTGAAAGAACTTTAGATGGAGATGTCAAGCTATTTGGAGCAAAGATAGCCTAAGGTATACTATTATATTACCACTATTTAGAGATGGGCTTAGACATACAAGCAAGAAAATTGCCCTAAAACGCCCGTTAGAGGTGCCCAAAACACATTTCTATGGAGAAAACATTTCCCCTTGTCCAAAACAGCACTAGATGGCATTTCTCCTTGGATTCAAAACATCTCTCCTAAGGTTTCCCCCTTCAACTTGGTATTAGGAAGGCCAAGTGGAAATTTGTGGAAATAAGCATAGTTTAAGGCCCCAGAGATCTATATCACACTATCCCTTCAAGAGACTTACACAGTCTTTTGCTTTTCCTCCCTTCAAACTGCCCCTCCTTTTCTCTCTTTACACCTTTGACCATCTTCCCCTCTCTTCTCCAACCCCTTAATGATGTGACGTTTCCATTTCACTTTTCTCCAAAATTGTTGTTTTGAATCTATTCCTATTTTCATTTACAAGTTTCAACTATGGCTTGGGATCATTGACCATATTGCTGGAGCATAGCAGCAAACAGTATCATAATGTCTAGATGTGAAACAAGCTTCCTATGAATTGCAAGAGGTTTACTGTTTGGAACAGATAGATCTTCCAATTTCTGCAGACACCACTAATAAATTTTCTTGGATGGCAAGGATCATGTCACCACAAATAGCAACAATTCTACCTTTCTTATTGCCAAATTCACCAAGAAAAAGAGAGAAAGAAGCTTCTATTTATTACTGAGATGGTGGTATAAAATGAATTTCCTATAGTATTAATTCTGTAGGCAGTGTCTCGAAAAGGATTCCTACAAATATACAAATATGTAGCAAAAGTTAATGGCATGAGGAGGTAAATACATTAAACATGGAAAGAAATAACCTATTCGTCCACTATTTACAAAAGTAATGACAAATTCTGCCATATAAACAAACAACATCAAATATGATAGAACACAACCACTATCATTACCAATTCAAAAATATCGTGATCATAACATTAAGGCCCAATACAGTAACTTGGAGAAAATCAATAGAAACAAGACAATTTAAACAAGAAAATATTAATGGGATTTTCAACTACTGACCCACTTCCAAATTCAAACATTGACAACCTAAATAGCAAAAACTAGAGTCTAGTATATTACATCCAACACATGTCAAAATAGTGTGACGAAACGGAATGCACTCATACTATATCAGAGAGACAATAGGGTTTGTGGGGAGAAACACAATTTGTACAGCAAATACTAAGAAAAGAAAAACTCAAAGAAAACACAGAAGAAGATGATGAATGATGAATCACTGAATCATGCTAAGTGAATCAAGCTGATACAGCTGAGCTAAAGCTCTAAAGATGACTGCATTGTTGTGTCTCATCAGGCAGCAACACCCGAAGGAAATCTGCACTGTAGAGGGAGTGAAACACAGTCCTCCAAGTAGTAGGATATAGAAGATAATGCTGAAGATGAAGGACACCTATCAAGGGAGCAGAACGCAGTCCTTTGGTGCCATCGGAGTCAAGGAAGACGATCACCAGCTATGAACAAGAACTCTAGAGGATGAGGAATCACAGGGCAGCCTACCAAATGAAGGGATCTAACCCCAAATGAACCAGGAACTACAAAGCACAGCATGGATGGAATACCAAGTGCCCGAAGGTGGTGCCAATGCTTGGGAGTGCCCAAATTGCAAAATGCAGCCTAGGATGATGGCGCCTGGTGATGACGAAGATCACTTGATGATAGAGCAGCCACCTGACACATAAACGCAGCCTATAGAGGCTACAAACTATCAAATGCAAGTGTCTAGAGCATGTGAAAACAGACACCAGCAAGAAAGAGAGGTCGCCAGCAAGAGAAATCCAATCGCCACGTGATGGATGATGATGCCTAGTGGAGAGAGAGTGTCTACAGCCCTAAACGCATCCTGGAAGGTGTGGAAGACAGGGCACCTACTCAGGAAGAGATGGAGACCACAAACTCCAATGTCCTCCATGTGGGGTGTGAGCAACAGTGAAGAGGACGGAAGAGAGTGACAAAAATGTCACAAGAATGAGTGTGTGGGATCACAAATGGGTGAAGTCAGTGTCATATTTATAGGCATAGACCAAAACTAGTGGCACCCATTGAAGTCTCTCAGCTGGCACTCCGATCTCTCAAGTAGCGCCTAGAAAGCCTTTTTGGGGCTGTAAATGGAAACCAAAATAAGAATGAAGGAGAAGAAATGTATTGAAAGACTTGGTTTTTCAACACCCCCTCTCAAGCCCAAAAAGGAGCGAAAAAGAGGAGTTAGAGAGAGAAGAAGATCAACCCGAGGATCACAATGTTCCACCTATAAGGTAACATGTGGTGAAAAACAATAGAGATGATGAGTTGATAGAACCCAAAAGAGATGGAGACCACAAATTGCAATGTCCTCTATGGGGGTGTGAACAATAGTGGAGAGGATGGAGAGGAAGGTGTGGAAGACAAGGCGCCTAGCGCAAGAAGAGATGGAGACCACAAATTGCAATGTCCTCTATGTGGGGTGTGAGCAATAGTGGAGAGGATGGAAGAGAGTGGCAAAATGTCGGAAGGAAAGAATGTGTGGGATCACAAATGGGTGGGATCAATGTGTTAGCAGTAGAGTCATCCCCTGGACAGGCTATGTTAGGGTTTCTGCACAGTTAGGGTTTGGTACAGCAGTACGGCAGAGGACAGAATCCACGTCAGCAACAGGCAGAGTACAGTGCCACATCAGCAATCACGTCAGTGGACTGCGCAAGTGCCAACATGGCAGCCTGCAATGTAGTCGGCAGTTGTTTGGCATTATTTTATTGCAGTCGACTGCATTTAATGCAGCCGACCTGGTCATTTTTATGCCTTTTATTTTTGCTTTATATAGCAGTCCTCCAGCACATTGTTGACACATTATTTAGTGATTTCAGATTTTGATCTTGAGATCTGTTGGCTGAGACAAACTGTGCTCAAGCTGATGGAGATCGAGGTCATCAAGTCGGATACATACGCAGATATTTCCTCTGCCTCCTTGTGTATTTCTACACTCTTATACAGCATACTACAACGCAGATTTTCTGTGTTTACACTGTCTCCTTTTCTCTCTCTCTCCTCTCTGTGTTCACTCTCTGTCAGTCTTTGTCCTATGCTTCCGCACCGTTGCACTCTAACACAATGCCGCACAAATTGTCCTCCATGTGTGGTGTAAGCAATAGTGGAGAGGATGGAAGAGAGTGACAAAATGTCAAAAGGAAAGAATGTGTGGGATCACAAATGGGTGGAGTCAATGCGGCACAAATTGTCTTGAGTGGTGCCCACTGAAGTCTCTCAAGTGGTGCCCCCACTCTCTCAAGTAGCACCCAGAAAGCCTTTTTGGGGTTGAATGGAAACCAAAATAGGAATGAAGGAGACAAAATGTATTGAATGACTTGGTTTCTCAACAACACATACTAGAGCTTACATAACAATATACCAACCTCTAGAATCAAAGCTTATGTACTTTCACTTAGTGTCTTTGTCATTGTCAGTCCATTACACAAGATTGTTTTTATGAGTCCAAGCTTCCATCTTGGAACCTAATTCACTTGTGTAATAGTTGGTCTCTCTTTGTCTATGTCAACATGAGTCTTGTCTTCATCTTCCATCCTCCATAGCTCTTGCCATTCTCTAGATCCACACTTCTCATAGAGTGCCCATGAATGAGCATTACCTCCCATTATGAAATGTGAGACACTTGAGGGCAAAATTCAAATATCATCTTCAAAGTCACTTCCAAATGCTAGCTAAGACCCTTGATCCATTCCTACTATTGCTGATCTTGGATGGTGTTTCTTTCTTCTGATTTTTGGGTGGGGCTCTTGGATGGATAAGAAACGTGTTTTGAAGGTTAGGAAACATTTTGAAAATGTTTGGGATGTTTCCTAGTTTAGAAAAGTAGCTTCCACTTAAGGGGAGATTTTCATTAGAGATTGCCTACACTATTGAAAAGTGGTTTTCTTTGACGAACTCCCTCCTTACATCTAATGCCAAAAATTACAAGGTATGAGACAAGGGCAAGAAATGATGCAATTTTTTCATGAAGGGACCCTAGATGACTAGAGGATATACGTACCTGTGAGCTTTTTCAATAAAAGGGATGTTTTGCTTCTAGTTATAGCCACCTGCAAACATGGACAATTTGTACTTCAAAGCTGAGAAGCATGGCAGAATTACAAGGGACGAGCTTGACTTGATAGAATATGCTATTAATAGAGGGTGAGGGCAGGTGCTCATATGATTGGACATAGAACAATGATCTAAAATGAGCTTTCTTGAACTCGAGAGTGATGGAGATTCATGGCATATAATAGGCGGCCTCTATAAAGACTTAGCTGGGATCTAGGATAGTAGGGGGGGAGAGATCCATTCAGCCTTCATGATATGGTCTTGGATACATGGCGACTTGTGAAGAAACAAGAACAAGGAGAGGGAAAGGAACAAGAATTTCCACCACATATCACCATCATGAAAGGCGACTCTAACATGCAGACAAGAGAGTAGAAGGTGGGACTAGGATGGGAAGTTAGAAAACAGCCATTCCGTGTCACTATGCCTGGATATTCCTATCTTCAATACATAACTAGACTAGGGAGAAGGATCCAAATGACCAAGACATGGACAATCCCTATAGTCACTCAATGTTGACACAAACACAGCATTTTCAGCCCTTTCTCACAAATTTTTGGACAAGATTGGAGGAACGTTTTAGGCCAAGGAAGATCTCCTCTTGTGGCTATTCAGATATGGGAATCTAGAAGTAGGCACTTGGTTGGGTTTCCAAAGTGCAAGTGGCTTATCTAGATGCAGAGCAGCAAAGGAGACTCAAAAGCACTACATATGGATTTCAGTAAGGCTGGAGAGTCCCTCAAACTTGTCTTTCAAGGCACACATGCAGAGATGATAGTGATTTCGGGAGCACCAGCATGGATCACAGTAAAGGACCTACTTGTAGACATGAGGACTTGGGGGAAGCATCATCATTCATATTTAAGAACAACATTTCGAGCGTCATTCCCACTCTTAACTTTTTCGTGCAAATTGGACCACATGACACTATTGTAGATAGGACATCATTGGCAGCATTATTTCTTGGTGCATTTGAACAGCAAGGTGCAGTGAGGCTATAGAGCAGAAGCACATCTCTACTTTTGACACTCTCGCCTAAATATGGATGGACGTCAAAGCCAAATGGGAGAGATTAAGAAGGTGACTCAGAGCACATGAAGCAAAAGGCAAGAGGCCTCCTTACATACTTGAAAGTCTCGCCCTTTTTTCCACTTAAGAGCATCTCATAAGGTCTAGCATTATCGGCCACCAAATTGGTTGCGTTATTAGCATTATAATACACACCCCTTGCACAGATAGTCAGGGAGCTGGTGACACATACTTTTTCTTTCGTATTCTAGGACTTTGACTGAGTATCTACCTTACTAACGATTACTGATGAGATAATTAATTTAAGGAAATTATTTTCCTGGAGGAAAAAAACAAGTGCACTCTCTTTGTCATGGGTTTCTGATGCAAAAAATCTATAAAAGAAAGAAAAACAGACTGGATGCCTGATTTTACATAACTGCCAACATATTCCACTTCATACCTGATTTGATGATATTTTTCGAAGTACTCCATTCAACAAGTTTCCCGCGCCAATTCGAAGGGCTATTTTTCCAAGCTCAACTGTCTACCATGATTTTGGATAACAAAACCACCAAATTATAAATCTAATTTGACAGTATTATTGAGACCAACATACCATAATTTGCCCCATTTAGAAGCATACCTCATTGACTGCAGCATGTGCTGGAGTTTCCAATTTCACCAGTTCATAAACTCCAAGGCGCAATATCTGTCAACATAAGAGTTTATTCTATGTAACACGAGTTTCTTTTTGTGAGGGGGGAGAACAAGGAATATTACAGCATCATATGCTGCTACACATTATTTCTCACTCAAATTAAAGCTCAATGTGTAGCTATATGCCTTACTGATGTAATCAAGTGATAATGAGAAGACATCATTTCCACTTGCCTTCTGATTGTACAATGAGATTATGTGTATAAGCAAACTTACTGGAAATCTGGTAAATGGTTCTCTACAAACTTATTCCATATCTGAACCAAGATCTGAAACTTGCTACAAATCAAAAAATGTAAGACTATCAATGCAACATAGTGATTAAACTTTTCCCCACTCAACATTAACTCGTCCTAATTAGGGTGTTGGCATAACACCTACTCTTGCTGCAATAGAAGTGATGAGGCAGCCACATAGGCTTGTGACATTGAACAACTCGTGTGGACGTGCCTTCTCAATGAAGAATGTATGAGGTGTCACATTAATTATAGATGCTTGTGAAGTTGACATTGAACAACTCATGTCAAGGGTGCCTCCTCAATAGAGAAACTAATGAGGTGTCAATAGTGACATCATTTGAGTAATGGGCTTATGCCATTCAATGATTGTGAACAAGGGCCAACGCCAAGTAAGTTTGTCATGTGGCAAGCATGCATTCAACTTACTAAGAGACACAAGCAGCACAATTTGTTGGCGGCTCTCATAGATCGCAGAAAATCAAGATGTGTGTTGAGAAGAGCATGTGAAAATGCAAAAGAGCAAAAGGAAAACATTGATCTAGACATTGATACAAGGCTGCACACAATCAGCCCCTGCATGCTGTGGAGGTGGGTCAGTGAGAGCACCAAGCTGATGGTAGAGGATCTGTTTGAGGAAGATAAGTGAGAATGACTTGCTGGAATGATGATCAATGAATGTGATGGACGTGTAGAGGCATAGATTGGGCTGCTAATATGCATGAGAGGCAAGAGGAGGGTGACCTAATACCAAAAAGGATGGCACCTACCACAAATGGCAGCCCTGATGATAAAGAATGCCACCAGCTGCCCACGTGCTAAATGACAAATGCACTCCACTAAGTGATCAGTGTACAGTATGAACAGCAAAACAAGTTGGTGGATGAAATGGAGAAGAAATCCTAAGCTCCACCACAAACACCTAAAATGGAGAAGCTGACAAACAAGATAAACTAATAGACTAAGATGGTGACAGTGCTGCCAATGTCTTTGTTTCACTCAGACTGAGGCTCACAAGCAAGGGATGTACACGCAAGAAGACAATGCATAACATGCTAACACCCCCTCTCAGATCCTAAGAGTGTAGGAAGCTGAAAGAAGCTAAAAATCTGATGGATGATTGGACCATCTGAATGTCGATGAATATGTTTAGCCTAGCAGCATGACCCCCTCTCAGATCCTAAGAGTGTAGGAAGCTGAAAGAAGCTAAAAATCTGATGGATGATTGGACCATCTGAATGTCGATGAATATGTTTAGCCTAGCAGCATGACCCCCTCTCCAGATCAGAGCCCATAGGAGAGGCTAAAAGAAGCCAATGGGTGTGGAGAGACCTCAACTGAGTCACACAGAATGTATCCACTCAGGAATGGAAGAGCCAAGTCTGTGATCTGACCAGAAGCCGATAGCAAGGAGCTATGAAAGGTGTCATAAAACACTCTCGCCAAAGATAGACATCATGAACCAAAGGGCACAGGATGGGCATGCTAGCAGCAAAGAAGGGTGGCTCGGAGAAGAGGGAAGGGTGAGTAGCTTCTACCCCTCGAGTCAAAGGTGACCCTTGTCTCATCGAGAGGCTACAATCTGGGATGCAGCAAAAAGGGTGGCGGTCACAGCAGCAATCAGTCAAGTGATTCCCAATCCAAAGAAGTCTCTACATGCAGTTATTGCTGCTGGTGAGGCCACCACTGCAGAGACTGCTATCAGCGTCAGGATGATAAGGCAGGGTTTGGAACCTCCTAGCCCCAAAGGGAGGCCTACCTTGGTAGAGGAGCTCATGGTAGATGGGCTTGTGGACAATGCTTAAGTCAAGTTTTTTCAAGTATTTCTTTCCTGATATGTCTTTGAGAGGGGGTGTTGGAATTTTGTTGTGCCCACCTTCCATATCAGGCGCCCATCCACCAGCCTAACTGCAATAGATAGCATCACAATCACCCTTCTTCTCTGGACGACCCTTCAGGAACAGAATCAATGTCTCAATATTCAAGAATAAAGTCTATGATCCTATTTAGTATTTACATTTGAAAGGACTGTCTTTCCCTCTACATCTATGCTAATGAATTGTACCAAATCGGCTGGCCCCTATGTGAATCATTTGCATCAAAAAGTCCCCTTTGAGAACACCTTAATCTGGACTTTCTTTTTAAGGATTTTTCTGTACTCAGGAATATCTTACATTTAACAAAAATTATGGATAATAAACACGTTCTTTCAAAAGAATCCTTCAATCTTGTAATTTTTCAATTAAAAATAAGGGCAGTATGTACAGCTATTCCTTTAAGAATCCTTACTGTTAAAGGTAAGGTTATAAACCTCATGAAGTAAAAAACCAAAGAAAAGGGACCAGTAAATAAAAAGCTAAGATGATAAACCTCATGATTAACAGAAACTAACATGGACCAATGCCGGAGACTTTCTAGCTTAGTACACCGCATGTGCTTATGACATCTGCTATAATACTTCTCAAGACCCATTCAACATGGTAGATTGAAATAAAAGCAAAGACCTTGCAAAAGACACTAAAAGTTCTAGAGATATGAGGCACAACTGAACTAGAAGCTAAAAATTCAAAAAAAAATAAATAAAAAACAAAAAGAATAATTTCAAGATGTAAAACTCAGAAGAGTCGTGCACAACAAACTTCGAACAACCCATAGAATCTGAAATTTACTCTAAATTGACCTACCTAATAAGCCAGATTTAAAATGTGAATACCTGTTTTAAAAGAGGTTCCATTCGATCATACAAAGTTGCATCATAATAAGATCTAATCAGAAAGTCCAAATATCTTTTCCATCTTGTGACTCCTGCAACAAGTTCTGTAACCTATAAAACATCAAAAAGTTAATATACCGAGGTCATGATGAACTGTTAGAGTTTTAAAAACTACAGAAGTATAGCAATAGTTAATATAGTTTAATATGTCAATTGCAAAGTAGAACACCATTTTAAGAGTTCATGTTTACCTTGTTCAATCTCTTTTTGAGTAAAATGATATGAATGAAATATATAAACATACTAGAAGTGTGATGTTCAGTGTGAACATTAAACATCTCAAAAACACTGAGAAAAGTGCAACTTCTGTTGCTGGTCAATCTCATGAAGAGAAAGATAGTCAATTGAAGACTATTGTAATGATCTCCTGAAAAAGGTGTACATATCAATGGAATCTTCTCCAAAGAAGGTACACTTGCAAGATTTCCATATAGCCCACTGTGAGGAGGACAGATCGAAGCTCGGCTGAGAGTACAGTTGACAGTGTAGAGTGTGAGAGCATGACACCCAATGCAATATTTTGGAGTGTAAGTACAGATCGAAGCTCAGTTGAGAGTACAGTTGATAGTGTAGAGTGTGAGAGCACGACACCCAAGGCAATATTTTTTAGTGTAAGGTGCAAGTACAAAGTACAATCCTTAAACCTTAGGGTTGTAAGAGGGTGTTCACACCCGAAGAATGTGAAACACGATAAGTGCCTAAAACTGTGTGACATAAGCAAATAAAATAAAAGAAATAAAACTGGGGGGGAAAAACCTCTCGTACAGAGAGTAAAAGTGCCCCAAGGTCCTACTGAAGATCACCGCCACTCCTCTGTGAGCATAGGTGTGAGTCGAACCCAACAAACCCCCTTGGAGTGAAGAGTGATCAAGATACAAGGGTCATCCACCAAAGGAGATCAAATTTAATGCATTGTGAAATACTTCAAATTTGTCACGAGAAAGCTTTGGTGAAGATGTCTGCCACGTTCCTGGTGGTAGGACAGTAGACAAGGCTAATATCACCTGCATGTAGCCTCTCTCTGACAAAGTGATAATGGATCTCAATGTGTTTCGTGCATGCATGAAACACTCGGTTCCGTGCCACTGCAATGGCACTCTGACTATAAGTGAACAAAGGAGTAGGCTCCGTGATAGATACATCCAAATCAGCTAACAAGCATCTAAGCTATATGCATTCAACTATGGTAGTGAAAGCTACCTTGTATTCAACTTCACATGACGATGTGGCAACTGTGGATTGTTTCTTGCTAAGCCAAGAGATGCAAGATGAGCCGAAAAAAAAACAATTGCCACTAGTGGAGAGACAAGAATCATAATCACCAGCCCAATCAAAGTCACTGAGCATGTAAGTGTAGTGATCCCCCTTGGCATAAAGCAATCCAAGAGCCCTAGTACCCTGCAAGTAACAGAAAACACGCTTGACAGCTTGCCAATCTAACATGCGTGGCTAATGCATATATCTCCTCACAGCTGAAATTGCAAACTATATGTCTAGCCTTGTGTTGCATACGTAGATATTCCTAAGCCCCCCGAACCCCGTACGGGCGCCCAAGGCTCCCGGACGGTCATCTCTCGTGCTGTTTTCCCATAAGTTACATTCATTAATGTAACATTTCCTCCCCCTTAAGAATCGGTTTAGTCCTCGAAAACGATACTTGGGAGGTCTAACTGTAAATTGAGAAACCTTTTCCTTAAAGTACTTACTCGCTCCCATGTTGAGCTTTCTTCTGAATAATCTTTCCATTTCACCAGATATTCTTGATAAATAGTATGCCTTGTTCGTCTGTTACGAACATTTAAAATTCTTTCTGGTTCATATAAAATAGATTGGTCACCTAATAGCTCCTCAATGTTATCATTTAAGATTAGATTATCCATATCACCTAGCTTCTTTCTTAGCTTGCTTACATGGAAAACTGGATGTGTTTTACTACCAGCAAGTAGTTGGAGCTTGTAAGCCTATTTTCCCACCCTCTTAAGTATTGTAAAAGGACCACAATACCTGGGTGAAAGCTCATCATCCCGTTTTCATGGTTTTAGTTTGTTCAGGCACTTTAAGATAGACCAATTCCCCTTCCTCAAAGGAGATGTCTCTTCGGTGAGGATCTGCATAAGCTCTAGCTTGGTCTTGAGCTTTCTTAATATTTTCTTTAGCAAATTTTAACATACTATTCATATCCTCTAAAAAATCCTTGGCTGCCTGAACCTTTTTCTTATACAGTCCTACTGCATGAGGAGCTCTGGGCTGAAACCCATACATGAGCATAAATGGACTATATCCATTGGAAGAGTGTTTGGCACTATTATATGCAAGCTCTGCTATCGGTAAATACTCTTTCCAATTAGTTTGCCTTTTACTTATATATGCTCTCAACATATCTTCAAGGATTTGGTTAACCCTTTCAGTTTGCCCATCAGTTTACGGGTGTTCCGCTCTGCTCATGCTAAGTTTAGTATCTAACTTCCTAAATACAGCACGCCAAAATTGACTATCAAATTTTCTATCCCAATCAGAAACTATATTTGCCAGAAGGCCATACAATCGGTATATATTCTCTATGAATAATCTAGTCAATTCGGGTATCTTAACATCAGTTGAAGTTGGAATAAACCTAGCCATTTTGGTTAACCTATCCACAATCACCCACACAGAGTCGTGCCTCCTCTGTGTTCTGGGTAACGCGACAATAAAGTCTATGGAGATACTCTCCCATTTTCCCGAAGGAATCTCTAATGGATGGAAAAGTCCTCGCATTTTCAATCTTTCAACTTTATTAACCTGGCATTTATTACATTTGACCACATAGTCAAGGACGTCCTTATTCATTCCAGGCCAATAGAACTGCCTTTTAATGAGACTATAAGTCTTATTAACTCCTGGATGTCCCGCACTAGGGGTATGATGGCACTCAAAGAGTATTTGGCGCCTTATTTCTTCATCTTTCAAGACACATACCCTACCCTTCTAGAGTAAATAACCATTATCAATGGTAAAATTCTTCCACTTGAATCCCATTTGAGCAACCCCATATACTCCATTTCCTTGTTGAACATCCTTAAATGTTCCTTTCTCAGTGGAGGCCCTTCCATTTGGATCCCCGTTTTCAATTACTTTCCATATGTTGAAATATACCGGATCAACCTGGCATTTCCCTTTTAAGGATTCAAGCAAATCAAAAGAGAATTAAGTAAAACTCAATTCATTTATGATGGGCATTCTACTGAGTGCGTCAACCACTATATTGTACTTTCCTTTCATAATACCTTATCTCATAGTCGAACTCTTGGAGGAGTTCGGCCCATCTGGCTTTACGTTCTTATAGATCCGGTTGATCATTAAGCCACTTAATGCTTTCATGATCCGACAAGATCAAAAGTTTGACACCTTACAAATAGTGCCTCCATTTCTTCATTGCATGTACTATTGCATACAGCTCCCTCTCATAAACGGAATAATTCCGTTTTGCACGGTCTAATTTCTTGCTTTCAAAAGCAACCGGTCAACCCTCTTGTAATAAGACCGCGCCTACTGCCCTGTCACTGGCATCAGCTTCAACCACGAATGGTTTATTGGGATCCAAAATTAATAGTACTAGAGCTATAGCAATAGCTACCTTAAGTTTTTAAAAACTTTCAATTTGGTTTATTCCCCAATTAAAACTCTTCCCTTTCCCTTTAAGTTGGTCCGTCATTGGAACAGCTAACTTGACATAATCTTGAATGAATCTACAATAAAATCCAGATAAACCTAGGAATATTTGCAACTCTTCCAGGTTTCTTGGAGATGGCCATTCAATAATTGCCCTTGCTTTTTCTAGGTCCATCTTGATTTCCTCTTTCGAGATAATATGCCCCAAATATTTGACCTCTTGTGCGAAGAATTCACATTTAGTTTTCTTCACATAAAGGGAATGGGTTCTTAGCAATTAGAATACTAACCGTAAGTGTTCCAAATGTTCTTCTCTTGATTTACTAAAGATCAAGATATCATCCCAGAAGACTACTACAAAATGTCCTAGATAGGGCCATAACACACTATTCATCAGCTTCATAAGAGTAGCTGGTGCATTAATGAGGCCAAAAGGCATCACCAAAAAATCATAATGCCCATATCTAGAACGAAATGTCGTCTTAGGAACATCCTAGGCCTTAATTCTTACTTGGTGATAGCCTAATCTTAAATCAATCTTTGTGAAGAATTTTGCCCCTTGTAATTGATCAAAAAGATCTTCCGTTCTAGGGATAGGAAATTTATTCTTCACCGTTATTTTATTAAGTGCTCTATAATCAACACAAAGTCGCATAGAACCATCTTTTTTCTTCACCAATAAAATTGGCGAAGCCCAAGGTGAATTGTTGCCTTGTATAAACCCCTTATCAAGGTAATCCTTGATTTGTCTTTCGACTTCTTGGTGATGTGTTTCACTTAGCCTGTAAGGTGATTTAGAAATAGGGTCTATATCAATTGGGTGATTTACATCACCCCTATCTAGTGGAAGGCCACTAGGTAAGTCAGATCAAAACACATCTTTAAATTCATCTAACAAACCACTTAATTCATTATTTACATTCAACTCACAAACATAAGAAAATTGTTGCTTTATATTACAAGAGGTAAAAACGTCATGTACAAGAAGGGACCATAACATATATACCTCACAAGCTTCCTTCTTTATCAGCTTCTGAACTTCAAAGGAACACATCAAAGGGTTATCAGATACTTCATGTTCACCTTGAATCACAAAAGTCTTACCATCCCTTTCAAATTCCAGTGTATTATGATGATAACTACACTTTAGGGATGGTTCCAGCCCCCATAGCCACTCCCTCCCTAAAGAGATATCGGCCCTTTCCATATTCATAATCTGAAAATCAAGCTTATCTTTATATCCTTGGATCTCGATTTTCAAATTGGATACCGTTGTATCCCATATTTTGTTATCCTGGCCTTGCATCATGCGAACAATGTTTTGATGCTCACTCTTTTGTTGGGGAAGTTTCAACTTTTTGACAAGTGCATAATTTATGAAGTTGTGGGTGGTAGAGTCATCAATCATAACTCTAACCCTCTTTCCAGCTATCAATCCATGCACTCTAACTAAATCATGTGGCCCGAAGGTAGGTTGCCACATAGAAGTTGACATACAACACCTGTGTTGTACATCCTTGTGCAAGAGCTCTAAAGATTTATACTTTTCATACTCCTTTAATTCAAGGGTCTGCACTACATGGATTTGTTTCTCTTTTCCCTTGCCCTTGTCCTTATCCTTTCCTTTATCTTCCCCCTTCTTTCTTTGAGGGCAATTCCAAGTAGCATGGTTAGAGGATAGGCAATTGAAACACAACCTTTTTTTTTTTGCCTTATCAAAGTCATCTTGACTTAGCTTCGGCCGTACATATTGTTTCTTTTCAAAGGGTTGTTTCTTACCCTTAAGGAATTGCATTTTTCTTTTGGATTTGCCTACAAATTTTGAGGCTTCAAATTCCTCGGTCTTGGGCTCCGTATCAATGAGACTAGTGAGTGCACTTGGATGCGTATTATCTTCATTGATTAATGCAAATTTAATTGCTTCTTCAAGCATCTTGGGTCAACTCCTTTCACTTCCTTTTTACAGGCCTTATGTAGTCCCCTTGTGAATCCTCGTCTTTTGAAATTCATCTATTCTTTCCAATTTTAGGATTATCTCACGATACTCCTCGAGATACGTCAACAAAGGTCTTCTCTTTTGTCTGACAAAATCCCAATCTTCCCAATTTCTTTCCATTTCATTTTCAAAAATGAATTCTTTCAAAAAGACCGATTCAAATTGAGCCCAAGTTTCAGGTATTTTATTTGCCTCCTTTAAAGTTCTCCACCATTTATATGCTTTTGGCCTTGGCAACAAGCTGAAGCTGAAGCTTTGAGTAGAGACTGAGCTGACCTCAGCTCTGATACCAAATGTGAAAGAAAGGACAGAGATCAAAGCTCAGCTGAGAGTACACTTAATAGTGTAGAGTGCAAGAGCACAACAACCAATGCAATAATCTGAAGTGTAAGGTACAAGTACAAAGTACAAAGTACAATCCTTAAACCTTAGGGTTATAAGAGGATGTTCACACCCTAAGTACCTAAAACTGTGTAACATTGGCACATAAAATTAAAAAAATAAATCTAGGGGAAAAAACCTATTGTACGGAGAGTAAAAAGTGTCCCTGTGTCCTACTGAAGATCACCAACACTCCTCTGTGAGCGTAAGCATTAGTCGAACCCAACACCCACATTGCATAATATCATACCTGAGAGCTGAAAAGATAAGTGGATTGTCTCTTACCCACCCAACATTCAATCCTCACTAAGAGAGCTAAAAAAGAGCGCCACCTAGCCAAAGGGAGAATGGACTGGACATCCCTTTCCTAAGTGAATGGAAAGAACCAAAACACAACTTCACAAGAGAGAATTTGTAGCCCATCTTAAGAGAAATAAAGATGATGAAAGGTTAAGAGAGGTGATGGCTCCTAATTTTTTCCATGAATATATATATAACATAAGAAAATAAGGATTCCCCACCAATAGAGCATATGGCTAGCTTTAATAAGTTTAAGTATGAATATAGAGAGAGAATTAGAAGAGAGTACATATGATCTGGATACCATATGATCTAGACATCATATTAGAATATGAGAAAAAGAGAGAGATGAGAAGAGAGGGAGACAAGAGGAGAAGAGATAGAGAAAGCTTGCCATTATGTATTCATGGAATGCTATATAAAAAAATACTCACTCATAGCTTACCTCAAAGAGATGGACTAGCATGAGAGTGTTCCATAATGTGCTCTTAGTGGCTCCCCTTTGGGCTTGATAATCTAAAGTGCTCCCATGTGCTTGTAATTGTGTTTCTTTACATCTCTATGGCCACTTTATATAGCCTCAATGAGGGATTAGATTAAGCTAATCTTCTTTATTAACATAATCCTAGATTATGTATGTCATCTTTGATAAAATGGAAATTAGTGGATGGGACAAGTCTCCACCTTAGTCATCATGAAAGAAGCTAAGGGTGGTGGTAGATAAGTCAGAGAAAGAGAGATAGATTACAAGAGATGGGTGTCCAAAGCACATTATTATAATATATTTACAAGAATGATAAAATGGAAAGTTGATGTGATAAGAATGAAAGAGAGAAAAAAATTACCTACAACCAGCAATCTGCACCTTCGTAACTTCAAATTAGTGAAGAATCTGAAAAAAGCTTCTTCTGCAACTTTGTAGACTAGGTCAAAACCGGTCCGGGCAATGTGGAAATTTTCTTGAAATTCAATTTTCCCTGGGATTTATTAAAATTATTAAAAAATACTTCCAAAGCTGCTTTGACTTTAATTCTTTATACATATATAAGCATGTAACAGAGAGGATCCATGCTTGTAAGCTTTTGTGTAAGATCCAAATGACACCATAATATGAACATTGACTTATGTACAAGGGTGAGATATCCTCTAATGATGGTGATAGATCCCAAATCTTGGTGATGCAAGTGGAACCCAAGTGTAATTGGAGGTTAGTCCTTTGAAAAATTCTATGCACTCACTCAATCCCTAGGTGTAATCTATTTTCATCTTCACCAAGATAACCCATTTCTTTTACCATTTACATTGACATTCCTCTAAGAACTTGTTTTCCCACTTGCTAGAGTTATCATAACCGAGAAGCAATGTAATATACCTAGTGCTTGAAGAGTAAACCCAAAGTGATAAGATATAGGGTTTAAGCTATGGGTAAGGCACTTGATAGGGGTTTTGGCCAAATCTTTTTGTAGAAATTCAGTTTGTAAAAAACCCGGATCATTAGCCCTCCACTTAGACTAGAGGCATTCATGCCTCTAGCTTACTAATGATGGTCTAATAGAGCAGGGAGGACTACACCCCCTCATTGGTCGCTCTTTATCGAATGACAGCTCTAAAGTATCCCTAATTCTTTGAAAATAAGACTTGAGTCACCATCCATTTACCCTTGTCTTGTAAACCCTCCCATCCATGTCACCTAGCTTATAGCTGCCATTTGGATATCTCCTTATGATCATGAATTTTTAACCTTTCCATTAGCTCCCCCACTATATTAGTCCTAAAACCAGGATTCCGGTTAGAGATAGAGATAATTTCTAAAGGTGTGCCAAACCTACATCAAATGTTTTCAAACACAAATTTTCCCACTTCTTGGGCTGTGATCCTACTAGTTGCTGAGGCTTCAGCCCCCCTTATCTTGTGGTCCACACCCATTATAATGTATTCCTTGCCAGACTGAGTTCGTGGGAGTGGCTCTATTGCATCAATCCCCCATTTCTCAAATGGGCTATATGTAGTTATGGGATTTTGTTCCTCATACACTAGCTTCCTTGGTCCGGCCTTTTGGCAAGCATCACAAGTGCGGCACCAATGCTGCACGTCTCGATACAGACTAGGCCATACAAAACCGGCTTGGAGAATCTTTCTGCTGATTATTTCTTAAGTAAAATGTCCGCCACAAACCCCCTCAAGGCAGCTCTTAATTACATCCATAATCTCCTTTGTTGTCGGCACCCTTCTAAGCACTATATCCTTTCCTTTGCAATTTAACACATCATTTATCAAGCGGTATTTAGAGGCCTCAGTAGCCAACCACCTTTTTTCACTCTTATTTATATGTGTAGGTGCCTCACTATGCTCAAGAAAATAAAGCACATCTTGTAGTTGAAACTTACCCTGAAACAAAGGGAGCTTTACTCCAATGATGCCCACCATTACCTCTTTCAATTTTTCACCTGCTAAAGCATCTATATCGACGTTTGTGCGCCTTGGCACAAAATAGATTTGGGCTTTCTATAGCTTCCTCATGAGTGTTTTAGCTTCTCTCATTTTCTGTCACAACTCTATAGAAACAAAATTTGTATCTTTTTTCATTAATTTGTCTATATAATGATTTATTAAATTTATTTCTTTTACACTAATTAGATATAAAGAAAAGTGCATTGGAGCTGGCCACTGATGAGTGGTCACAGGTTATGGTGGACCCACACGGTGGGTTAGAGAAAAGATGGATCACACTTTCACCTATATGGCCCTATTGGGCACCTGTGACCAAAACTCATGCATATCAGGGTTAGACTCGCACACAGAAAGAATTGATGCTTTGAAGTGTGGGCTAGATCTGCCAGAACAGACAGTTACAATCAACAAGATGGCATGATCATGAAATGCTTGTACAATGTGCATGTGTGGGTTGAAAGCTTGAAATGCACATTTCTTTGCATAGGAAAGTCACATGAAGATTTTGATACCGTTTTTGCGATGTACACGGAAAAAGCTTTCATATGACACCCATATTGAGGGGGTCCCTAAATTTTAGAAGGTCCCTAAATTTTAGGAGCCTCGAATTAGCCTAAAAATGCTAGTCCTAAAAAATAGGAATGTCATTCTAAAAATAGTAAATTCTGTACTGTGACTGTGCTTACTAAATTTGGTTGTTTCTATTCTTGACAGTATTCAGCCCAAAAAGGAAGGCCATAGAGAAGAGACAAGTGTTAAGACACTTGTCACATAAGTTTCCAAGTGTCCCACCACTTGTCACATCTCATGACATGTGGCTGGACACTTGTCTTGTGCTACTCCACTTTCCCCTTTTGTACTAGCTCTTCCCTCTCCTATAAATAAGAGCTCGTTTTCTTCATTCAGGATTATTTTTCTTTGCTGTAAACTCATGTACAGCACCCATAGATAGCCAGAAACTGGCCCCATCCATCCCCATCATCATCCCCCACTTCTCCATTATCAAATTCCTCCATATTCCCTCTTCTATCATTGCTGTTTTACAGGACAGCAAGCCTGAAAATTCATTACAACACCTCCTTCTCGAGCTCTTTCTTCCATTTTAGCAACAAGAAGCAAGCCCTATCCATGTACTGCTGATCAACGATGAAGAAAGGCTGATTTTCCCTCTTTTTTCTCTCATACTGTAAAGAAATCAGTTCTTATCATTGCATAATAGATAATGCATGTGTGTTTGTATATCTTTGCATGATCTTGTGAGAGTGAGAATTACTTCTCCTCACTCTCAGGTTGATTGTAACTGAGCTCTTCCCTAAGGGACTTGGGTTGAGCAGAAATACATTCCTTCGGGGGGGGGGGAGAGAGGGGGAGTTGTTGCCCATCTTCAACCCTCAATCTTGTCTCCATTACTTTTACATTTTCATGGCTGTAATTTTGTGAGTAATTTTCATTTTCAGCTTTAAGTATTCATTCTCTTTTATATTAAATCTCGAAAACAAGCGAATATCATAATTGTTAAGCATACTACATTGTTTCGAGGCGTTTACAGTGGTATCAGAGCTTTGGCTCGGTCCTCACCCCAACATTGGTAGTGCTTACAAGTATAAGTTTGTTTGTTTTCAGCCCTTGCATTAAGTGCTTGAGCATATTTTTCTTAGAGTCTCAATGGATCAGTCGAGTGCTATCCTTCAAGCCATTCAAAATCTTAGAGAGGAGAATCAGCAAATTTGTGAGCAACTTCTCAAACTAGAAAAAGTTGAGAATCCCAAAGAATTCAAGGAAAGAAGCTCATCTGCTTCAAGGAGACAAAGCCATACCAATGAAAGGAGCCGATCAAAAAGTCCAACTACTTCTAAGAGGCAGTCCCATTCTACTTCAAGACAAAGAAAGAGATCGCGTTGAAGCTCATCCTCTTCTTCAAAGTCATCTGGCGCCTACTCTGATGGACCCTCTTCTAGTGACGAAGAGTCATACCCTTCTCATGGAAGACATCATCATCGTCAAAGGAGTCGACATTCTTCACCCTCGTCTCTATCTTCATTCCCATCAAGCACTTCATCATCTTCAACCTCAAGATCCGGGCATGGACGAACACTACAAGGATTTAAGCTTATAGCGACGGCCGGTAGCGACACGGGTAGCGGCATCGCTAAACAGGCCGAAACCGAGCGCGGCTTTATTTCGCGTTTTTGCGTTTTGTGTTTTGAGAGCGAGAGCGAAAGAGAGAGCGACCGTGGTGAGAGAATGAGAGGAAGAAGACTTGCCGCCGCCGCCGCCGCCGTTGTTCGCGAAGGAGAGAAGGAGCCTTCATCGCGAAGAGGAGTCGCCCCACAGTCGCCATATCTCATCGGTGAGTCTCCCTCTCTCCTTCTTTTGCTTGTTTAAGGTTTAAATCACTTTCTCTTTTGCTTGTTTAGGAGAGGAAATGAAAGAGAAAGAGAGGGAGAGGGAGAGGGAGAGGGAGAGAGAGGGAGAGAAAGAGAGAGAGAGAGAGAGAGAGAGAGAGAGAGAGAGAGAAAGAGAAAGAGAAAGAGAGGGAGAAGGAGAGGGAGGGGGAGGAAATGAGAGAGGGAGACAAAGAGAAAGAGAGGAAGAGAGAGAGGAAGAGGGAGGGAGAGTGCATTCTCTCTCTCCCTCTCCCTTTTGCTTTTGGAGAGTGTTAGGATATATTGTGAGAGGGAGAGAAAATGAGAGAGAAAGAGAGGGAGAGGGAGAGGTTGGGAGAGAAAGAGAGAGAGAGGGGGAGAGAAAGAGAAAGAGAAAGAAAAAGAGAAAGAGGGAGAGGGAGAGAAAGAGGGAGGGGGAGGAAATGAGAGAGGGAGAGAAAGAGAAAGAGAGGGAGGGGGAGAGGGAGTGCATTCTCTCTCTCCCTCTCCCTTTTGCTTTTGGAGAGTGTTAGGATATATTGTGAGAGGGAGAGAAAATGAGAGAGAAAGAGAGGGAGAGGGAGAGAGAGGGGGAGGAATGAGAGAGGGAGAGAAAGAGAAAGAGATGTATACTCAAATGGATAGCTTTATGGAGATGTATGTCTACTCAAATGGATAGCTTTTGTCTACTCAAGATGTAGTCCACCTGTGTGTATATATATTGGAACGATAACATATCCATGATTATGGTAATGGTATGCACTTTGCTTTTTTTATGGGTACCATTACATCGACTCCTTAAGAGGGCTAAAAATTGGTCATACACTTTATAAAGTCTAATTAGGAGATTTAAGATACACGATAATAGACTTATCGATAATGGTATGCAATGTGCTTTGCCATGGGCCACGTACATTGGTGACTCTTTAAGATGACTTAAAATTGGTCATATCCTTCATAATGTCCAAGTAGGGGATCTAATTGTGATATGCATAATTTCTTGTTTTTGTATTAACTTTATAGGCATAACAAATTAGTAATCATGCCAACTAGTCAACGGATCACTACTAATAATGGCCATACAAGAAGACACCTCAATAAGGTATAATGGCCATACAAGAAGACACCTCAATAATTGACTGATCACTACTAAATCCCAAAGAAGAATCGTGTTACATCCCCTTCAACTCTATATTCACCTCGTGAAGAACTTCATTAATCATAGCATCCTTGTCACCAATCTTTTTGTTGCAATGATGAAGTAACATATTCATCACTTTTCCTTTTAGCATCTAAGGCATTATCCAATCTTTTAGTCAAGTCCAAACATTTAGTCTTCAACTCATGAACCTTATGAACCAATGCCTTTTTTTTCTACAATAATGAATAATTATCTACCGGGACAAACAAATTCTTGAGCATGGTATATGGCAGAGATATAACATCAATAAATCTCTCAACTACTATGTCCCATGCATTTTTTACATCAATCAGTAAAGCATTTCTTATATCTTGAAGTTTAGATTTCAACACCATGGATGCATCAATATCAACCTCAATGTTTTTCAAAATTTGCTTCTCAACCTCTTGCAGAGGCTAAAACCTCTCAAGCAAGAGCTTATGGTCAACTTGCAACTTCACATACATCTCCATAAAGCTATCCATTTGAGCCTCATTTTCCCAAATTGTATTACAAGTCATTAAATTGTTTGTTGTAACGTAGACAAGATGGAAAACGAAGAAGGTCCTGTTGATCAAGATCGCGAGGCGTATCTTAATCAGCGTGTCCCATGTCCTTGCTCTCAATGCAAGTTGGCAATTAGACGAAAACGCTGATTGTCTATAGAACACGTACGACGATTTGGCGAGCTTCAATCTGAGATCATTGATCAGGCGATTGCGGATTTTCAGCAAACAGTAATTTGAAGTTAATATCAATCATGCATTGTACTCGCAAGCTAATTGAATACCATATACAATAAGATTGGGTCTTGCTGGCAAATTTTCTATCCAGGGAGGTGATGTCTCGTCCCAAGGGGGAGTGTACCCTTTGCGGCCAATTAGAAGAGCTCGTAGGCATGCGATGGATGGAGTGCAGAAGCCAATCCACCACTCGCAAGGCCAATCTATACCGTCAATGCCAGAGGAGACAGACAACCTTCCAGACCTACCTACAATCTTGGAGCCTGAGATGGAGGCAATGATCGATGCATTGATTCCCATGGATGTCGAGACTTCTGATCCGCTTAGAGAGGAAGCATCCATACCATTATATGATGGGTGCCGAGTATCTCGGTTGAAGACACTGCTTGCACTCTTAAGTGTGCAAGCAAAATACGGGTGGAGCGATACGAGTGTAACCGAGTTGTTCAGGTACCTTGTACATAGGCTTCACTGTTTTTTTTTTTGACACTACTATTACAAACATTTGTGCTTTTTCAAGGTGTTTTATGATTTTTTTTCAGGTTATTGAAATATCATATATTACCACCTACAAATACCATGCCTGAGTCTCGTGATGATACATGACATGTTTTACAAAAGCTTGGCATGGACTACAATAACATCCATGCATGTATCAACGATTGCTGCCTATTTCGAGGAGAATACGAGACTATGGAGACATGTCCAAAGTGTAGTGCTCACAGGTATCAACAGGACTTGCAAGGGCAAACCATCCCTCAAAAAGTTCTGACATTTTCCGCTCATCCCCGGCATAAACCACATGTTTCGTACGTCCGGCATGGCGAGCTTGACAACGTGGCATGCGCAAAATAGGTCCACGGATGGAGTTCAATGAATATTAGCGGATTCGCGCGCATGGAACCACATTGACTCTACCTTCCCAGGCTTTGCGCAAGAGCCAAGGAATCTTCGGCTCGGTCTCGCAATGGATGGCGTGAACCCATTCGGTCTGCGCTCAACTTCTTACAGTGTGTGGCCTATAGTCCTTATCAACTACAATATCCCTCCATGGCTTTCTACGAAGAAAGAACATCTCATCCTTAGCTTGCTCGTCCCAGGCCGCTACAAAGTAAAAAATATGGATGTGTATCTTCATCCATTAGTCGATGAGCTTAAGATTTTGTGGAAGGAGGGGGTCACTGTGCAAGATATGAGCAAGCGCGATGGTCGGCGGTTAGCCAATATTCGAGCCATTCTCATGTGAACAATGCATGACTTTCCGGGATTGGGAGAGTGCTCAGGTAAGCAGGCCTCCGTTCTCGCTGATAATATCTATATTTTATCTCATTCAATCAAGTATTCACTAGGTCGTGGTGTTGGAACAAGTCTGGTTACCTCAGGTTATTATGCATGTCCATTGTGCGGGCCACAGTTAGACTCCCGAAGGTCACGAACCATGAAAAAGATGGTATATCAAGGACACGCTGCTTTCTTGCAAGAGGATCATGAACTCAGGGAAGGTTTCCTTGGACGACCTCCAACACGTATGAACGCCGCAAGCTGGTACGAGCTGAAAATAGTCCACACGGAATCACATCCAAATGGAATGCGGTGATTCTCAGTTTTTTACAAGTTGCCATATTGGGCCCACTTACAGGTCAACCACTTGTTGGATCCCATGCATATTTTCAAAAATGTGGGCAGCTTGCTATGGGACCACATCACAGGAAAGAGACACTATAGGGGCACGAATGGATTTGAAGGAGGTAGGTAAGATGGAGGTGCTTTGGCCGCAATCGAGTGCTGATGGTCGCGTGCAGCTTCCTCACGCTCCTTGGGTTTTGTCCACTAAAAAAGAACGCATTGTAAAGCAAGTAATCAAGTCTATCCGCACTCCGACGGGTATGATGCGTTCTCTCAAGTCCGCATTTTCTAAAGACGACCAATAATCGGAGCTAAAATCCCATAATTGGCATAAGATATGTCAGGTTTGTACTACGAATGGATTGTAATTAGCGTGGGCATTTTGCTATTTGGAATGTGACCATTATTCATAATGCTTTCTCATTTGTGGCAGTTTGTACTACCGATCGCGATCGCAAGATGCCTTACTCCAAAAATTCACGGGGCCATTTACAAGTTATCGACTTTGGTGCAATGGATCTCACAGAAAGAGATTAAGACGTCCTCTATTGAATCCGCGAGGCGAAGAGCAGTGGAGACAGTCTGTCTCTTTGAGAAATACCTACCCACCAGCATGCTCACGATACAAATCCACCTTGTGCATCTTGTGGAGGAAGTGGAGATTGCTGGACCTATCCATACGCGATGGATATTCTTCCTAGAGAGCTTCATGAAAACCCTGAAAAGCTTTGTGCAACAACGAGCTCGGCTAGAAGGTAGCATGGCCGAAGGTTGGTTGGTGTCTGAGGTGCTAGTGCATATTTCACAATGGCTACCAACGGTGGAACTAGACAATGAAATGCTATGGTCGCTGAAGGACGATAATAGACTGACTGGAGATGTGGTGGTTGAAAATGGGGTAGAAAAAAGAATGGATGCCTCAATGGAAGAGAATGTGAATCGCTTTTGTATGTTGCACCATGCCTCCATGGAGACGTGGCTCGCCAAGTACCAGATTGCAAGGCAAGATCGAGAGGAAACGCGAGCTGAATTCCGACGTAGTAAGCGTCATCGATCGATTCGATATCCCGAAGGCATGGAGGAGATGCCGCAATTTATGTCAACGCGATGGTTGCATGGAGCCTTGACCGTAGCATCTCGCGAAGGAACAGAGATCTCAATGGAGGAGTGGAAATTCTCGAGGGAATGTAGTCCAAAGGTGATGAGGGATTTAGAATCTGTCGTATCTAAATTTTATATGCGACATCTAATTTGAGTGTTTCAATGTACAGTACAAAATATATAGTACAGCGTGGTCGCGCGGACGGCATTTTCGCGTGGAGCGTATTGACAAAATGCGCTCCACAATGGACGGTGGTGTCATGGCAAGGTTCGAGCAAGAGAGCCGGCGACGAGCAACGGATCCAAACACAGTTGTGGATGAGATGAAGTATTTTGAAAACTTGCAAAGTATTATTACGGTGGATTACCGTAGCTTCTCCATGATACTATTCAATGTGCAGTGGTTCGAAGTGGTACTTAAAGGAGCTGGAGCAACAGTTCGACGAGGTCCATCTGGATTTCTCGAAATAGATTCTAAAAAAAAATGGACGGATTTGCGTGACACCTTTGTGTTACCGGCCCATTGTAAACTATGTGCATGAACTCATTTATTTGTTAATTGTATTACGACATAGTACATGTCACAATAGTTTAAACTCTCTTGTACGTGTTTGTGAACATATAATCTTCTATCCAAACCCCCGACAACCTCGATGGTGGTATGTTATACCTTCAACTCCCCGAAGTGTGAGAGTATATGATCAAAGCGATGTTCCGCCGAGCATAGATGATGACAATATGCAAATAGAGGGGTCGATATTGCAAGGGGTGGAAGCCACCAAAAGCTTGGAGCCATCATCGACTAACAATGATGGAAATACACGAGTCCAAAAATTCTTTGAGAACGAGGTGCACTCATCCTTTTGTGGTGACATGTCTATCGACCTTCCAGTGTATGCGGAGTTGTGTCAGGAGATTAACATTGGACCATAGGATACTTCATACTTGGAGCATCCACTTACTCAATTCGTTGACCAATCTCTTATAAAGGTACATAAGATATGCATTTTAAGTGAGATTTTTTTAAAATGATTTATATTACTGTGCTTTGTATGATTTTAATTGATTATTCTAACATCATTTTTTGTCTGTGCAGGTGACATTTTCAGGATGAGTCGAGGGATGAGCGATGAGGAGTTACAGGACATCTTTGCACGCATGTCTCCAGACCAGCTCGCCAGATTCAAAGAGATGGCAGACCAGGAGCTGTCTCATTCTTCGTCAGGGCGCTCTGCTAGATTTGCTTCAGCGCGATCGGATGCTTCGGCTTCGAGCAGACGATCTCGACGCTCACGACTTGGGCCAAAGGGAGAGAGTGCATCAGGATCAAGGGGATGCTGCTGTGGAGACACGGATGTGGTGTCTCCGTCTCGTCGTTCAGCTGGAGCTGCATCACCTCTAGGATTTGTCACACCTGTGGAGACGTCAACTCCAGTTACTCCGGCTTTTGCGCAACCGTCAGCAGGTGGCACCCCTTTGGGTGCCACTCCGAGAGAGATTACCCCATCGGTACACCGGATGCAAAGGAGTCTCCTGGATATGCCCAGAAGCGTGGACACACATGGGAGAAGACCCATCTTAGGCAGACTCCTAGGGGTTATGGATATCTGGTCGATAGTAGGTCAGAAGCCATCATCATGAATGATAAGGGGAGGAGGGTGATGGCTCACATGAGAGAGTTGTGCCAACAAGTTTTTCGGCACAACGTCTTGGATCATTGGAAGAACATACCGAAGGGGAGCAAGGACTACATAATAGCATCCTTGCACGAGGAGTTTCCGATGTCAACCGCAGTAGACAGATTCTCTACAGACTGGATGATGGATTGCATGCGTGCATACATGTCACATAGACGATCCGACGCACGCAAGGCAATCAAGAGTGGGGCTGCAAAGCCCGAGTGGTTAGATTCAAACGACTGGCGCCGACTAAGAGAGGAGGCTACAGATTCTCCAAGACGTTGGAATCAGCAGCGTGAGGCGGCGAGGACACGACTCGAGGCCGGAGTGGTCCATCATCTTGGGAGTGACGGTCACATGACATATTTGGAGGACTTTGTAAGTTTTTCTTTTGTTTTGCTTGTTTTTTTGAAATATTCTTTGTACTGACAATCATGTTTCTAGCAGTTAGCATTTTGTTTTCTTTGCACCACTCCATTACAAATCGCAATCCGACTGGCCTTGAGACTCAATATGCAGAGAGGCACGGTCTCAATGCATTGATCGACCGATTGTATAGACGCGGCGGCCCTGTAAGTCACTCATCTTTCTTGTTCGTAGTTACCATGAGATATTTGAATGCATTATTGTATAGTGGACTGATGTGTTGTTTCTTTTTCTGCAAAGTCCGTTCGATGCTCCTTTGCGGCGGGACAAGCTTTCGGGGGACGAGGATGTGTAGCTCGCCCTTGGATCCCTGGAGCTCACACACCTTTATTTTTTAGTCGCCTGATCTATGTAGACATGTTCTATGTATTAGTGATATCCTGTCATGGCTGTACCAATCGCTTTTTATACGATCATGTATTTATTTCATGTATCAGTTTTATGATTTCAGTATACATTCTTTTTGTTTGCAAACGCTTTGTACACAGTAGTGCAGAAACTATTTTGTATGGCTCTCATAAAGCACACAGTGCTATATGTGGCTGCCCTGCCACAAAAAAAAAATTTATCCCTGTTACTGTCGCTATTAGCGTCGCAAATTTTACTGCTCGCGTCGCTATTGGCGTCGCTATGCGCGTCGCAAACCGTCGCTATCAACGTCGCATTTAATCACATTTAAATGCGACGCTAATAGCGACGCCAATACTGACGTTTCTATGGCATCGTAAATAACGACGCTTTTTGCGACGACGGGAGCAAATTTTGTTGTTTGTATTTTCGTCACTTTAAACGTCGGTATAAGGCCTATATCTTGTAGTGGAAGGCATAAGAAGAAGAAGAAGACTAAGTCACTATCTCAACTTGAAAAGAAAATCAAGTTCAGTATGTATAATGCTTCCTGAAATCCTGATCTTCTTCTGAAGTTTATTTGTCAATTTCAAATTTTGTATGGTCGTGACAAGTATAAAGAAAAAGAAAAGATTAAGTTTGCAGCTTTACATTTGACCGACTTAGCCCATACTTGGTGAACGGGATTGGAATATGATCATGCTACCCCAAAATCATAGCGGTCCTTTGTTCGCATGGTACAAAGCCAATTTCTTCCTGTTCATTTCAAAAGAGATATAAAAATGGAATGGGATCGGCTTTGGCAAAGGAAAAATGAGTCACTTGGTGACTATACCAAGAGATTTTGGGAGCTACTTTTGAAGGTCCAACATTTCAAGAAGATCAGCAGTTCGGAAAAGCTTAGGAAGTTTCAAGGAGATTTACATTTTAAACTTCGTATTGCTCTTAATCATTATCATTATTCTAGTCTCAGGGAACTCATTGACCATGCTGAGACATGGGAAATGGAGCACAATGGCAACAAATCATTCCAAAAGAATGATAAGAAGAGAGTAGCTAATTATGAGGAGTATTCAGCCCCAAATGAAAGACAAAAACAGCGGCAAAAGCAGCCATCAAATCAAAAGAAGATGAAGCCCTATGCACCTCCTAATGCTCCTCAATTTCGCTCCAATCTATACCCACAAGCAAAGCAACTTTCCGAAGAAGAAAAGCAGCGCTTCATGAAAGAAGGGAAGTGCTTTAAATGTGGACAAGCAGGCCACATAGCGAAGCAATGTCCAAACAAAGGACAAAGCAAGGTTTCTGACAACAAGCCTAAGTTGCTAGTGAAAATTAATGCTATCAGTGATGTAGTTGCAAACACAACTCACACTCCAGAGATGCACAAATTATTAAAAGCTTGGGGACAGTTGCAAGGTAAGCAAGTACTATTCTTGATAGATCTTGGGGCGAATGAAAATGTCATTTCCTTGCAATTAGCTAAAGAGCTTGGATTAAAGAATGAAGAGATGGACACTCCGGCAGAAGTTCGCCAAGCTTTAAATGCCGATGAAGGTGACACAGTGAAGACTGTGACACCCTACATTGGCAAGCTCAAGTTTCAAAATCAAGGCTACAGTGACGAAGATACCTTCTATATCGGAGACCTTGATGGTTGCGATGTGATTCTTGGCATGCCCTGGAATCATAGAGTAGATTCAACCATCTTCTCTCAGAAAAAGAAGGTAGGACTCACCAACAAAGGCAAGAAGTACGAGATCTAAGCTGGAGTTTCTGGAGACACCATACCTATGGTAAGCCATATGCAAGTCTCTAGAGCAATTAAGGATTGTGTTCAATGTTGTTTGCTTTATGTCACTGATGTAAAAGATAATATGAATGCTGAAAACCAAGAGCGACTTCAGCTCTTGGAAAAGTATAAAGGTTGTTTTTCGGAAGATCTTCCTTATCAGCTTCCCCCAGAAAGGCCAGAAGACCATCATATTGATATTATTCCGGACAATTCTCCTCCTAATATAGCACCATACCGTGTGAGCCGTCCTCAACAAGAAGAAATCAGAAAGCAAGTCGAAGACCTACTCAACCGTGGGCTAATTAGCCCAAGTAGCTCACCATTTTATTCACCGGTTCTTCTTGTTCAAAAGAAAGATGGCACATTCAGGATGTGCATTGATTATCGAGCCCTCAATAAAATCACTGTGAAGAATCGGTTTCCTATTCCCAGAATTGACGACATTTTGGATCGTCTAGGAGGCTCAAAGGTTTTCAGCCGCATTGATCTAAAGAGTGGTTATTATCAAATTAGGGTAATACCACAAGATGTACACAAAACTGCTTTCCGTACTTCATACGGTCTTTATGAATTCTTGGTGGTTCCTTTCGGATTAACCAATGCACCAGCCACCTTTAATCGAATGATGGAGCGCATCTTTAGAGAGCATCGACAATATGTCGGTATTTTCTTTAATGATATTCTTGTCTTTAGCAAGAATAAACAGGAGCACCATCAGCACTTGGAGATTGTTCTACAATTACTTCAACAAAATCAACTCTTGGTAAATGGTAAAAAGAGTGAATTTTTCATGCATAAAATAAATTACCTTGGGCATGTCATCTCTTCTGAAGAGATTCAGATGGATCCTGAAAACATCAAGATAATCCAAGAATGGTCTCATCTTCATGATGTACATGAGGTGCGATCGTTTCTTGGCTTATGCTCTTATTACCGCCGCTTCATCAAGCATTTTGCACATATGGCTTCTCCACTTCATGACTTTACAAAGAAGAATACCTCTTTACAATGGAAGGAAAAAGAAAAGGCAGCCTTCACAAGGCTGAAAACAGCTCTTACTTTTGGTCCTGTTCTTATCATTCCAGATTTGGTAAAACCATTTGTGGTGGAAGCAGATGCTTGCGGTGATTGTATTGGTGCAGTGCTAAATCAAAAAGGCCATGCCGTAGCCTTTGAAAGCCACCGTCTAAATGATGTGGAGAAAAGGTATGACATTTATGAAAAGGAGCTCTTAGCAGTGATTCATGCTTTGAAGATATGGAAACATTATCTTTTAGGCAATGAATTCCTTATTAAAACTGATCATCAGAGCTTGAAGTATTTCAAGACTCAAAAGCATTTGCAGGAAAAACATGCAAGATGGGAAAATTTCTTGTCTATGTTTCATTTTCAAATTATGTACACTCCACGGAAACAAAATGTAGTTGCTGATGCACTTTCTAGAGTGCCTCACATTGCAACTATTACAGTGGCTCATCATAAAGATTTTCAAACGATGAAGAATACTTATGATGAAAATAATGATTTTGCAGCAATTTGGTCAAATTTACAGCAAGGAGGTTCTCATCGAGATTATTCCATCAAAGACGGTTACCTTCTCATGAACAATCGCCTTTGTGTCACTCTTCCTGTTCGACAAAAGGTGCTTAAAGAAGGTCATGAACCCCCTTATGCAGGGCATAGAGGGAGGGCAGTCACTCTAAGTGCAATTGAGCGCTACTTTTATTGGCCAACATTACGAAGAGATACACATAACTTCATTGAGGCTTGTCTAGTATGCCAAAAATCCAAGTATGATAGGCAGAAGACTCCACGATTGTTGCAACCTCTTCCAGTGCCCAAAGATCCATGGGAATCTATTACAATGGATTTCATCTCAAGTATTCCAAGAACACCTCAAGGTCATGATATGATTTGGGTCATAATTGATCGATTCAGCAAGCAATCACATTTTATTCCATGTCATAAAACATTGAAATCCGCACAAGCTGCAAGACTTTTCATTCAACATATCTTCAGATTACATGGTATGCCTTCTAAGATCATTTCAGATAGAGACTCCAAATTCACAAGTAATTTTTGGCGTGCTTTATTTGAGAATTTGGGAACCACTTTAAAGTTCTCCTCAGCTTTTCATCCTCAAACTGACGGCCAAACAGAGGTGATGAATTTCACTCTATTGGATATGTTGAAAGCTTATGTTAGTGAACATAAGTCACAATGGGAGAAATATCTTCCATTATTGGAGTTTGCTTACAACAATACAGTGCACTCATCCATAGGGAAAGCTCCAAATGAAATAGTACAGGGTAAAGTGATTCCTCCTCCAATTATTCACACTAAAGATAAGATTTTTGCTGCTGATGAGTTTGCTTCAGATCTAAACACAGCAATGGATCAAGTTCGAGCCACTATCAAAGTTACCCAAGAGCAACAAAAGAAGCAAGCAAATAAATGAAGAAGACCTTTGGCTTTTGAAAAATGTCAATATGTCTTGCTAACGTTTGATAAAAGCAGGCTCAAACAAGGTTCCGATCAAAATTCATCTTTCCCAAAGCTCTCCAGTAGATACTTTGGACCCTTCAAAGTGATTGAGAAAATAAATGAAGTTTCTTATCAACTTGAGCTTCCTGCTTGACACAAAAATTCTTACTAAAATTCAAGAATCTACCCACAACAGATGCACAGTGGGTAGATGAAAAATTCATGAAGGATTACCCAGACATTCTTCAGCCATATCAAGAAGCTTTTCAACTGAGGACAGCTGAATAAAAGCCAGAGGGCTGTCACAACTCTATAGAAACTGAATTTGTATCCTTTTTCATTAATTTATCTATATAATGATTTATTAAATTTGTTTCCTTTGCACTAATTAGATATAAAGAGAAGTGCATTGGAGCTAGCCACTGATGAGTGGTCATAGGTTATGGTGGACCCACGCGGTGGGTTAGAGAAAAGATGGTTCACACTTCCACCTATATGGCCCGATTGGGCGCCTGTAACCAGAACTCACGCATATCAGGGTTAGACTCGCACACAGAAAGGATTGATGGCTTGAAGTGTGGGCTAGATCTGCCAGAACAGACAGCTACAATCAACAAGATGGCATGATCATGAAATGCTTGTACAATGTGCATGTGTGGGCTGAAAGCTTGAAATGCACATTTCTTTGCATAGGAAAGTCACATGAAGATTCTGATACCGTTTTTGCGATGTACACGGAAAAAGCTTTCATATGACACCCATATTGGGGGGGTCCCTAAATTTTAGGAGATCCCTAAATTTTAGGAGCCTCGAATTAGCCTAAAAATTGCTAGTCCTAAAAAATAGGGATGTCATTCTAGAAATAGTAGATTCTATACTCTGACTGTGCTTACTAAATTTGGTTGTTTCTATTCTTGACAGTATTCAGCCCAAAAAGGAAGGCCATAGAGAAGAGACAAGTGTCAAGACACTTGTCACACAAGTTTCCAAGTGTCCCACCACTTGTCACATCTCATGACATGTGGCTGGACACTTGTCTTGTGCTACTCCACTTTCCCATTTTGTACTAGCTCTTCCCTCTCCTATAAATAAGAGCTCGTTTTTCTTCATTCAGGATCATTTTTCTTTGTTGTAAACTCATGTACAGCACCCATAGATAGCCGGAAACTGGCCCCATCCATCCCCATCATCATCCCCCACTTCTCCATTATCAAATTCCTCCATATTCCCTCTTCTATCACTACTGTTTTACAAGACAGCAAGCCTGTAAATTCATTACAGCACCTCCTTCTCGAGCTCTTTCTTCCATTTTAGCAACAAGAAGCAAGCCCTATCCATGTACTGCTGATCAACGATGAAGAAAGGCTGATTTCCCCTCTTTCTTCTCTCATACTGTAAAGAAATCAGTTCTTATCATTGCATAATAGATAATGCATGTGTGTTTGTACATCTTTGCATGATCTTGTGAGAGTGAGAAGTAATTCTCACTCTCAGGTTGATTGTAACTGAGCTGTTCCCTAAGGGACTTGGGTTGAGCAAAAATACATTCCTTGTGGGGTTGCCCATCTTCAACCCCCAATCTTGTCTCCATTACTTTTACATTTTCATGGCTGTAATTTTGTGAGTAATTTTCATTTACAACTTTAAGTGTTCATTCTCTTTTATATTAAATCTCGAAAACAAGCGAATATCATAATTGTTAAGCATACTACGTTGTTTCGGGGCGTTAACATTTTCACGGCTAAGTTATTATTTTTACAAGTCCAGATTCCTTTCATTTGCTTAACAATTAGTATAGAATCCCCAAAAACATTAAGTTGAGTGACACCATGTGAGAGACACCATCTCAAACCTAAAAGCAAGGCTTGATATTCTGCCTCATTATTAGAATGGACATCCTCTAGGCTAATACATTCTCCATAAAGTTTGTCACCTTCGGGACTGAACACTACTATTCCTGCAGCCGCTCTGTCTTTAATACGCTTGTAGGCCCCATCAAAGTAGAGGGCATGGGCATTCTCCACCCATGGCGGGTCCTCAAGAGGAGGTGTCTCCTCTTTTACCTTTCCCTTCTCTTTTTCCTTCTTTTGATGGCATCTATGGGTCAACAAATCAGCTAGATAAGCCCGAGTAGATTCCTCCACCTTGAAGATGTAGTCAAACTCTTAGAGTTGTATCACCCACTTAGCAATTCTCGCTGAAACATCCATGTGTTGTAAGGCATAGGGAAAATGCTCTTCTGTCGTGATCACTGTGAACGGCCTAGGGAGAAGATAAGGGTGAAACTTTCTTACAGTAAACATTAGAGACAAAACCATCACCTCCACTATCTTGTACCCTCATTCTGATGCTGTCATTACTCTGCTAGAAAAGTAAACCGGCCTCATCAGGCCAGTTTTAGCATCCTTTTGTATTAGTATTGCCCCTAGAGCATCTTTCCTAAAACTCGGCTTGATAAAAAACTCTTGATCCCAGCAAGGCTTTAAAATTATGGAAAGGGTGCTGAGAGCCTTCTTTACCTCGTGAAAGCACCTTTCGCTTTCGTCACTCCATAGCTCCTCAAAGTGGGTCAGCTGTTACAGTGGAAACACTAATTGGGAGAGGAGATGAATGAACCGCCCCATATATCACACCTTCTGAATGAAAGAGGTTAGTTGCTTCACAAAAGATGGTGACGGCACCACCAATAGGGCCTTAATTTTGTTTGGATCCACTTCAATGCCCCTCTCACTTACGACATGCCCTGACAAAGTTACACTACTTTCGCCAATACGACACTTCTCATGGTTAGGCTGCCCCCCTATTTGTGAGAGGCGGTTGAAACCTTCATCCACCTTCCCTAGATGTAGAACCTTAGAACTATAAATACAAAAATCATCAATAAAGACCTTGATGGACTTACCAAAATATGGCTGGAAGACATAATTCATGAATCGCTAGAAGGTAGCTAGGGCATTTGTTAATCCAAATGGCATTACTTTGTAAGCAAAACATCCCTAAGGCATGATAAAGGTGGTCTTCTGTTGATCCTCCTCAGCCATTCAGATCTGAAAATAACCTGAATACCCATCACAAACAGTATATCTCTCATGCCCGGCCACCTCGTTGAGTATTTCATCCTGAAAGGGAAGAGGAAAGCAATATCTCTCTATTGCAGCATTTAGCGGCTTGTAGTCCACACAAATCCGCCATTTGCCGTTCTTCTTGGGTGTCACCACTACAGATGAAACCCACTCTAAGTCCCCTACTGGATAGATGAAGCTTGTCTTCAAAAGTCACCGCACCTCAACGAGTAGAGTGTTTTGTTGAACTACTCTCAACCGTCGTAGCCACTGCACCACTGGCCGTGCTCCATCTTTTAGATTAATGTGATGTTGTACTGCCGTCACACTTGTGATGTATTCATAATCAGAAATAAAAAGTGCAGAGTATTTTATCACCACTTCTATGTAGGCTGCCTTCTCCTCAGTTGATAGATCCTTAGCCAACATTTCTTCTAACCCCTCCTTCTCAACCTTTGGAAGCTGCTGTGGAATTTCACTACTAGAAGGCCCTTTCAATATAATCTCCATCTCTTCTAGAGAGATTTCTTTCTCCTCATTAGAAGACTCGCCCTTTGTTGTAGATGACTAATCCTCACTGGAACTCCATTCATCAGCGGTGGTCTCTAACACAAGATCCTCCTATCAGCCCTCCTTCATGTTGTAGATAGTGCTCTTCCATTTTTTCAGCAACCCCTTCTGTGGCCTTATAGCTCTAAAGTCTCTGTCTTTCAGTCTTGTCTGGCTTTCATTCCCATTAGCCATAGTTGCCCAAGAATGAGTGGATAGCTATCCCCCTTCACTGGTATCACATACATGTCAAGCTCCAATTGCACTCCACACACCTTTACCTTGACTTTCTTTATAACTCCCAAACAATTTACTGCTACATTGTTAGCCATTTTGGCCCCAAATTCAATAGTTTCACTTACCTCTAATCACAAACAACGCATCAACTTTTCCGTCATGACACAAATCTTTGCACCTCCATCCATATGTCTTTAATACTCTCTACCCATTGATTTCGGCTTCCACTAGAGGCACAATATCTTTCATCTTTCTAGCCTTGATTGCATTCACATGTCTGTTCTTCATAGGTCTAATACTTACCATCTTTGACCATTGTCACCGCACTATTGAAGATAGATGCAGTAATTGTGGCCATGAAATTTTTGGCCCTTGATCCCTCGCATCAATAAGCAAATCATAAGCTCTAGTACCTTTATCCAAGGAAAAATCATCTAGCTCAATGCATCCGCATGAGCAAGCCCTCCTCTTTTAACTACTGCGTATCTTTGAAGCCTTAGAAGACTATGCCTCTTCTTCTATATTTTCAACCTCCTCTGGTGGTATAGGCTCCATCCTCTCAATTCTATAAACTTTCTTCACCAGCATTGCTTCAACCTCTGCTACTTGTTAGCGATGTCTGTCAGATCCTGGCCGTAGCAGTCGGACTGCCACGTGGCAGTCCGACTGTACTGCACCAATCGGCTGCATTTAATACAGCCGACCTGTCTATTCTGGGCACATATTTCCTGGCTATTTATAGCCGATGTCCAGCACAGTCTCTCTCACTTCTGATCGCAGGTTTCAAGCTGGAGATTCGTGCAAATTTCAAGTCTCTGTTTGTCGAGGTGGAGACACGCAGTCCGCGCATTGCGCCCGTGTACATATCTGCATATCTTTGTATACATCACACTCTATACAGCAGATCTTCATCTTCCACTGTCTCTTTCTCTCTCTTCTCTCTGCGTTCTCTCTCTCTCAGTCTTGGTCCCACACTTCCGCATCGCTGCACTCTAACATGGTATCAGAGCAGTATAGAAGGGCTGACTGAGTGAAGAATCAACCTGAAGAGGAGATTCCATCGCGACACAAGGCTGCGTTTCCAGCGTTCGAGGGCGAGCGGGAGGGCTGCGCATCAGAATAAGGCTAAAGCGAGCGTGGGCATGCGGGAAAGGAGTCCAGTTGGTGGATTTGCTGCTGTTTACTGCTGTTCGAAGAGGAGAAAGGCTGTGTTTTCAGCTTTCAAGTGCAAGTTTTGCTTTTTCATTGCCTCCGGCGAGTGAAGAAGGTTCGGGACGCAGAAGAAAGAGCCCCAGCAAGCTGCGTTTTCAGTCAGAGGGGGCTGCTTTTGCATTTGTGAAGGCATAACAAGTGAAGATGTCTACAAAGATTGACTTGGAGTTCCAGACGATCATGGACCGGAAGGTGCATGTCTTACCGGCTCTTCCCACAGATCAAAAGCTCGATGGCAACAATTACCGCATCTGGCGTGTGATGATGTTGGCCATCCTTGAGTCTTACGATTTGGCAGAGCTTGTACAGGAGGAGATCGACCGGCTCTCGGTAAGAGGTGAGTCCAAACTCTCTTCTGATGCTCGTGCGGAGTTGGCCAAGGCACAGTCTCATTGGGACAAACTGAATGCCCGGATTCATTCTTTTCTTTTTTTGTCTTGTACTACAGCCGTGATAGCCCACATCGAGCACTTGACGGTGGCTCGGGAGATCTGGCTAGAGCTTGACCAGATGTATAACCGGATGACCCTTATGAAGCGGGTTTCTTTGGAGGTGCAGATGCGGACCTTGTCCGTGAACAAGTCTTCTTCGTTGCGGAAGCACATCAACAAGCTTAGACAACTTCAGATGCAGGTTCAGAATGCGGGAAAGCCGATTTCCTCCAAAGACATGGCAATCACACTCTTGTCCCAGTTGCCGCCACGATTCGGTGCTTTCTACTCTGCCCTTATTGCTTCGGGGCGTGAGTCTACTCTTTGGTGGGAAGAGTTGGTTCCTATGGTCTTGGACCAAGAGAAACAACTGAAGGGACAGCATGCTTCCAAATCGGAAGCCTTAACAGGTCAAGCCTCTCAGAAAAAGAGGAAGGACCAAAAGAAAAAGCAGGAGGACAACAAGTCAAAGAAGGACAAGGACAAAGAATCCACATGCCATATTTGTGAAAAGACCGGCCATTGAAAGAGGGCACTGTGGCTCATGAATACATTATTTATAGGTGTTTTCCCACAAGAAAGTTGAGTTTTAATCAATGTGTATTGACTTGATTTACCTTGCTTTAGTTGTATTATTTTCTTTACAATAACAGGGTCATTGGTTAAAGTATCTTTCATTCAATACTTTTTCTACATTATTATTAAGAAAACTTTACCATCTTCAGTTCAAAAATATATAATATATCTTTGGTTTAGAAAACAAATTGCCACACCGTCAAAATAACATAAAAGTATACATTGGCTCTTAAAATCATCTATGCCGCTCACTTTTATTTTTGCTCCAACCTTTCCTTAGAAAAACTTTTCCAGCTAGATGTCATCCCTAGGGATTTCCCCGACAAAGACAAGAAGGACACCAACAAGAAGGACACGAAGGATTCTGAAGCAGTGGCTGCACCCTCATCAGCTGCATTTCTTCATCTAGCAGTCATTGAGGACTCTACACCGAAGGCTTCTGATGCTGCGATGACAGCTCCCCAGGCTCAAGAGTGGATCGTTGACAGTGGTGCCTCCCGGCACATGACTCCTTCATCAGTTGGTGTTACCCAGTTGCGACCTTCGCGTGGGCAGATTCTCATCGGAGATAGCTCTTTGGTGTCTATTGCAGGATGGAGTCAGATGCAGCTTATTCCATATGGACTTGGTGGTACTCATACCTCAGAGGTCTTGCATGTGTCTGGTTTAGGGTATCATCTACTTTCGGTTCATAAGATTTGTTCACTTGGCCTTTTGGTGGAGTTTGACAGTGATTCGGTGCAAGTCCTTGATCGTGGGTCAAGGAAGGTTCTCTCATCAGGCTATGAGGAAAACGGCATCTACAAATTGACGTCTTCTACCGCTCTCTCTACTCTTCTTCTTACCTCTCAGACACAGTCAGAGCTATGGCATGCTCGGTTTGGTCACCTCAACTATGATTATCTTCGGAGGGCGTCACGTGGACAGCTTGTTCGAGGGTTGCCGGGCATAAGGGTGAGCCAGCAGCCATGCGTCTCCTGCATTCGTGGGAAACAGCATAGGGATGCGATTCCCAACAAAGCTTCGCGGCGGTCTACTTCACCGATGGAGCTTGTATCTACGGATCTTTGTGGCCCTATGAGAAACGAGTCCTTGAGAGGAAGCTCGTACTTCATGTTGATCGTAGATGACTACAGCAGGATGACTTGGGCCTATTTCTTGGCGTTGAAGTCGGAGGCTTTCTCCCACTTCAAGGATTGGCTTCTCTTTGAGGAGAACCGATCAAGCCGACGATTGAAGACCTTGCGATCCGACAAGGGTGGTGAATTTGATTCTAATGAGTTTGCTCGTTTTTGTGTAGATAAAGACATTTACCAGGAGTTTGCTAATACCAACACTCCTCAAGAAAATTGCATTCTTGAACGGAAGAACCGAAGTGTGATCGAGATGGCGCGCACCACGATGGAGCACAAACAAACACCTCAGTTTCTGTGGGCCGAGGCTGTGGCTACTGCAGTTCATATCCTTAACCGATCCCCCACTTCGGCCATTGATGGGATGACACCTTTTGAGGCTTACTTTGGGACTAAGCCCGATGTTTCTTATTTTAGGGTTTTTGGGTGTGATGCTTATGTTCACATTCCCAAGGCTCATCGTGATAAAAAGTAATGCGTTGTAGAAGCTTTTGCTGTGGCATCTCTGGTTCGGGTGGCATCTCTGCTATTTCTCTAGGCCTTGGCATAATTGGTAAAACCTGCATGGGCTTAACTCTCTCCTTCAACTGGGCTTGATATTTCAATTTTCTATCTTTCTCCCTAGCGTAAGTGACTGATTCTTCATTGGATGTAGGAAACTTGCCTTTGACCTTCTCCCTTAGTAGAGGGTGGAGTCCAACCAGAAAACGATCTTTCTTAAAGCAATCGGATACTCTCTCTCCCTTGGCTAAGGAGACTGTTCATTTACCCCACAATTTTATAAACATGTCTTCATATACTTGATACTCCCCTGATAAGATTTGGTGAAAATCTAGTTGTCTCCAAAGATCTTCAGGAGGCTCTGTATCTTGGTACTCGTGCAAAAATGCGGTCTTGAGATCCTCTCAGTTACTCCTTATAGCCTCCAAGAGAGCTTGATACCACACTCGAGTATCACTCTTTAGAACTAAAGAGAAGGCCCGTACTTTGATTGCTTCACTAGGAGTCATCTAGAAAGTCTAAAGCTTTCTTCCCTTTGTGCCCAAAAAAGCTTGGAAAAGCCATGATAAGAATATGTTAATCGAACTCAGTACAAAACAAAGATGAACACGTTTAGGCCCAAGTCATATCTTATTAAGGGTAGAATAAATGGATTCACAGATGCATTAATCTCAACAAGACGACGAGGGCCCAATAAGTCGCTTATAATATTTTGAAACCTGAGCTTTGTGCTAGCTATTATGTGCACGGTTTGCCTAGCAAGAACGGATAGGTCCGTACAAATCCCTATGGTTCATGGGATGCACTTAGAGTAGAATGAATATGTGCACATTAAAGCAGATGTTATAATCCAAAATAGGAAATATTATGGAGTCAAGGAACAATAGGATCTCTCTTAACCTCTCAACTCCAAAATAAAATATCAACCTTTGTTGAAAATATATTTTTCTACTAATACAAACATCCACCCTAATGTTTTGAACCGATTGAAAGTTGTAGAAAATACGATTATTCATTTATGCATTAACTACAAATTTTCACTACAAACTTTCATGAAACGTATTGCTAAAGCTCTGGCTTCTTAAATTCCACTACTCGAGAGATACGAAGGATTTGCTCACCGGTGATTAGCCTAGCTTTGGTATAACCATCATCAGCCTTGTAAAATTTATAGGCTTCGATAGCTACATTCTCAATTACTTTAAGCCTTCTTCCTAGTAGTAGTTGAAGCGTATCACCATATGTAGCCTCTCGCCAATACCGCACACCATTGATATGTAACTCTCCCTCCAAAAACTTGTTAATCCCCGAATTTGAAAGCGCCTTCACCACTTGAAGATGAGGCTCCTTAAAGAGTGTCTTTATACTAGACACAAAGCACTCAACACAATGCCTTCACCCAGAGACTTGATGAGAGCAAGATTTCTCTTGAAGTAAAGAAGGATGTGTGTAATTAACTTGCTTAACCCGCATACGTGCCGTTTGCCGATAAAGATTCTTCTTTTCTTGAGCTTTTTTTGGAGACCATGGTGATACTCTTGAGCAGTGAATCCCTTGAATAGGGTTTGATGAAGATTCCTCTTTAGTAACCCCTTGACAAACACTCGTTGAAGAATAAAGTAACTCCTTAGATGTTTCTTCCTTCATAGAGATTGTAAAGCGTAGCTTGAGAAATCCTCAGCGGGGGCACCAAAATGAAAGCTAAAAAGATGAGTGGATTGCATCTTATCCACCTAGCCTCCAATCCTCACCAAGAGAGCTAAAAAAGGACACCACCTAGCCAAAGGGAGGATGGGCTAGAACATCCCTTTCTTAAGTGAATGGAAAGAACCAAAACACAACTTCATAAAAGAGAATTTGTAGCCCATCTTAAGAAAAATAAAGATAATGGAAGGTTAAGAGAGATGATGGCTCCTAATTTTTCCCATGAACATATAAATAACATGAGAAAATAAGAATTCCCCACCAATAGAGCATATGACGAGTCTTACTTAATAAGTTTAAACATGAATGTAAAGAGAATTAGAAGAGAGTACATATGATTTGGACACCATATAATCTAGATATCATATTAGAATATAAGAGAGAGGGAGAGAGATGAGAAGAAAGGGAGACAAGAGGAGAAGAGGTAGAGGAAGCTTGCCATTATGTATTCATTAAATGCTATATAAAAAAATAGACTCACTCATAGCTTATCTCAAAGAGATGGACTAGCATGAGAGTGTTCCATAATGTGCTCTTAGTGGCTCCCCTTTGGGCTTGGTGATCTAGAATGCTCTCAGGTGCTTGTGATTGTGTTTCTTTACATCTCCATGAGCACCTTATATAGCCTCCATGAGAAATTAGATTAAGCTAATCTTCTTGATTAACATAATCCTGGATTATATATGTCATCTTTGATAATATGGAGAAGAGTGAATGGGACAAGTTTCCATCTTGGTCATCATGTAAAAAGCCAAGAGTGGTGGTAGACAAACCAGAGAAAGTGAGCTAGATTACAAGAGGTCGGTGTCCAAAGCACATTATTATAATATATTTATAAGAATGATAAAATGGAAAGTTGATTTGATAAGGGTGAAAGAGAGAAAAAAATTACCTACAACCAGCAATCTGCGCCTTCGTAACTTCAAATCGGTGAAGAATCTAAAAAAAGTTTCTTCTGCAACTTTGTAGACTAGGTCAAAACCGATCGGGCAGTGTGTAAATTTTCTTGAAATTCGATTTTCCCTAGGATTTATTAAAATTATTAAAAGAGACTTCCAAAGCTGCTTTGACTTTAATTTCTTATACACATATAAGCATGTAACAAAGAGGGTCCATGCTTGTAAGCTTTTGTGTAAGATCCAAATGACACCATAATGTGGACATTGACTTGTGTACAAGGGCGAGATGTCCTCTAATTATAGTGATAGATCCCAAATCTTGGTGATGCAGGTGGAACCCAAGTGTAATTAAAGGTTAGTCCTTTGAAAAATTCTATGCACTCACTCAGCCCCTAGGTGTAATCCATTTCCATCTTCACTAAGATAATCCCATCTCTTTTACCATTTACATTGGTATCCCTTCTAAGAATTTGTTTTTCCACTTGCTAGAGTTATCATATCCGAGAAGCAATGTAACATACCTAGTGCTTGAAGAGTAAACCCAAAGTAATAAGATGTAGGGTTTAAGCTATGGATAAGGCTCTTGATAGGGGTTTGGCCAAATTTTGTGATAGAAATCCAGTTTGTAAAAAACCCAGATCAATACCCAACCAAAGAAATATGAGTACAATCTCAAGACAAAGGAACCAATTCCAAATATGCAAAAGTTTTTCCCAAAAGTGTAAGAGGGAAATCATGCTCCCAATAAGCTAAGAGTCCAAGCAGCAAGGCAGCCCCACGAAACATGTTAATCATTTAATGACATTTTTTGCAATGAAATGATGCATTATCCACTCTCCACACTCATCTATCCTTTTAGAAGACATCCACATTCAATAGAACATTTGTCAATTCCAGCTTGTCAGCAATATTTTCCCTCATGTGTGCACACAATGTGTGTGGACACAAGACATTGACCAATTCCAACCTGTCACGAATATTTTCCCTCATGTGTGCACACACTTAGCGTGTGTGGACACACTTGTAATCAAGGGTCAAGCTGGTTGGTGTGCACTTTGGTCTATATAAACAATCAACTTGTACCTTGTGTCAAATTTTCATTTGTCAAGAAGCTCTATATTGAGTCTCTCTGTTAGACCACCATTCCAGGAACTACTAGCAACATGTGGATGATGATAGAGCAATTGATGGTTTCCATGCTGAGCCACTAGTATTAGGATTTGCACCAATTGATGTGCATTAACCCCAGATTAGTTCTTAAAACAACCTCAAAAAGCAACTAATGCTGACATACCAAAAAATATATATATTTTTGAACAGTAGGAGAAATGCACCAAACTCCTCTACAAATACAGTTCGTTCTTGTGCGTCCCGTATCCCTAATTATTATAACTAACAGCCTTCATCAATGAGCCCTCTCTCCCTCACACTCCTGCCCAGACCCCATCCAGACAACACAGCCAGTTAGTGGAGGATCTTCAAGCTGCTTCCCACACATCCGCAAGCTCTCCAACTGCTGCCACAATCAAGCAACCTCTCCACCAGCTGGTGACCTGATTCCAGCTGCTCCCACTACTGCATTTCAGTCATCAGCAATCTGCCCTATTGTCCAGACCTGCATTTACTGCTGCCAAACCTGTATCAGCAATCAGCAAAGCTTTGTAGACTGCTGCTGCTATGTTTCAAGATCTGTCTCGAGTAGGACACACTCTCAATGCTGATACAGACATCTCCAACTTCTTCCTCAGCTCACACATCAAGACATGGAGTTTTGAGGCCCCTTTGTAGCAGATTCAACACACATCGTTCATTCATTCATTCATTCTAAGTTCTCTTCATCTTGAGTTCTACACTACACTATGTTTGTCATACAATTTGCACTTCTCTATCTTTCCTCGAGCATTTCTTCACATGATATCATAGCCAGGTACACACACACATACTTAAGCCTTGATCAAAAAGCTTGGCATTGAAGAGAAGTGAGAAAGCAAGAGAAGAATGAGTCCACACTCACCAAAGAAATCCCCTGCAAAGTCTATTTCTTCCTTGAGACTATTCTGAACATGAAGAATCTTGAATGCCTCCATTTCCCAAAGTGTAGCAAATGTGGAAGCATATGACCAGACTGAAAGAAAGGAGTGAGGACGGAGAGAAGAGAGAGAGAGAGAGAGAGAGAGAGAGAGAGAGAGAGAGAGATGGTAGAATGCTGAAGACTGCAGAGAATGAATGCTGAATATTCCAAGGCAAAATAATAGAAGGGCTGTGTGAACATAACCAGCCAGAGAACTCTCTCAATCTGCACGCACGAAAATTGAAAAAAAACCCAGGCGCAGACCTGTATAAACAGGCAGAAAATAGTAAAATAATGTGATCAGATTGGCCAGTTTGACTAATGCTGAATCAGCCCAACTGCTCCAAAACAGGCCAACTGCAACGAAAAATAATAATAAACTGCTGCAAAAATGCTGCCTGCCATGTGGCACATTTGCCCAACCTGTACGACCTGATCCGCCTGCCCAAATCATATATCAAAACTAGCGACTACATAGAACTGTTGTGCCAAATGCTCCTGTACAATGTGATGCTGCAGAAACTGCCCTATGCATGAACGTGCCCATCTTGGAAATAATCAAATCTGTAACACCCCTCTTAGATCCTAGATGCAGCATAAGGCTGAGGGATCTGGAATGCTCACATAGAATGGCCTGAGGAAGTGGCTTGGTAAACCAATCTGCCACATTATCCTTTGTCTTGCTTGCAATACTCCACATGAATGGTCCCGTCCAAGACCTTCTCACGAATGAAGTCATATTGTATCTCAATGTGCTTCATCCTAGCACGAGATTCCATGCCAAGGATGTGCAACTCTCACTGTCACACAGGAATGTAGTAGGCCCCCATCTGTGAAGAACAACCAAGCTCCTACAACCACCTCCAAAGCCAAACAGTCTCACAAGTGGTAGAGCGAGCCACTTGATAATCAGCCTCTGCGAATGAATGCAATTGTAGGCTGCTTCTTGCTGCTCCAAGGAATTGCACATGTACCTAGAAGAAAGCAATAGCCTATCATTGATCTTCTGTGATCAACATGACCAGCCCACCACTCTGAGTCTGTCTAGTCTCGTAACACCAAGCCCGAACCTTTTGCACCTACAAGATAAAATAGGCCTAGATCAAGGGTCCCCCTCAAGAGCCACAGTATCTATAAGATAGCCTGCCAATGAGCCGGCTTAGGTTCGCTCGTAAAACCTACAAGTAAACCAACCGGAAAGCACAAATCAATCCTAGTATCGAGAAGACAAATCAATGACCCGATCAACTATCTATTGCGGGAAGCATCAGCCTCCAATGAATCTATATGAGCCGTAGCCTTCCAATTCAGATCCATGGAAGTAGAAATAATCTGACACTCCTATATGTTGAAGGTGGTCAAGAGCTCCTCCACATACCGCTACTAGGAGAGAGAGATCCCTCTCTCAGTCTACCATATCTCATGACCTAAGAAGAAATTAAGAAGCTACATATTGTCATCTCAAACTTCGCATGGAGTGCTTCCTTAGTCTACTTGACAATCTAGGCATGGTCAGTGGTCACTCATCAAAATGAGATTGTCCACATAAGGCACAAACATTGCATGCCCTCCAACTGGCGTGTGAACATACAAATTTGGGTTGGAAGTCTATCTTGTTATTCTATGTGCCCAGGGAACATGAGGCCATAGAGAGCCTTATTTAACCTATACACCTTACCATCTAAGGAAAAAAAGCCAAGAGGCTTATTGATGTAGATCTTTACCTTTAAGTCACCCATCAAGGACACAGACTTGACATCCAATTGGTAAACTACCCATTTCCTATGGCTGCAAGAGCAAGTACTATCCAAATAGCGGCAATACGAGCTGTGGGGATAAAAGTATCAAGTAAAAACATGGTCTCAATTGCAAAGCCTTTGGCAACCAACTATGCCTTGTGCTTATCGAGTATGCCATCACTGCAATACTTGATCTTAAAGACCCACTTGACTCCAGTCAACTACCAATAAGCAAGGCCAAGGCACAAGGTACTAAGTGCCATTCTACTCAATGGACTCCAACTCCTACTCCATGGCCTGCCACTAATGATCAATTTGTAAAGCCTCCTATATTGATGTCAGCTCCCTATCTAGCACAAGTCATCAAACCCTAGTTAGTATAAACGAGTTCATGGAAGTATGCTTGGTTTCTTCGAGATGGCCACGAGCTATCCTACAACTTTGAAATTTTGGAGCTCATGATCCAACTTGATGCAACAGGTCCAAGCCGCATAGCGGTCAATCAAGTGTGCCCAACGCTCAAATGCTAAATCAAAATGCTGAAGCTAAGAGTGAAACTTAGGTAATAAGCCGAGCATAAGCGGAGGTGTTATGAGCCTTCCATGAGCAGACAACCTCGTATGGAAAAAGTACGGAATCAAATTAGGGTTCCAACCCTTGTACTAAATCCCATAGGTTCTACTAGTCTAAGTCATGCCTCATCAAATTAAACCAAGAGATATAGTTTGACCCATCGAAACAAGTCTTGTCATTAATAGCATGCTTGGTAAATGAGGAGCTAGAACCATAAGGTGTCTATGAAGATGGATAAGTGGGATAAGGTGGAGAATAAGATTGTGGTGCTAGTCGATAAGAAGGAGGGGGTAAAGGTCAATGGGCAGAAATAGGCTGCTAATGTCAAATGAATGCCGATTGCTACGAAGGTACCAAAACAGACATAGGTCCATATAATACCGTAGGTGGAGGTGGAAGTGGAGGTACTAGGACACGATAGCCCTGTCCAAAAGTCAGCTGGGGCACAACTTAATGACCGGATGGGATCCACTAGGTAATGCCATAGAGGCAAACTGCAGTACCAAATGATCCACACTCCAGTATGTCTAGGATGCACTCCCAAAAGGATAACTCGAAAGTGTATGTGGGAGGTTGAGCCTCCATCATAGATACACCACCCAAAAACGGATATATAAAGGTCCTAAAGTCTCTGCCTACATGTGTAAAACCTCCTGGTGTGGTGTGAGGTGAATTATGCGATACACTTAATGGAAGCGAAAAGAAAGTTGCAGCAGAAGATGAGGGAGGGATAGGTGAGAGCCCAAATGAATTCATTAATCCCTTTTGTCCATTAAATCATTAGACAAAGATGCACCTACTCCAAATCGACCATGAGAAATAAAATCATTTGACGGAAAAGAAAGGGAATGAATACTTACAAGTTTTTCATGCAGTTTCTTGCCTAGTTTTGAGTTCATATAGAAATGCCTTTCTTTCTCATTACTCATAAACCAAAGGTTGCTTTGAAGAGTCCCTTCTTGACGAGCATCCCCCAAAGTAATAAAAAATACAGAATCAATTGGCGTAGAATTTGAAATAATAGAATTCGTACCTAGCATAGAAAAAAAGATATACTATGGAGGTGATGTGTAATCCAAGCTAGGTTCCACTTACAGATGGCCAATCCATAGTGGAGATTCCGAAGGTCCTACAAGATCATTAGTTCTGTGCACCGAATCTAAAGGAGAAAACTCAGGCTTACCTTCAACCTCCTACTGAGCATATAAGGATGAGAGAATACTCAATGGCAGAAATCTGATATGGTCTATGGACTCCATGGTAGTTTGATAGTTCTCCGCCCATGTCACATCGAGCAGAAGCAAGCTGGGAGGCCCACTCTTAATTGTTTCTGTCCATCTTCGACTATGGAGACTGGAGCAATGTTGTGAATGTGTTCAAAGTCATCTGACCCTTCTATTGTTCCTACTTTTGCTAATGAGAGGCCAAGGTTTCTTAGAGAGTATCTAGCTCAGATACCATGTGAAGAAATATTCCAAATGCAAAAAACACAAAACCAATCGTACAACAAAGCATAGATTGATAAACACTGAACACAGTTGGGGTTAGGGTTTGGGTAACTCAAAGACAATAGACACAATGAATAATGAAATAAATGAATACTAAATATACAATACTCATGCAACAAACACACTATGCGGTGAATACTTAATCTCAAAACTCTCATATCTCTAGGATCAAGGCAAAGATTAGGAGCTAGAGAGTATATCGTACTCCGAACACATCTTGAAATGCAACAAGGCAGCCTCTATGTGTCGAACACAAGCAAATGCAGTAGGGAAGGCTAGATCTAATGCAAATGGCAATGCATGAGAGAGAGAGGCTAAAAACACAAGTACCTAAGGAGAGAGAAAAACTGGGCAATAACCAGAAGCAGCAAAAGACTGTGCAAGAGATGTAGGCAACAATTGGAAGAGAGAGAAACTCACCAAAACACAAATTGTTGATGATAGTGATAGTGTCTGACAGTAGCCGAAAGGTCTAACTAATGGCAACAACAATAAACACAAGAATATGCAATAGGCGATAGCTCCAAGGTACCAAGCGACAACTACAAGCAGGTGGCGACAGCAACAGGATGTGGACAAAAGTTGAAATTAGGTGCCAAATGGTAGCAAATGGTTTGAAAAAACCCTAACCACAATATCCTCCACAAACAAGGTATGGCAGCAAAGATACACCTCCTGAAACCTGCAAAAACAAGATTGAGGAAGAGTGGTGAGTTGCATGCCTATTTACAAAAAATTTCAAGCACCCAAATTAGGATTTTGCATGTGGGATACAGTAACTCTCCGTGATAGCATTTCTTTTTAAAATAATATGGTTTCTTTTTCAATTAAGCATGTTTTGGGACTGTTTAAGTCAACCTAATGCATTATTAGCTCAACAGAAGAGATTTCTTTTGATAAGTATCAAGCAAAAAAAGAACCTTTGTACAAAGTCCCTAATAAGCGAAGAGCATAATCAAGCTCTCGATTTGTCATCTTCAAATATAACCTAAAAACCTTGTTTATTGAAGGTTGAAACTGAAAGAAGGTTTTTAGTAATCCTAGGTACAAACAAAACATCCATAAGCTAAAAATCTGACCCATCTAATGATTACAATTGTACCAATGCAACATATATCATAGCTAGAGATGTTCACAAAAAAAAAAAAACTCTCTTCCCCATAGGACTCATTGCTTGCATGGATATAAACAAACACTTCTGTCAAGTGATGTGCTTGGATGCCTAACTATCAAAATACTATGCATGCTACATTTCAACAGCATTAAACACTGAATCAACCATAGACATATCATAGCTACAAGTCAAAAATGCATAGTGCTCCTCAACCAAGTTGGCTATAGCATCACCATCCAAAGATCAAGTGGCTAATGTTTCATGGACAACCAAGCCAAAGTCCTTTTGTTCCTTTGCTAACCTCTTGCAGCATTTGTCTATATAATGGCCTACTTTTTATAATAGCAACATTTTTACTTTTTTGGTATAGGCAAGCTCTAAAATTGCATCCTTCTTTTTCCCTTTATCTGAATCTTGGGCAGCCTTGTTAGATGGCTGTCCCATATCAACCTTGGGTTGATTTTTTACATACTACTTTGCTTTACCCTTGCCTTTATATTTAGAGAGCATGGCTACATCACCTAAACGCATAGCAATATTTTTCACAAAAGTAAGGGGCTGCTGCCCCCCCCCCCCCACCCCCACCCAAAAAAAAGACAAACTCAGCAAGGTGTGGAACCCAAGACAAGCTCTAAAAGTTTTTTCACAGTAACATTTACCACTTCTACAATCCAAAATAATCTCATCGATATTCAGCAACTACTCACGTAAGTCCTACAACTGTGTAAGGTGATCAGTCATGCCGTCACCCTCATCCATCTACGCATTAGCCAATTCTCTTCACAAGCAAGAGATTCTCACTTCATTATGAGCTACAAACATGCTTTTCAAGATATCCCAAACTGCTTTAGAGGTCCCACATGAACAAATATGAGGTATAATACCTGTCTTAATTGACAAGGCAATCAATGACAAAGCCTATGCATCCTTTGAATCCCATCTCCTTTGATCTGTTGTAGGAGGAGCGGGGGCAATAGCAAGAGTAGTTGTCTATCCTCTAGCACCACGCTAAGGTGTCTAAGGTGCAAGCTCACCCAGTCTTTGCAAATCACCTATGACATAATCCCAAAGATCCTTCCTCACCCAGTCTTTGCAAATCACCTATGACATAATCCCAAAGATCCTTCGCAACAAGTAGATTATGCACCATCATAGTCCACAAGGGATAGTTGGTGCCATCTAGCTTATCCTCCTAAGTGAGGACTCCCAAAATGTTGTTGTGATCCCGGGTATTCTAATTTGGCATTGCTGCAAATTAATGCACAAATTCAGCAACCAAATACTTCCAAGCTTGGAGTGTGAAATGTACTTTTCCAACTACCAAATTTCCAACATAGGATACTAATGCAAGTACAAAATCGTCAATCTCCTCAAACAGCATGCCCACGCTGCATAAAACAACCAATTTGCAATTTATAGCAATTCAGTGCTGTACCACTACATGTGCCTCAAAATGTATGCCAAATATTAAAGTCAGCAACTTCATTCTAAAAACCCCCAAATTTTACTACAATTTCCCAAATTTGCACAAATTTCTCTGTGCGATCTAACATGAACAGCAAGATAATGCTATTGCAATACCTGTCCGTTGCTTTAGGATGCATGCCAAGCAAAAGCCCCAAATTTTATAGACAAAATTTCAAAAAATATTTCAGATTTTATTCTTACAACCTTAGATTTTAGTGTACTGTTGCCTTAGGATGCACACAGACAACAAGTAATAGCCTTCACCATTCTTCTCCACCAATCCACTCATAGAATGTGGAAAGAGAGATTGCACTCGATGATGATTCATGCAATCTTGATTTCCGCATTCCTTTGTCGCTCGAAGAAATGAGAGTGGGCCCGAAACACATTCCGTTGTCTCAACAAGTATGGCTTGTCTCTTGAGCCTCTTGGACCCATGCGTGGCAGAGGCGATGGAGACGGCCGAAGAGGAAGGGGAATTCGAGAGATCTATGGATCCCTCCATAGTAGTCGTAGGTGTCGCCGAAGGGGTGGCTGTAAGTGTGCATATGTCGAGGGAGACTATCTCCTCTTGAGCTTGCATCATACTAGAGGATACCTTGCCCGATGCCTTTGAAATGGGGAAATATTTCTTGATGATCTCATCGGGCATCGCTTGAGGAATCTTCAAGCATGGACCACATTCTTCACCTATCTTGGACAAGTGGATGAGAAGCCATGTCACACTACTCGTTTGGACCTTGTCGCAATACTTGCAAGTCCAACGATAAGCATTAGTATGATTTGTGGCTTTCTCAAGGTGTGAGGTGCAAAGAGAAAAGGCTTCATGAAGGGATTTAGGCATGGTGAAGAGATGGAGATGGTAAGAGAGGTCAAGGTGTAGATAGAGGAGGTGGTAAGAGAGGTGGAAGAGGATGTGTAAAGAGAAGGTAATATGGAGTAACTTGGAAGTGGTAATGGAGAAAGAGGAGAAGAAAGAGGGACATGGAACTTGGAAGTTGGTTTAAAAGAGGAGGAGGAAGAGGGAGATGAAACTTGGAAGTTGGAAGGAAGAGGAAAAGGTGGGAAGATAGGAAGAGAAACATGGAAGAGAAGGTGGTAACTCCAAAGTTGGAAGAAAGAGGAGAAGGTGGGAAGATAGAAAGAGGAAGAGAGGGAGATAGCTCATGAGCTTGAGGAAGAGACTTGGGCGATGAGGCTTGAGTGGAGAAGACAGCAGGCTTGAAAGTTGAGGGTGAAGATTGAAGTGGGAAGGGAGCTGTTAATGAAGGCCCAAAACAATTTGAAAAGGGAAAAAGTTTGAAAAATAAAAGGTAAAAAAAACGGGGAAAATGGTCAAATTTGACCCTAGACAACAGTCACCTAGACAAGTACAATCCGGACCAAACGGATCCTGGACGCATCGGACGGTTCCAATCACAGAATGGACGGATCGGATAGGATGGTTCCATTCATGGATGGAATGCAACAGTGTTTTTGAGTTGATACAAGGAGTTCTCTTCCATGATAACTTGCAGTAATTTTTGAAAATTAGGGCTGAAGTGAGAAGGAATAAGATTGCAAAGATAAGAGAGAAAGGAGAAAGGAAAAGAAGACGAGAGAGAGACTAATAGAGGAGAGAGCTAGGAGAAGAGAGAGAAAGAGAGAGAAAGCCATAAAAGCTGTAAGAAAGGTAAAGAGTGACTTGTTTATTAATAACTAACGCTCTAACTGAGTCTCTCAACACCTTAAATACCCCATCAGTGTAACCGGGTATTCCCGCACTAACCCCATGTATCCTACTCATCTATCCCACTCTTTTACAACCTTGTATTTACCTTTGAGTCGTTCTTATGTGAATGCATCCTATCCACAAGCACTTTTTACCCTCTTGCAAGGGAGGGGTTTTTTCCCCATGTGACCACACTTCAGTATATAGGTCTATACCTTAGGGTTGTACCTTGTATTCTCATTCTTGTGATTCATTTTAGTGAAGGTATTCATAAAACGTGGGAATGAGGGGTGAGAGATGACTCAAATGCATGATACTTTTCTCTTAATTGAGGCCTTTAATTTTACTTGCTCACCATTTTCATCTCTATGGCATGCGATATTGAGTCATCTATCTCCAACCACTTCACAAAAGCGGAAGGATAAGGTATCACAATTTCCTAAACTATCCTTTTACATAAGATGCCTACCCTACTTGCCTTGAAGGCAAGTAACATTGAGAGCCTTTCTCAAAAGATGTCGATTAGCATGCAAAAGATAATTGAGTTAAATGTTGACGAAGGAATAAGGCACCAATATTGGATCATAGAGTCAAAGAATCCACAATTGTATCATGAGAGACTACAACATAATCACTGTGCTACTATGATAAATGGGAAAATACGCTAGCGGTCCAACTCGCTATGATGCAACAAGGATAAACAAGAAATTACATGAGAAATCCAACTATTTGATGCCTTTAAGATACAAATAAATCATGGCCATGTAACACTAACCACTGTTGTGGGGCATAATTGCTTGGATTCTTAATCATCTCACCTCATCACATTGACCAAGGGGATGTCATACGTTTGGACTTTGTTTATTTTTAAATGGATGCTCATTCGTGTTGAGCTACCCAAGAACAATCTTAAGAGCATTGCCCATATGGTGCACACCAAGAACTGAGAAATGTATGTTAGCAAGCATGGACTTGATGTGCCTCCCTTGTCTATAGCCATTGGATACACATCCAAGCATGATAGGGGGATCGTCTTGAAAGAAAACAAGTTATGTGTAACATGATTGGTCTCTTCACCCATGGCAAAAAGAGCAATGATCCGCTTATTGCAATATATACTTCAAGATTACTCAGCTGCCAAATGTATTTAGAGCTTACTGTAAGTAGGCTTTTCTTTTTACCACATTGAATTAGGACATTTTTCGTACCTTTGTGCTAGTTTGCATGCCATAATGGATATCCATTTTATCTCATGTACCTACCTGTCTTTGGGAACGGGGCTCCAATGGAGCAGTTTGAAACCCGAGAGTGCGCTCCACGTACAGGCACTCCTTCTCGCAGGAGAGCTCGCCATCGCCACCCAAAATGTCTGCATAAGCGCCTCCTTGCTCGATTCTCAGCAATCGAACCACCGAGTCTGGGCATAAAGGCAAGGGCCAAGCCAATGGATGATCAGAAGAGGGAAATCGCAAGATGGAAAGGAATGTCCAGACCTGTCTTGAAGGTCTTACAAGCTCTGTGCGGAGAAATGTCGGTTCTGAGCCTTGCTGCAGGACGCTGGCGGATGCGAGCATTTGCGTGCTGAGCAGCAGAAGAAGAGCAATGGATGGGAGGAAGAAGCAGCCTGGTTTGGCTGTGAAACGACGAGCCGTCGAAGCAGGTCGACAGCTCACGAGCGGCCCCCGTCAGCACCGACCCTTGCATTACCATGCTAGCTCAAAGCTTTTGCATTGAGCATAAAAGAAGTTGATGAAAAAATGGCTGTGTGGTCGTAAGGTGATAACCTTGATGAAGAGTCGCCGATTGCCGCTCGATAGCACCCTCATGCAGTACCGCGTATTAGAATCTATACCTATATGTACACACTCTTATTTTCGCAAACCAGTCACCTGACTTGGACACTATCCTATGTGGCGTGGTTTGAAGAACCCCAATCAGAACAATAGAAAAAGTTTTAAACATACTCTACACTGACGCACCACCTACCTGGTTTGTTTGTTGTGCACTTTACCTCTCTCTACTCAGGGATTATCCCCCATCCAAAACTGACCATCACGCAAAAAACGCGGGCCCACTCTCTTGTCTACCTCTCTTGTATTGTAGTCCTCAACTTCGCCCTATACTAGGTTATAGTGAGGTTACGCACAAACCTACCAGATTAGAGTGAGGTCATGTGTAAACCTACCAAACCCTTTACATGTCAAATAGATATGACCTTACCTACCAGATTAGAGTGAGGTCACACGCAAACCTACCAGACCCTTTACATATCAAATAGATAAAGTTTCACTACAAGGATATCAGGCCATAACGACGCCGACTAGTGATGACAAATAGCGGCGTCGCTATTAGTGTCGCATTTATTAACGACGCAAATAGCGACAGTCCCCAGAGAAAAAAGCACAAGCCGACACAGGCCAAAACCCGAGCGCGTTTCATTTCGCGCATTCACGAAAGATTTCAAGAGGGGGGGGGAGAGAGAGAGAGAGAGAGAGAGAGAGAGAGAGAGCGACCGTTTTGCTGAGAGGGAGAGAAAGAGAGAAAGAAGGCTTCTCACCGCCACCGCCGCCGTCGTTCGCGAAGAAGAGGAGGTGTACGAAGGGCGAAGAGGAGCCGCCAAACCCTTCTTCGAGTCTTTATGGTGAGTGCATTCTCTCTCTCTCTTACTTGTTTTTTGTATAATTTATGTATATTGAGAGAGGGAGAGGAAATGAGAGAGAAAGAGAGGGAGAGGGAGGGGGAGGGGGAGGAAATAAGAGAGGGAGAGGGAGGGAGAGGGAGAGGAAGGGAGAGGAAATGAGAGAGGGAGAGTGAGACATTAAACATAATAGGGAAATGAGAGAGAGGGAGAGGGAGGGAGAAGAAATGAGAGAGAGAGAGAGAGAGAGGAGAAAAAAAGAGAGAAAAATCATTAAACCTAATAGGGAAAGAGAGAAAGAGAGGGTGAGGGTGAGGGAGGGAGAGGAAATGAGAGAGGGAGAGAAAAAGAGAAAAGGAAATGAGAGAGAGAGGAGAGAGAAAAAGAAAGAAAGAGAAAAGGAAATAAGACCTTTCAATAAGCTCATCCTAGGCTCATAGGGGTTAGGCCGATCCTCAACAAACCTAAGGGATATATGGCTAGAGAACCCTAGCACACTTGTGCCTCCTAGCATAATGTTCTTCCTGCAAATATACCTCTCATACATGGGGCTTGTCCTAGCCTCGACCACACAAGTATACAATGAAAGCAATTAGCCTATCAATTAGAAAAACATTCATTTTTCATAACGTAAATCCAAAAATAACTTTGGATATTCCATAAAAATCAATCTCTTCTTAAAAAGACAAATACAAAAAACTAAAACATTATCATTCATATGCTTCACAAAACTAAAACAGCATCACCACACGATCTCTTAGGAAACTCATCTTCAACTATCAATTTTAATTAAAAAATATAATATAAAATCACTTGCAATAAAAGACACTCTTTTATCATTAATCCTCTTTCTTCCTTAGAATAGTCTTAGGAACAAATTTATGCTATAACAAGCATAGACTCCCGAAGGTCACAAACCATGAAGAAGATGGTATATCAAGGACACGCCGCTTTCTTACTAGAGGGTCATGAACTCAGGGAAGGTTTTCTTGGACGACCTCCAACACGTATGAATGCCGCAAGCTAGTACGAGCTGAAAATGATCCACGCAGAGTCACATCCAAACGGAATGCGGTGGTTCTCAGTTTTCTACGAGTTGCTATATTAGGCCCACTTACAGGTCAACCACTTGTTGGATCCCATGCATATTTTCAAGAATGTGGGCAGCTTGCTATGGGATCACATCACAGGAAAGAGAGACACTATAGGGGCACTAATGGATTTGAAGGAGATAGGCAAGATGGAGGCGCTTTGGCCGCAGTCGAGTGCTGATGGTCGCGTGCAGCTACCTCGCGCTTCTTGGGTTTTGTCCACTAAAGAAGAGCGCATTGTAAAGCAAGTAGTCAAGTCTATCCGCACTCCGATGGGTATGATGCGTTCTCTCAGGTCTGCATTTTCTAAAGATGACCAATTATCAGGGCTAAAATCCCATGACTGGCATAAGATATGTCAGGTTTGTACTACAAATGGTTGGCTTGCGCATTTTGCTATTTGGAGTGTAGCCATTATTCATAATGCTTTTTCATTTGTGGCAATTTGTACTATCGATCGCGATCGTATGATGCCTTACTCCAGAAATACGCGGGGCTTACAGGTTGTCGACATTGGTGCAATGGATCTCACAGAAGGAGATTAAGACTCCTCTATTGAATTCGCGAGGCGGGGAGCAGTGGAGACGGTCTGTCTCTTTGAGAAATACCTGCCTACCAGCATGCTCATGATAGAAATCCACCTTCTTGTGCATCTTATAGATGAAGTGGGGATTGCTGGACCTGTCGAGATGGATATTCTTCTTGGAGCGCTTCATGAAAACCATGAAAGGTTCTGTGCGACAACGAGCTCGGCCAAAAGGTAGCATGGTTGAAGGTTGGTTGGTGTCTGAGGCGCTAGTGCATATTTCACAATGGCTACCAACGGTGGATCCAAACAACAAAATGCTATGGTCGCTGAAGGACAATGATAGACTGACCGGATGGTTGAAAATGGGGTAGGAAAAAGAATGGATGCTGCAATGGAGGAGAATGTGAATCGCTTTTGTATGTTGCACCATACCTTTATGGAGACGTCGCAATCTAAATTTCGACGTAGTACGCGTCATCGACCGATTCGATATCTCGAGGCATGGAGGAGATGCTGCGGTTTATGTCAACGCGATGGTTGCATGGAGCTTTGACCACAGCGTCTCACGAAGGGGCAGAGGTCTCAATGGAGGAGTGGGAATTCTCGAGGAGATGTAGTCCAAAGGTATTGAGGTGTTTAGGATTTGTCGTATCTATATTTTATATGCGATATCTAATTTGAGTGTTTTAATGTACAGTACAAAATATATAGTACAGCATGGTCGCGCGGATGACATTTTCACGTGGAGTGTATTGACAAAATGCGCTCCACAATGGATTGTGATATCGTGGCAAGGTTCGAGCAGGAGAGCCGATGACGAGCAACAGATCCAAACACGGTTATAGATGAGATGGAGTATTTTGGGAACTTGCAAAGTATTATTACGGTGGATTACTGTAGCTTCTCCATTATACTATTCGATGTGCAGTGGTTCGAAGTGGTACTTAAAGGAGCTGGAGCAATAGTTCGACGAGGTCCACCTGGATTTCTCGAAATAGATTCTAAAAAAAAATGGACGGATTTGCATGACACCTTTGTGTTACCGGCCTATTGTAAATAGGTGTATGAACTCATTTGTTTGTTAATTGTATTACGACATAGTACATGTCACAATAGTTTAAACTCTCTTGTACGTGTTTGTGAACATATAATATTATATCCAAACCCCCGACAACCTCGATGGTGGTATGTTATACCTTCAACTCCCCGAAGTGTGAGAGTATATGATCAAAGCGATGTTCCGCCAAGCATAGATGATGACAATATGCAAATAGAGGGGTCGATATTGCAAGGGGTGGAAGCCACCGAAAGCTTGGAGCCATCATCGAAACTAACAATGATGGAAATACAGGAGTCCAAAAATTCTTTGAGAACGAGGTGCACTCATCCTTTTGTGGTAATATGTCTATCGACCTTCTAGTGTATGCGGAGTTGTGTCAGGAGATTGACATTGGACCATAGGATACTTCATACTTGGAGCATCCACTTACTCAATTCGTTGACTAATTGCTTATAAGGGTATATAAGATATGCATTTTAAGTGAGATCATTTTTTTAGGATTTATATTATCGTGCTTTGTATGATTTAAATTGATTATGCTAACATCATTTTTTGTCTGTGCAGGTGACATTTTCAGGATGAGTCGAGAGATGAGCGATGAGGAGTTGCAAGATATCTTCACACACATGTCTCCAGATCAGATCGTGAGATTCAGAGACATGGCAAACCAGGAGCTGTCTCAGACATCGTCAGGCCGCTCTACTAGATCTACTTTTGCCCGATCGGATGCTTCAGCTTCGAGCAGACAAGGTCGACGCTCCAGACTTGGGCCAGAGGGATGGAGTGTTTCAGGGTCAGGGGGATGCTGTAGAGATACGGAGGCAGTGAGTCCGCGGTTGGCACGGGATACAGGTGCAACTCCTCGCTCTTGTGGCGGTTCCAAGGAGCGTGGTTTAAGCTCAAGTGGATGTTGTGGAGGCACGGATGCGGTGTCTCCATCTCATCATTTTGCTGGAGTTGCGTCACCTCCAGGATTTGTCACACCTGTGGAGATGTCTACTCTAGTTACTTCGGCTTTTGCTCCAGCCGTCTACAGGTGGCACCCCTATAGGTACCACTTCGACAGATATTACCCCGGTCGGTACACCGGATGTACAGGGGTCTCCTGGATATGCCCAGGAGCGTGGACATAGGTGGAAGAGGATCCATCTTAGGCATACCCCAGGGGGATATACCTATCTAGTCGATGATAGGTCAGGAATCATCATCATGAATGATGAGGGGAGGAGGGTGATGGCTCGCATGAGAGAGTTGTGCCAACAAGTTTTTCGGCACAACGTCTTAGATCATTGGAAGAACATACCGGAGGAGAGAAAAGACTACATAGTAGCATCCTTACATGAGAAGTTTCCGGTTTCAGCCTCAATAGATAGATTTTCTACGGGCTGGATGATGGACTGCATGCGTGCATATATGTCACACAGACGATCGGACGCACGCAAGGCACTCAAGAGTGGGGCTGCAAAGCCCGAGTGGCTAGACGCGGATGACTGGCGCCAACTGAGGGAGGAGGCTACAGATTCTCTAGGACGTTGGAGTCAGCAATGCGAGGTGGCGAGGGCACGACTAGAGGCCGGAGTGGTCCATCATCTTGGGAGTGGCGGCCACATGACATATCTGGAGGACTTTGTAAGTTTTTCTTTTGTTTTGCTTGTTTATTTTTTTGCCTAACCAAAATGAAGCTTTCTTTTCTTTGAGAAATGAATGGGAATTTTTTCTCTCTCCAATATAGCATGACTAGGCGAAGCAAGCCCCATTGCCACTCTTTGTCTTGTTGATGGTACAGGGGACATGATAGTCTTTCCTCTCTTTCTTTCACCTAAAATTTTAGAAGCCCACAACATAAATGTAAGCACATCTAACAACCAACAAAGACTACTTAATATTAAAACAACAATACTTGGCCTAACATCCGCAAATCACTCAGTAGACATTGTCATAGCTTGATACAGTGTCACAAAACAATCAATGTTTTTAGATTCATACATCGCCCACCCTCTTAGTACTCTATCAATGTGAGATTGTCCAAACCTCTTATCCTGTTCAACTTCACCCATATACACTTGAAAACACTGAGTATATCCACAATGTATTCCTCCCTCCCCTGATCTATGCCTCTTCTTTGTTTGTGACCCCTCTCCCACACAATGTTTACATCTCTCTCTCTCTTTTCACACACACACACACACACACACTCTCTCTCTCTCTCTCTCTCTCTCTCTCTCTCTCTCTCTCTCTCTCTCTCTCTCTCTCTCTCTCTCTCATTGTGTACACGCATAAAAGGATAGACATGCATTTGCATCTAGGTGTATAGAGACTCACATATATATGCAATGCCTTTTATTCACCAAACATATAAACTTTACCCATACGTACTTTGCATGATATCTAGAAGTAGCTCTATATGATCCTTAGATGTTACAATTGGAAATAACATTGCACCAAACCATAAAAAAAAGACATATGAAATGCATATTTTGTATCTTTGAGTGCAAGAAACCATATGCTCGCTTACTATATTCTCTCTATCTCGAATCTCTCTCACTATTTTTTGCCTCTTCCTCCCTCCCGTCTTCACCCCCCCCTCCATTTGCAACTCTTCTCTCGTATATTTGTTACCCATCTCTCTTTCTCACATCTATCATCCTCATTCCCTCCCTCCTCCCTTGTTATCTTTCTTCTCCCTCTACAACCTCTATCTCTTCCTCCCTCCCCCCTTTTCACCTCTCCCGCCCTCCCCTCTTTTATCCCTCTCCACTACTCTATCTCTCATCCCTTTTACAGCTCTCCTCTCTCTATTCACACACACACACACTCTCTCTCTCTCTCTCTTGCACGCATGTACAAAGGGCCTTACATGCATTTGCATCTAGGAGTACATAGACTCATATATGCATGCAATGACCATGTACCAATATTGTAGTTGCATCCATACTTGCTTTGCGCAACAGTTAGAAGTAGCTCTATATAATCCTTGGATGTTACAATCAGAAATAACATTGCTACGCTGAAACAAACCACAAAGTTTAAGCATATCCAAGCATCAAATATAGACTCTTAGCAGTATTAACAATCCACACAAGTGAAGCAAAGCCCAAAACCAAAGCTTGCTCCAGAGCCGATAACTTTGTACCATAAATCCAAGTATCAACAAACCACAAAGTGTCACTTCTTGATTACACTTATGCATTTACATCCAAACGCTCCAAAAATATTGAAACTTCCCATGGGGCCTAACCAAAATGAATCTTTATTCTCTTTGAGGAATCACTGGGAAAATTTCCATTCTTCAACATAGCATGCCCAGGTGAAGCAAGTCCCATTGCCACTCTTCGTCCCGGTGATGGTACAAGGGACATGATAGTCTTTCCTCTCTTTCTTGCACCTAAAATTTTAAAAGCCCACAACATAAACATGAACACATCTAACAATCGACAAAGATTACTTAACATTAGAATAACAATACTTGGCCTAACATTTGCAAACCACTCCATAGGCATTGTCACAGCTTGATGTAGCATCACAAAACAACCGAGGTCCTTAAATTCATATGCCGACCACCCCCTCGGTAATCTATTAGTGTGAGATCGTTGAAACCTCTTTTCGTACTTAGCTTCACCCATATGCACTAGAAAACACTGAGTATACCCACAATGCACCACCTCAATAAAAGCTAGAAGTAAATTCTCTATATTGACATCATCATATAAATGCTCAATGACCCTTGCAAGTGTTTTTCTTATAATATCATGCGTTGTCACTGCATGCAAGATACATTGCAAATCCTTCTGATACTCAGAAGCTGGATAATAGCCCCAGCATAGAGTAGGCATTTGCAAAAGTCGAGCAAACTCTTATATACAGTGTAGGAAATATATACTCAATAACAATCAAGTATATGCCAACCAAATATAGCACAAAGGCCATTTCACATATATGCCAAGTAGGGACTACAAAGCTGTCAATTTTAGCAGATACATCTCTGCAAAAGTGCAAGCATATCATTCCACCCTCCAAAAAATACATCTCTGTATGCATCTCTACAAAAAAGCAGTGCACCTTATTGCATCTTCTGAAGTACATCCTTGTACACAATATTCGTCATGACATTCACAATGCTTCCATTAAGATCCTCACACTACATGAGGATTTCACCCTTCAAAATGCAACATACAACTATCCATGTAATGTGCCCACCTTTCAGTTGTCCAAGCATGTTTTAGGGGTCCATCGAGAAACGAATCTAAGTGTCGCTGTCCGGCACTCCCATGGAATGTTATGGGGTTTGTCACCTAGGTTTCCCGATTCCGCCTCACAACAGAATGTTCACAACCGAACCCACTATGATCAACTTGAAATTTGGGTTTCTAGTGGTCAAGGTCTCCTGACAGCATACTAGCGTCAGGTCTTGGACATCCTACTTTACATAGAGATACCTGATCCGAAGCAAATCCATGCCGCACTTGGTTCAAAGAGAATGGGAAATGAGAGGGATGCGCCGCTCAACCTCTCTGCCCGTAAGGCATAGTCCCATTCCAGTCCCCTAAAATGGCATGAATCAGGTTCTAACTTAATATTACCTAGAGGTTGAAACGACTGTAAAACCTTGTGAGAAGCCTCCCAGTTTTCTGGGACCACCCTGTGTTGGGGTAAAGGTGCCTCCGCCGTGCTGCCCCATGTATTACTACATTGACAGTACCCGCCATTGCACACTGCAGGTGGCGGGCGCCCGTCACGTCACTTTATTCTTTACATTCATTTTTAGTGACTAGTAAATAAAGGAAGGCCCGGTCACACATTGTGACTATTGGAGTTCCCATTTCTTGTCTCTCTCTTTCTTGCTCTTGCTCTCCCGCCATAGCTCACGTGCAAGCTTCGATCCTTCTCACCTTTTACCCTGTCATAGGACAGACCCATCAAGGGTTCCTAACTTAATATTACCTAGAGGTTGAAACGACTATAAGACCTTGTGAGAAGCCTCCCAGTTTTCTGGGACCACCCTGTCGTAGGACAGACTCATCAAGGGTTGCGCCCTCTCGCTTCCCTCAATAGGCATTCTTTAGTTATCTAATTAGGTCCTCTCACATTTATGAGTGACATTTAAAATCAACTTTCTTAATTAAGCCTTTTAGGAAACATGGTTCGTTTGTGTAATTTACAGCACAAACACAAATATAGAGCATGCAATCCTTTTGACAAACAAGTTTCTTAACTTATTTTACAGTTATTCTTTGTCTCTTGCCCATACAAGACAATTATGTATCCCTTCTATCCAACATAAGTACCCGATCCAAATCACATGGCACCATAGTTTTTTAAATCTAGTAACTAGAATAGGATCTTCCAATGCCCTAGACCTTTTCACCACTCGACCTTTGGCCCATGAATTGAGTAGTGCCCTCTTGAGGTAATCCGCAATGCGATCTTGGAGATGATTCACTTGTGCAAAATATCATTCCTTAATTAATCCATTTAAGAATCAAGTGCACTCAAGACAATCGGCCTAATATCATTTTCCAATGAGACATTCCTTTGTTTTCCACGAAAATTTGTCATTACTGACCCCTACCATGCATTTACCATCAAACACAAGCACTTGGAATAATCATCCAGATCACATTCCCACAATCAGTCTAATGCAAAAGCATTTATAACGTTATTTGATCAATTAACAAAAACAATGGTATCCTTTTCCAAACATTGTAGGAATAGTTATGATAACCTTTCCATCGCGTATTTGCTCTCCCCCTTGGGGATCGGGAGCGGTTCTATGTAGCATTTAATTTACACACCCTTCTTTCGGCTAAGGTATATGTTAAGGGTTTCAAATACTGAATATCACGTAAGTTTTATTATTCACTTTCATTGATCGATAACCCAGCCTTCTTTCCAAGAAGTACAAAAGCATCGGTTTTTCCTTTGACTTAAGGTTTCCTAATCCCTAGAGTTTTTACCTTTGAGGCCTAGAGACGTTGCTTCCATCTAGCCCAATTCCCGAATAGGATTGACAAACATAGACGCTATCGGACGGATCTCAAGGCATTGTAATTTTAATCCTAATGATTGTTGTTTGTACTAGCTACACACAACTTCAGGATCCCAATGATTTAATAGTTCGTGGCATTAGTAAGACTTTAACGCAAGATCAATTTGTGTACCATCGATGTATGTCTCATATAATATTTCCCATGCATGTATTGTCTATGTGCATGATTAATTGAAGACTTATCGATGCTTAATACTTTAGGATCTTATATGCTACTTATGCTATGTATGGACTTGTCTCATGGCAGCTAAGTGCAACTAAATTCCCTTGATACATGCACTTCGCAAACTCCATCTTTCAAATGTTTGTGTTGAATTTATCATTTTCAATAATCCCTTCCCATTCGGCCTAGTATGAGTCTAATGTATCTTATGCGTGGATCAAAGCAAGAATCCATTAATTTGGAAATACATTACTTATGATTGGTACCACCGTTGAGTTGGTAGTGGTGCCCTCGCCCGAGGCTTCATTGCTCGTTGTGGGGTTTCCATTTGTGCACGTCATTTTCCGCTTGGGGTTCATCCTCGATCTTCATCCCCCTTAAACGCAAGTCGCACAAGACTTCCGCACCTTGTGCTAGATTAGTGGGGCCAATTGGGGAGAGAATTGAATTTGTGAGTGAGGGGATAATCTTGCGAGACAAGTATAGGTTCGCGGCCAACAAGGGAAGAAAGGATGCATGTGGACACCCTCTTTCATGTGATAGATGAACTTGGGTTTGCATGATGGGGGTTGGAATGTTATCTCTGTTGGCATTTCCAAGTGTAGCTTTCACGGCTTTTGCACTCATAGCTCCCAAACTTCTCCTCTTAGGGGCCATGATGGATGCATGTTTCTTTGAGTAGATCTTCAATGGACTTGAGGGTTGCATCATCTAGCTTTGAGTGGCTAGAATGGAGATAGTAGAGCCTTTGCAAGAGATGAGAGAGACTTCGACTCCGCAAGAGGTGATAGAGTAGGGCCTTTGAGATGATACCCTCCTCTTCTATTAAATATTATTATTATTATTTCTCTCTTCCTCTCTCTTCTATCTTCTTCTCTCCCTCAACTTCTTTCTTTCCTCTCTCTATCGTTGCCTCTTCTTTTCTAACTTCTTCTCCTCCTCTTCTCCCTATTCTCTCCTCCTCCTCCTCCTCCTCTTCTTCTTCTTCTTCTTCTTCTTCTTCTTCTTCTTCTTCTTCTTCTTCTTCTTCTTCTTCTTCTCTCTCTCTCTCTCTCTCTCTCTCTCTCTCTCTCTCTCTCTCTCTCTCTCTCTCTCTCTCTCTCTCTGTGGACTATGGCAGCAAGGGGGGAAGAAGAGGTCGCAGCCCCCTTTACTATGGGGGGGGACGCAGAGAGGAGGTGGTGTCTTCCCCCCCCCCGCCCACCACTTGTCGTCGAGTATGGTGGTGATGGGGTTCATGGGCGTTATGCCCAAGGGTGGTGGCATCATCACCCCCCCCCCCCACCCACCACTTGTCATCGAGTATGGTGGTGATGGGGTTCATGGGCGTTATGCCCAAGGGTGGTGGCATCATCATCGACTTCATCTTCAGCATTGTCGCCGTCGACTCCAGCTTGGTCGTCATCCACTTCTACCTCAGCGACACCTGCTACATCGACGACTCCTCTCCCCTTTTCACGTCATCCTCTCCCTTTCCCTCCTTGCCACCTGTCTGGTGGCGACAGGGGTGGAAAGGATTTAAAAAGTTCAAAATTATTAAATTTGTTTGGGGGGGTGGTTCCCATGCGGGCTATACGGGGATATTACATCCTCTCCCCCTTATAGACCTCGAGATGTCCTCATCTCGGAAGAACTAGGGAAGACAAGCATTAGTGGGGCTTAAGGCCTGTGGGTTAGGACCCACCATATGTCCGCTGCGCTACACCTGTAGTAACTCAAGTAGTGCAACTCATATTATTGCAATTAACTATAGGTACAAGAGTAAGGTTTATTCCGTTTAGGATATGCTTACGGACCATATATTAATTACTCACATATCATTGCAAGTTTCGCTCTGATATCAACTATAACGTGCCCACTGTCTAAGCACGTTTTAGCGGTCCATCGAGAAACGAATCTAAGCGCCGCTGCTCGACACTCCCATGGAATGTTTTGGGTTTGTCGCCTAGGGTTTCCCAAGTTCGCCTCACAACGGAATGTTCGCGGCCAAAACCACTAGAATCAACCTGAAATTTTGGTTTCTAGTGGTCAAGGTCTCCTAGCAACATACTAGCGTCAGGTCTTGGATATCCTACTTTATGTAGGGATACCCAATCCAAATTAGATCCATGCCAAACTTGGTTCAAAGAGAATGGGAAACGAGAGAAATGCGCCACTCAACCTCTCTGCCCGTAGGACATAGTCCCATTTCGGTCCCCTAAAACGACATGAATCGAGTTCTAACTTAATATTACCTAGAGGTTGGAATGACTGTAAAACATTGTGAGAAGCCTCCTAGTTTTCTGGGACCACCCTGTCATAGGATAGACCCATCGGGGATTCTGCCCTCCCACTTCCCTTAGTATGCATTCTTTAGTTATCTAATTAGGTCCTATCACATTTATGAGTGACATTTAAAATCAGTTTCCTTAATTAAGCCTTTTAGGGAACATGGTTCGTTTGCATAATTTACAGCACAAACACGAATACAGAGCACACAATCCTTTTGAAAGCAAGTTCCTTAACTTATTTTCCAGTTCATCTTTGTCTCCTCCCCATACAGGAGAATTATATATCCCTTCTATCCAACAAAAGCACCTGGTCCAAATCACATGGCACCATAAATTTTTAATCCAGTATCTAGAATAGGATCTTCAAACGCCCTAGACATTGAGCTCACGGAAGTCTACAACTTTGTTTCGGACTAGGCAAGGGGTGTCCAGAGCTCCACTGACCCTAAGCGACCTAGGAGTGAGACACAACTCTTGTGGTTGGTCTTTTTAGCACTTGACCTTTAGCCTATGAATTGAGCAGTGCTCTCTCGAGATAATCTATGGTGCGATCTTAGAGATGATCCACCCGTGCAAAATGTCCTTCCTTAATTAATCCATTTAAGAATCAAGCACGATCAAGGCAATTTGCCTATATCATTTTCCAAGGAGACATTCCTTTATTTCCCATGGAAATTTGTCATTACTGACCCCTACCATGCATTTACGATAAAATACAATCACTTGGAATAATCATCCAAATCACATTCCCACAATCACTCTAATGTAAAAGCATTTAGAACGTTATTCGATCAATCAACAAAACAATGGTATCCTTTTCCAAACATTGCAAGAATAGTCGCGATAACCTTTCCATCTCGTATTTGCTCTCCCCCTTGGGGAGTAGGAGCGGTTCTATGTAAGATTTACTTTGCACATCCTTCTTTCGACTAAGGCATATCTTAAGGTTTCAAACACTGAACATGACGTAAGTTTTATTATTCACTTTCATTGATCGATAACCCAGCCAACAAGTACAAAAGCATCGGACTTTCCTTCAACTTAGGGTTTTCTAATCCCTAGAGTTCTTGCCTTTGAGGCTTGGAGATGTTGCTTGCATGTAGCCCAATTCTCGAATAGGCTTGACAAACATAGTCGCTATTGGACGGATCTCAAGGCATCATAATTTTAATCCTAATGATTGTTGTTTGTACTAGCTACACACAACTTCAGGATCCCAATGAATTAATAGTTTGCGGCATTAGTAAGACTTCAACACAAGATCAATTTGTGTACCATCGATGTATATCTCATATAATCTTTCCCATGCATGTACTGTCTATGTGCATTTGCGAGCCTTAACAATATCATCCTAGGTAAAGATTAATCAAAGACTTATCAATGTTTAGTACTTTAGGATCTTATATGCTACTTATGCTATGTATGGACTTGTCTCATGGCAACTAGGTGCAACTAACTTCCCTTGATACATGCACTTCGCAAACTCCATCTTTCAAATGTTTGCGATGAATTTATCCTTTTCAATAATCCCCTCCCATGCGACCTAGTATGAGTCTAATGTATCTCATGCATGGATCAAAGCAAGCATCCATTAATTTGGAAATACATTACTTACGATCGGTACCACAGTTGAGTTGGCAGTGGTGCCCTTGCCTGAGGCTTTGTTGCTCATTGCGGGGTTTCCATCCACGCGCGTCAGGGGTCATCCTCGATCTTTGTCCCCCTTTTAGGCGAGTCACACAAGACTTCCGCACCTTGTGCTTGATTAGTGGGGCCTATTGGGGAGAGAATTGAGTTTGCGAGTGAGGGGATAATCTCACGAGATAGCTATAGGTTCGCGGCCAACGGGGGAAGAAAGGACGTGTGTGGACATCCTCTTTCATGCAATAGATGAACTTGGGTTTGCATGATGGGGGTTGGAATGTTATCTTTGCTGGCATTTCCAAGTGCACCTTTTGCGACTTCTGCATTCATAGCTCCCAAACTTCTCCTCTTATGGGGCCATGATGGATGCATGTTTCTTTGAGTAGAACTTCAATGGACTTGAGGGTTGCATCATCTAGCTTTGAATGGCTAGAATGGAGATAGTAGAGCCTTCACAAGAGATGAGAGAGACTTAGACTCCACAAGGGGTGATAGAGTAGGGCCGTTGAGATGATACCCTCCTCTTCTATTAATTATTATTATTATTTCTTCTCTCTTCCTCTCTCTTCTATCTTATTCTCTCCCTCAACTTCTTTCTTTCCTCTCTCTATCATTGTCTCTTCTTCTCTAACTTCTTCTCCTCTTCTCCTCTTCTCATGTTCTCCCTCTTCTCTCCCCCTCTTCTTCTTCTTCTTCTTCTTCTTCTTCTTCTTCTCTCTCTCTCTCTCTCTCTCTCTCTCTCTCTCTCTCTCTCTCTCTCTCTCTCTCTCTCTCTCTCTCTTTGTGGACTATGGCAGCAAGGGGGAAGAAGAAGTCGTCATCCCCTTGGCTTAAAGGGGGGGGGGGGGGGGGGGGTTATAATTGTGCGAGGGAAACGAAGAGAGGAGGTGGCGTCTTTCCTCCTCCACCCACCACTTGTCGTCAAGTATGGTGGTGAGGGGATCATGGGCGTTATGCCCAAGGGGGGTGGCATCATCATCGACTTCATCTTTAGCATTGCTGCCATCGACTCCAGCTTGGCCGTCATCTACTTCTACCTCAACGGCATTTGCTACATCGATGACTCCTCTCCCCCTTTCACATCATCCTCCCCCTTTCCCTCCCACCACCTGTCTGGCCACGACATGGGGAAAAATGATTAAAAAAATTCAAAATTATTGAATTTGTTTGGGGGGTGGTTCCCATGCGGGCTATATGGGGATATTACATCCTCTTGCCCTTATAGAACTCGAGATATCCTCATCTTGGAAGAACTGGGGAAGACAAAGCATTAGTGGGGCTTAAAGCCTGTGGGTTAGGACCCACCAAGTGTTTGCTATGCTACCCATAGTAACTCGAGTAGTGCAACTCATATTATTGCAATTAACAGTAGGTACGAGAGTAATGTTTATTCCATTTAGGATATGTCTACGAACCACATATTAATCAATCACATATCATTGCGAGTTTTGCTTTGATACTAATTGTAACGTGCCTACCTTTCGGCTGTCCAAGCACGTTTTAGCAGTCCACTGAGAAACAAATCTAAGCGTCGCTGCCTTGCACTCACATGGAATGTTTCGAGGTTTGTCGCCTAAGGTTTTCTGAGTTTGCCTCGCAATAGAACATTCACGACCGAACCCACTAGGATCGACCTAAAGTCTAGGTTTCTAGTGGTCAAGGTCTCATGACAGCATATTAGCGTTGGGTCTTGGACATCCTACTTTACATAGAGATACCCAATTCGAAGTAGATCCATGCTACACTTGGTTCAAAGAGACATGGAAATGAGAGGGATGCGCCGTTCAACCTCTTTGCCCGTAAGTCATAGTCCCATTCCGGTCCCCTAAAATGGCATGAATTGGATTCTAACTTAGGCCCGCCTTTCGGTTGTCCAAGCACGTTTTAGTAGTCCACCGAGAAATGAATCTAAGCGTCATTACCTAGCACTCCCATGGAATGTTTTGGCATTTGTTGCGCCTAGGGTTTTTCGATTCCACCTTGTAACGGAACGTTCACGGCCGAACCCACTAGGATTGACCTGAAATCTAGGTTTCTTGTGGTCAAGGTCTCCTAACAGCATACTAGCGTCAGGTCTTGGACATCCTACTTTACGTAGAGATACCCAATCCAAAGCAGATCAATGCCGCACTTGGTTCAAAGAGAATGGGAAACGAGAGGGATGTGCTACTCAACCTCTCTGCCCGTAGGGCATAGTCTTGTTCCGGTCTCCTAAAATGGCATGAATCGGGTTTTAACTTAATATTACCTAGAGGTTGGAACAACTGTAAAACCTTGTGAGAAGCCTCCCAGTTTTCTGGAACCACCATGCTGTAGGACAAACCCATCGGGGGTTCTGCCATCCCACTTCCCTTAGTAGGTGTTCTTTAGTTATCTAATTAGTTCATATCACATTTATGAGTGACATTTAAAATCAGTTTCCTTAATTAAGCCTTTTAGAGAACAGGGTTTGTTTGCATAATTTACAGCACAAACATGAATACAGAGCACGTAATCCTTTTGACAAACAAGTTCCTTAACTTATTTTCCAGTTCATCTTTGTCTCCTGCCCATATAGGAAAATTATGTATCCCTTCTGTTCAATAGAAGTACTCGGTCCAAATCACATGGCACCATAAATTTTTTAATCCAATATCTAGAATAGGATCTTCCAATGCCCTAGAAGTTGGGCTCATCACGGCAGTCTACAACTCCGTTCCGGATTAGGCAAGGGGTGAGCTCCACTGACCCCAAGCGACCTAAGAGTGAGACACAACTCCCGTGGTTGGTTCTTTCACCACTCGACCTTTGGCCCGTGAATTGAGTAGTGCCCTCTCAGGGTAATCCATGGTGTGATCTTGGAGATGATCCACCTGTGCAAAATATCCTTGCTTAATTAATCCATTCAAGAATCAAGTACGATCAAGGCAATTGATCTAATATCATTTTCCAAGGAGAAATTCCTTTATTTTCCATGGCAAATTGTCATTACTGACCCCTACCATGCATTTACCATCAAACACAAGCACTTGGAATAATCATCAAGATCACATTCCCACAATCAATCTAACGCAAAAGCATTTAGAACATTATTCGATCAATCAACAAAAACAATGGTATCCTTTTCCAAACATTGCAGGAATAGTTGCGATAACCTTTCCATTGCGTATTTGCTCTCCCCCTTAGGGATCGGGAGCGGTTCTACATAAGATTTACTTAACACACCCTTCTTTCGACCAAGGCTTATGTTAAGGTTTCAAATATTGAACATGACATTGTCGAAGCACATAGGGTTGAAGGTCACCACAGGGGTTTGGCAAGAAAATTGGACGAGATAGATGGAGATGTGTCTTCAAGAAATAAGTTGTTTGTAGTGAATGTTTAAGGGTTCAAGGGAAACTTCACGGTCATCCACAGGGGGAGAATATGCGGGTTCAAGAGCTTAGACTCTGGAGATGGTAGAGATAAGAGAAGGGTTGAAGACTTCAAGCCAAGTTCTCAAAGATGTTAATGAAGCTTCCAACTGCATGTTCTTAGCAAAGATCACAAGAGTATTACCTCATGAGATCTAACTCAAATTAAGCTTGTTTAATTGACTGTAAAAGTAGTCACAAGATATGTATTCAAGTACAATAAGCCGTCATATATCATAAACAACTTTGCATCCCATCAATCATAGATGATGCCAAAGCATGAATCAACTTTGCATGATTACATTCAATGTAGACTGTTAGGGACAAAAGACTATGAGTCAATTACAAGGCTTATAGAGTAAAAGAGACTTGCTTCAAGAAAGTATCAAATAGAGTTTCTAATAAGGTTAGGTTATTACAACCAAGAAATAAAGGAAAAAAGCTCATCTTAATCCTACTCAAAGCATCTATGAATGATCTACAAACATTGCCCTACCATTGGGGCATAGAACACTTGCATATCTTGTCAAGATGACTTCTGTAGGGCAAGAATTGAATCAAAAGAGTTTACTCCTGTAGTTAATTTTCTAATTATGGCTGAAGATATCAAACCCAAATCAATCCAAATATCTTTTGGGAATCACCTCTGATGATAGCATAAGCTTCCCCTAACATGGAGTGCATAAATCAGCCAAATGCAAGTGTCTATCACACCGTATGAAGCAATAGGGAAGAAAAAGGACATGTTGTCCACAAAAATCAATGTGTTGCTGCCTATTTCATCCCATATATATGGCTTCAACCTTCCAAGAAGATTCTTTGATTAGGTACAAAAACAACCTCTATATTCAAGAGCATGTAACAAGCAATAGGTAGCTTGCAATAGGGATGTAGAAGTAGGAGGGAAGAAGGAATTCATGTTGCCTTTGTTTGCCCTGTTATTGGCTACCTATTTCAGCCCCCAAACATGTACATAGAGCAATCAAGTTGTTCTCTTGATACCCCTTCCACAATGCTCATGCAATGTCAACTTGCATAAAGCACATCACTGTCAAGTAAGACCAATGATTGATCATGAATCTTCAAGAAGAGAAGGATATGTGCTGCTGTCCACAATACTTTGTTTGGGCTGCCTATTTCAGCCTACTTTCATCACATAATCAAGTCAATAAGGCTTCTTGATAATCCTCTCTTCAAGCTTCTACAATGGTAGCTTGCAATTAACTCCCAAGAGTAAGAATAAGCCCTCCTCTTTATACATTTTTACCCTGTTTTACACAGCCAAAAGTGGCCTTCCATTTTCGTCATTGCATGGGAAGAGAGGAACTTACATGTCAAGTAGAGTCCTCTTCAGTTGCTTGTGGTTGCATGGCTTGAGCTCCTTTGTGTACGAGCTTCATTCTCCTCCATCCAAAATGCGCCCTATTTCAGCCTGTTTCAACCCTAAAATGTGGCAAAAAAAATGGGCTTAATCTTGCACTTCATGAAGGTCTCAACTAAGTCATATAGGCAAGGGTTACACCACATACAATGTCTTATACTTATCCAACTTAATCAACTTTAACCTCTTGGTGAATCTTCTTATCAAAACAATTGTAAACTTTGAATGTCATGGTTGCACAGGCATATTACATGCTTCATGAAAACATAACCTATGGTACCTTGCTAAGTCACTTGAATTATCATGTGTACTAACACCATGTCATAAACTAGTGGACTTAAGGTGTTTAAGATTTATTGCTCTAGGCAAGTCTTTATATAGCTTGTTTAGGATACAAGTGACTAAGTAATACATGTAAAGGATAAAAGTTTTATTTTTAAACCATGGGCAAGGAATCCCATGACATTCACCCCCTCCTAACTTGCACATCCTTTGGCATGTGCCACTTCTTTGGATTTGCAGCATTAAGAAATATCTTCATTTGTCATGTTTTCATCTTCATCTTCCAATCCTTCATATTCTTCTATGTCTTCATGTTCTTGGATTATATCCAAGTCTTCTAACTCATATCTTGAACTTTCTCTTCATTTGAAGATCTTGATTCTTTTTTTGGCTGAGGGTATCTTCATGCTTGTCCCATCCAATTCAGTCAATGAATATGTGGCATTGTCATGAACAACCTTTACCACATACGGGCCAAACCAACGCTTTACCATTTCCTAGAAGAAGCACTGTATTGATTGTCTAGGATGCTGTCATAAACAAGCACCCAGTCATTTTCATGGATAGCTCTTGGCCGAAGTCGATGTTGCCTATCAAATCTTCTTTTGTTCTTTAGGCTTGCTATTTTAGCTTTTGAATAGCTGCTTAAACATCTTTAGACCTTCTTTCTAGCTGCCATATGTGCAAAGTCAACAACTCTTCTCTACTGATGCCTTCCTCCCAAGGTAGAAGACTCCATGTGAGAATAGATTCTTCAATTGGCATTATTGGTTGCTGCCCATACATAAGTTTAGCTGGCATATAGCCAGTTATGGTACTATGAGTAGTCTGGTCAGCCCATAATGCAAAAGGTAGCATTTTAGACCATTCTTTAATCTTCCTCTATAAGACTTTGCTAGAGCTTTGAGAATAGGCTGATGCCCTCTCTCACTTTTCCCATTGCCTTTAGGATTGTAGGATGATGTCAAAGCCAACTTAATACCCAATTGAGCAAAGAAGTTATGTGCCTCATCGGCATCCAACTCTCCTCTATCTGCAGTTACTTTGCCAACACAGCCATACCTGCAAAATACTTCTTCAAGAAAAATGTGATGATTGGTCTTGGTTGTTAAGGCTTTACCTTCAACTTGATTGGTTAGATCCTCTCTTGCAAGCACTAAATACCGCATATTCCATATCCCTGTAGGCATGGTTACAAGATCAATAACCCATGTGTAATGTGTAGACAAGGGATAAGTCGTTTGTAACCCATCTCAATGCTTAACCATAGAGTACGTCTAACACACATAACAAGTTTCAACAAAATGCTCTATGTCTTGATACATGTTTTGCCACCAATATTTTTCTTTGACTTTAATAAAGGTTCCCCATTTGCCTTTATGGCCAGCCCACAAACTTTCATGAAATTCCTTCATTACTTGTTGCTGCAACAAAATACACAAATGACTATCTCCCCAAAAAGGATACGATACCTTGACACAAATGCAATTAGAATAACTATCTCTCATACCCATGTGAATGGCTCCAAGCAAGCAAGCATCGAAGAGACGATGTTATGGCTGTTTTCTTTAATTCAACTGTCAATTGCATTCAATGGAGTCGAATGCACTATGTCTGGAACATCGTCCATAGCTTTGCTTTGTTCCATGATGACTACACGAAACTTTCAATAGAGTATAAGAGTCCCAATAGAGAAATCTCAAAGCCATTGAAGACACAATCGATAAACACATTTGCCACTGAAAACCCTAAATCGAAAGTGTCTTGGACTCAAAGATAAAAGAATAGTCATTCATGAACACGTGCGTAAACAACCATGCATGAGCACATACATACACAGTGCTCGCCAAAACCCAATTAATGATTCCCCTCTCCAATGGATGTCCATTAATCCACATGTGCACATGACAGTCACTAAAGGCCCAACAAGCATCACTCAAACTTGAAGATATGTTAGTCTCAAGGGTATCCTAGACTCGAAAGTGAAAGAATGCACACGTATTAGGCCCAACACACATAACCAAATGCATATATAGCCAGGCCTGAGCACATGCACACATCGCTCAACAAAGGCTGCTAAGTATTGTCTAACCTCCCTCCTCTCCCCCCATGCCCTCACACACACACACACACTCTCTCTCTCTTTCTCTCTCTCTCTCTCTCTCTCTCTCTCTCTCTCTCTCTCTCTCTCTCTCTCTCTCTCTCTCTCTCTCTCTCTCTCTCTCTCTCTCTCTCTCTCTCTCTCTCTCTCTCTCTCTCTCTCTCTCTCTCTCCAGGCCCTGCTAATGGATGTTTGTTTGTCTACATCCATACATAGGTCTTGCCAAAGGCTCGAATGTGTTGAAGATCCAAAGGTGTTCGATGCTCAAAGATGAATAAATACTGAGGTGAAAATATGAAAAATAAACTATTAAAATGAGTTCAAAATTTTTTAATAATTTAGAAGAGATAGACAATGTTTTTCAAAATGGAGATTTTCATCAATCGAATAAAAAAAATGGAGATTTTCATCAATCGAATCAAATATAACAAACTCATTCAAAAAGTCTTCCAGAGGTTATATATATCAAGTAAAGCATGGATTCAAGGATGTGCTTATGCGATGACTAATCCAAGTTAACATTGCCAAAAACCTATCTAGATAGACTTTGAAAGAAGTAAGTTGCACATCAAGGGAAATGTTCTAGAGTGTAAGGGGATGATCTCACATGGCGATTCATCTAGGTTAACATTGCCGAAAACCTATTAAGATAAACTTTCAAAGAAGTAAGTTGCACATCAAGGGAAACATTCTCCGATGAGACCAAGCTCTCATTCTTGTGAGCAATTAACTCATATATGCCATCCTCTATATGAACAGCACTGTCAATAAGATCTTTCATTTTCTCATCATGATCATCCAAGGATCCAATATGTGGCCAATATTTTTGGACGTGGTCATATATCTCCCCTATATAACCCTTGATTTATTCTAACTCATCATGTACCCTCACACCATCAGAAAGGTTCCCTTTGTATTTCTCTTCCAAAATTCTCTCAATCCTTTGTAGACAACTATCAATGCTCTCATCAAGAGAAATCGAAGCCCTTTGATGTCGAAATGGTGCCTTCACTTGCTTCTCAAGCCCATCCAAGCGATGAATGACTCTCAAGAAACTAACAGAACTTTCATATCCTCCAACATGCCTGAGTGCACGACGAACTGCCTTCTTCCTTATAACCTCTTTCTCTTTTCACATATTTATTTGCATGCTGGAAGCACACTGCACAACATTTGTTGCAGACACATTTTTGTCCTCCATGTTGCGCAAAACACATGTCAACATCGAGGTGCATATCAACTATTCTTATCTTATCTTAAAATTTAGAAATAGTGAAAAATCCTAGATGACATTATATTAACTTCCAAAGCATTAAATTTAAAACACATGTGCATTAGACCATATGATTGATTACAATAGGATTTGCTATAGTAAGTAGCATATGGAGTGAGATTTCAATTTATTTATCCCACACATAGGACTCAAGTGGGTCTTCAAAGTGCATTTGGATTATTTCAAGAAAATTTCCATGGTTCCCCAGGTGAGAGATTAGAGTTTTTGTCACAATAGATGTATTCATTTCATGATGCAAAACCTCCTCGTGTGAACAAATTCAAAGATAAGATCCTTATAATTATACCCACTCATGAATTGCAATGAGCAAAGTGGATGATCCATCTTTTGGTGAACCCAATGTCATAATGACCAGTGAGTTGGCTTTTTAATTGGTGTACCTAACGTTGCATGGTGCACACCATACAATATCCCCACTCCTGCCAATAGAACTATAGTTCACACACTAAACAAGCTCCTAAGTTTAAAAATGTCAATAATAGATTTTTAATGCCATTAAGTGTTATTATATCCATGCCAACCCCACGAATCACAATGAGCGAGGAAAATGATAGTTGTACATCTCAATAGTGAAAGTCATGATCATGAATAAATAAATAATATTATAATATATAATATAATTTAGCTCCACTTTGGTACCTTTAGGGGTTGAAAATATAATACAAATATCTTATAAAGTTACTACAGAACCTTCCACTCCATAAAATACATGTGCATTAGACTAGTGAGTTGGCTTTTTAATTGGTGTACCTAAGTTTGTATGGTGCACACCATACAATATCCTTTCTTAGAAAATCATGCCCTAGGATGACACAACACTCCCCACTCATGCCAATAAAACTATAGCTCACACACTAAACAACTTCCTAAGTTTAAAAGCATCAATATAGGTTTTTAATAATGCCCCACGAATTGCAATCAGTGAGGCAAATGATAGTTCTATCTCTCAATAATGAAAGTCATGAGTAAATAAATTGTATTATAATTATAATTTAGCTCCACTCTAGTACCTTTAAGGATCGACAATATAATACATATCTTAAAGTTACTACAGAATCTTCCACTCCATGTTTAAAAATCAACGTAAAAGATATCTTCCACTCCATGTCTTAAAACACATATCCTAAAACGTTTATTCCAATCCAATGTAGATCCTCATATTTTAAAGTGCGTGGTGGGTATTCTCTATACAAATCCAAAATTAATAAAAAACCCTACAATTTCAAAAGCAGAGAGAGAGAGAGAGAGAGAGAGAGAGAGAGAGAGAGAGAGAGAGAGAGAGAGAGAGAGAGAGAGCATACATACATACGTAGAGTTTGCCTACAAAAACCAAATTTAAACCTTAAACTCACATAAAAATTTCAAACTGTGGAGAGAGAGAGAGAGAGAGAGAGAGAGAGAGAGAGAGAGAGAGCATACATACATACGTAGAGTTTGCCTACAAAAACCAAATTGAAACCTTAAACTCACATAAAAATTTCAAACAGTGGAGAGAGAGAGAGAGAGAGAGAGAGGGGGGGGGGGGAGAGAGAGAGGTCTCATACACTACGACCTATCTATTAGAGAGCAAGAGAGACAAATGTGCTTCCCTTCCCCCCCTCTCTCTCTCTCCAAACCAAGCAACGTACCAACAAAACTAACCCACTTCATAACTTATCAGCAACGCAAACAAAACTAACCTACCACCCCACCAATAACTTACCTACCAAATTATAAAATAGGTAGAGAAAGAGAGAGCATGTGCACATCCATGATTAATCAATCAATAAAATTTTCTCTTACTCCCTCCCCTTCTTTCCCATATTTGACTCATAAATAATCTTTGCCCATGTTGTCGTCAAAATCAATTACATCAACACCAATTTATATACATATATATATATATATATATATATATATATATATATATATATATATATATTCTACCCCCACACCTGCATCAAAAGAAAGAGAGTCCACAACCAAGTAACAACCAACAAAGCTAATAATTGATTATTAATTAAATAATAATCAATTCAATCAATAATTAATAATTTCTCATTATCTCTTCCTCTATAATACTAATATTTTAAGAAAATAATAAAATATAAGATAAGATAAGATAATTTATTATTAATTAATTAATTATTAAATTAAAGTAATTACTAACGAATATCTATTACATTAAAATGTAATATTAATTTAGTACTATATATAATATAATATTATATCAATATCATGTTTAATTACTTATATTACTAATTACTATTATATATAATATTATAATATAATATAATTAGTTATCAAATTAATTAAACTAAAGTAATAATTACTAACTTATATCTATCATATTAAATATAATATAATATAATATAAATCAATATTATATATCTATTCTTATTTAACTACCAATATTATATATGTATCCTAGTAACATTAATCTATATCATACAACCAATAAAATAAACTATTAATTTTTTATATATAAATATAAATAAATAAATAAATAAATAAATATAACGTTAATAATCTTAATGTGAATAACAACATAATAAAATAACAATAAGAATAAACTAATATCTTTATCAAAATAAACTAATTTGAATATAATAATGATAACAATAAACTAATAATACATACAAACATACAACTAATAATATAACTAATTATTATATCATAATATTAACATCTATTATATATCTATCCTATTTAATTACTATAATATAATATATAATGGTATAATATCTATCATGGTTAATTACTATTACTAATATTTGATTATTTATTAAATCAAATTAAACTAATTACTAACTAACTAATATCTATCCTATTAATTTTATATATATATATATATATATATATATATATAATTTAATTACTATATTACCATTATATATATAATAAAAATAGAATATTATAATATCTATCATGTTTAATTACTAATTCACTAATATTTATTATTTACTAATTAAACTAAAGTAATTACTAACTAACTAGTATTTATCATGTTAATTATAATAATAAAATAAAATAATATCATATTAATTACTACTATGTCTATCGTATTTAATTACTAATAAAATAAACTATTAATACATACAACTAATAATAGTAACAATAAACTAATATCTATATATATATTCTATCTAATATTCTTCTTCTAAATCTAATCTAAATATAATATAATATAGCATATAATATAATAATAATAATAAAATAAAAAAACATATCTATACTAATAATAATAACTAATAAAATAATAAGAAATAACTAATACATACAACTAATAGTATATCTAAATAAACTAAGTTGAATGAATGAATGAATTGAATAATACCATAATAAAATAATAATAAACTAATAAAACAACCAACTAATAATAAACTGAATAATAATAGTAAAATAATACAAACTAATTAAAATAAAAAATAATTATTAAAATAACAAATAAAATAATTTAAATAACAAAAAAACAATAATAACTAATTAAAATAACATCATATTATCTTTATATATCTCTAATAATAAAATAATAACAAATAACAAATAATTATCGTTATATTATCTTTTATATATATCTATATTAATAAAATAATATTAAATAATTAATAATTAACTTTAATTATATTCTATATATATCTATACTAATAAAATGATAGTAAATTGAATAACAACTAAATTAATTAAATTAATAATAATAACTAAAGTAAATAAAATAAAATAAAATAACAAATAAACCAATTAAAATAACAAAATAAGAATAAACTAATAATAAATTGAATAACAACTAAACTAATAACAATAACAACTAAATTGGTTAAAATAATAATAATAATATAATTAATAAAAAAATACATACAATGAATAATATTTAAATAAAATAATACCATAACAAAGTAAATAACAACTAAAGTAATTAAAATAAAAAAATAAATAAAGTAATAATAAATTAAAACTGAATAACAACCAAAGTAATTAAAATAATAACAAAAACAAATAACAAATAACTAACTAATAATACATACAACTAACTTAACGACCCCTTGGTTAATTGTGATAGGGAGCACCCCATAATGTACTACTTCAGCCCATACCTCCATAATGGGCTTGACCAAGAGGTTTTTGATTTCTTGAAAGAATTCGTTGGGAAGTCCATCAAGGCCCAGGGATTTCCCCTTGGCTAAAGAATCAATCGAGTCTGCTATCTCAACCACACTGAAAGGTCCGTGTCCAAAATTGGTATTAATTTGGGTGGGACAACCCTCTTTATGTATCGAGAAATCATGGCTTTGGTGACTGTTTCCTCTAATGTAGGTTGTTTGTTTTCCCAAAAAGGTCGAAAAAATGGTTAAAAGTGACCGTTAGGTTTTCTACTTGGTCTGAGAGGCAAAGGCGCTATCGGGATTTTCAAGCAGGGGAAGCCTCTCGCTAGCTTGCTTGGCCTTTAGGATACTGAAATTTATTTTAGTCGGTCTATCCGTGTGGTCTGACCACCAATCTCTAAAAAAAAGGTGTAATCTCTTGGCTTCTAAGGCCTCTTCCTGTCTAAGGGCCAGCAATCTAGAGAGAAGTAGATCCTGAAGGTGGGGTTCCCCATTAGTTATTCTATCTTCTATGTAACAGATTTCCCGATACAATTTTGCATGCCGCTCTTACCTTACCCTTATTTGTGTTTGTTTCTCCTCAGGCTCCAAAATCAATCATACCAAAATGGGAGTCAAGACTCTTATCGAGGCCCCTCCTCAATGGATCCTGGACGCCGATTGCCAAATAATCCTAGAAGGAGAAGTTTTTCGACTATTAGATATCCCTATGGGCTTTGGAGTGACACTAAAACAAAGATGGAAATGGGTAATGAACAAAATCCATTCTAAGCTAGAACAATGGAGAGGCTTCCCACAAGGAATTGCTTCACGTAGCGTCATTCTCAAGCATATTCTGATTCCTATCTGTGTCTACTTCTTGGCATGTTGGGGCCCTCCTAAAGGGTCCCTCAAATAACTTGAATCCTTATTTAGGAACTTTCTTTGGGGTGGAGACCCTTATAAATATAAATGTCCCAAAGTTGCTTGGAACATGTGCACCCTCTCAAAAGATAAAGGAGGATTGGGGCTTACAGACCTCTTCTCTCTATCTGAGAAATTAGCTATGAAATGGGTTATAAGATGCATGCTTAACCATGAGGAGGATTGGGCAATCCTTCTGCTTAGTCATGTCCAAGGTTTCAATGTCGATCAACAGTCTCGTTTTAAAGACCTACCAATCCATACCATAGTATTCTCCCCAGACAAGTTTAAACCCCGCATTGCATCCCCTCTGGTCAAACATATTTGGGAAGCATGGCAACGATGTAAAAGGCTGGTGACCATCCTTGAGGCCTAGAACTTAAGGATATGGAGTGGAAGAGACTCCATCTGGCCAAGCCTCACCCTTCCCCGAGTTGAACCTCATCAGTATGGGATAGCCTCCAAACTTAACAGGAAAGGAATCAAAATCTGGTTGGACCTTTGGGATAGGGACAATAGGACCCAGAGGGATCCGGAAGAGCTCAAAAGGCAGTACAGGCTGAACAACTAAGACTTAAGGTTCATTCAAGACCGGAAAAGAATTTGGCAAGATTTTAACCCAATGCTTATTCAGTATAATGTGCAGGTTAAGATGACGGATTTCAAGTGGAACTCCAAGTCCTCTCTACTCCCTCTCTACTCCCTTTGCCCAACTTACCCAGGGACAATAGCAAATTGATCGCTGCCCTCTATCAGATATGGCTTCTTAACTGGAATAACTATCAATGGGAATACTGTTTCAACAAATATGGATCCCCTATCTCCCCCCGAAGATCTCTCATCTACTATGGCTCATACTCCATAAGGCGATTTGGACCCAAGCTAGAGTAGAACGTATCGGGATATGCAACGGCCTTTGTCCACGATGCAAGAGGGATAAAGAAACTATCATGCACCTCTTTATTTTATGCCCAGGTAACATGTGTTATGTCAACTAGTTACAAGAGTTCATCTCCCCTGGCCATCCACATAAACTGACATGGAAAGAAATCCTCTTGGGCGAAGCAAACGGCCTCTCCCCCTCCTTGTGGACCTTCATATGTGGAATGTTTCTTTGGTCCATATGGTTTGCACGCAATGAAAAAGTATTTAATGGCAAAAATGTTGACTGGCTCCCTCAATTTAAAGTGGATCTGTGTTGGCAGGTTCAAAGAAATGCCAGGAAACTAGCGACACAGGACGTGCAGACCTACATCAAACGTTCAGGCACTAGATGCTGGAAAGAGGAAAGAGAAGCTAAAATCAAGATAGAGATTGCTGAATCGTTCCAAAACATTATAAGTACAACTACCAATAGGGACTACACCATTAGGATTCCTGTTGATGTCTACTCTACCTCACCGGATTGGGGTTCATTGTCAACAATTTCGTGGATCACTACGAACCCCTCTACAATGGATAACACAATAGGGCAAATGGCTAATAACCTGCAGGCCACCTAGGCCATGCTGAATACTGATAATGGATTTGAGGGTGCACCTTAGATAAATGAACAAACAAGCTCACCTCGTTTCATCTAATTAGAATAGCTCCACCAAGTTCGGTTGTATAAGTTTTTGGTTTGTAAGTCAAAGTAGCCTTGTAAGGCTTGTAAGTCATGTGGTTGATAGATAGGGGTAGGATCCCCAATTGTACATACTTACCTTTTTAATATTTCACGTATTCATTTAAAAAAAAAACATACAACTAACAATATCTAAATAAAATAACATCATAATAAAATAAACTCAATAACAAAATTAAAACAACAACCAATAATAAACTAACTAACTAATGATAAAAAAACTATATAACTATAACTATAACTAACTATTCATTATATAACTAAGTATTAATATTAATAATAATTATATTAAATATAACTATAATACAAATAATAATAATAATACATACAACTAACAATATCTAAATAAAATAATACAATAATAAAATAGATAAATAAAAAATAAATAATAACTTAACTAAATAAAATAACTAAAGTAATTAAAATAATAAAATAACAATAACAATAATAATAATAACTAAACTAATTAAAACAACTAATATAACTAATAATATAATAACTTTATAATAATTAAAATATAAATAAATGTAATAATAATAATAATACATATAACTAACGATATCTAAATAGAATAATAATAAACCAAATAACAACTAAACTAATTAAAATAACAAAATAACTAAAATAATAATAATAACAACAACAATAATAATAACCAAAGTAATTAAAATAATAATAATAAAACAACAATAACAATAAAAACTAAACTAATTAAAATGACAAAACAAAAATAAAGTAATAAAAAACTAAATCTGAATCACAACCAGACTAATTCATAAACAAAAGTAAATGACTAATAACTAACATACAATACATACAACTAAGAATATCTAAATAAAATAACACCATAAAATAATAATGAAAAACTAATAATAAACTCAGTAAAAAAAATCAAAATAACAACTAATAATAAATTGAATAACAACTAAGCTAATTAATAATAATAAAACAACAACAATAATAATAACTCATAACTTAATAATAGCTTAAAATATTAACGTTAATCTAACTAATAATAACTAACTAATGAATTAATTAAATTAACTATAAGTATAACTAATAAATATATAATAATATAACTAATAAATATATAATAATATAACTAATTATTAACTATAATTATAACTATATTAATTAATTATAATTATTTAAATATGATTAACTATATTATAATTATAATTATTAATAACTAAAACTAATAATAATAATAATATAACTATAACTAATATCTATTAATATTACTAAAAACTATATAAAATAACTAAAAAATAATGGCGATGGGGATGACGGCCACAGGGGGCGAGGCGAGGGGGAGGGTGGATGCGACAGGAGACCATGAGGCCGTGGGGGGCATGGACGACGGCCAGGGGGGGGCAGCGGCCATGACGGCCACGGGGCGGGGTGGGGAAGTGCATGGGCGGGAGCCGCGGGGTTGGATGCGACGACGACCAGGGGGCGATGGCCATGACGGCCATCGGGTGGGGCAGGGCACTGCAAGGGGCCGCGGGCGGCGATGTGAGAGAGAGAGAGAGAGCGCACCTGCTGGACCATTGGTGACCTTTGCGTGGACGGCTGGATGCCTAGACCACCTGCTCTGCTTGGACCACTTGCGACCTGGTCCCTGGACCCGTCTGCTCCCTGCTCCTTGGAATGAAAACCCGATAGAAATAAACTTCGTCCTGCATGCATTTTCTTCTTTATTTTTATCGTGCATGCATTTTCGTTGTGAATATTAAAGGACCTCAATAGATGATGATTGCAAAATTCAAATTCAAATTCAAATGTAAGTTTGGGGAGAGCACAGGTTCGGGGCCAAATATGGAAGTTTGGGAGTTCACTGAGCCTACAACGAAAATAAAGAAGAAAGATAGATTTACAATCACCCATACGTTTGAATGCAAGTACTGACTAAGTGTGTGGCAACACTCTTACTACCACCACCCTCAGGACTATCTCCCACGGGGTCTTTATGACCTTGGAGAGATGGGATCAATGGTGCATGAGCCACCTCAATCTCTGCCGTCGATCCACGAAGAAGTAAACCCATAAAGCATCGTAATCCCAACCCAATAAGTAAACCCAGCATGTCGGAAAGAGCGGATTTTCTAGGACTTATGCGTGAGTTTGGTGATAGTAAACCCGACTAGCCGATGACCTCGGGCTTGGTGGAACGACTATTATTCCACGTGAAATAAGTGCGTGGAATCCACCAAACCATGTCACGTTGTTAGGCCACATGTAAAATTTTGTGGGCCCACATTGCCATTGAATGGTGTTGGCGGTGTCCCTGACCAAAAGTAAACCCAGCGCCGGTAGTAAACCCAGAAAAAAACATAAAACCAGTTTGTGAAGTGTGCAAATTCGATCGAGGACTTTGGGTGCCTTTTTTGCTCTTAGTATAACCAGAAAAAATAGTGTGCAAATTCGATCGAAGACTTTGGGTGCCTTTTTTGCTCTCGGTATAACGAGCAAAAATACCCTGCGGGCAAGGTGTGTTGAGGAAATGACTCATTGTAAGATACAAGACCCATACTACAATAACACACTTGCCCGATAAGTGGAAACCTCTGCGTTTCTCCAACGATGGCCTTCACATCAAGGTGCATTTCACTCTATCTCTTCCACTCATGCTCTTAATATATGTAGTGTGATATTGTGATAATAGATTGGTGATGTGTGCTTATTTAGTCATTGGCAATGGATTCTAGAGAGTGATGCTGAGGTTGGTGATGATGATACTGATGAGGAAACATCGGTTGAAACATCGAGTGAGGAGGATGAGATACATGATACTTATGTTGAAGAGAATGATACAACACCACAAGAAAGTGGTAGCTTCAGGCTGAATCCACTAAATTTTATCTCACCAAAGTACATCTTGTTCAATTGAAAGAGCTACATGTTGATGGTGAGTGGCTTGAACGAGGAGAGAGCTATCACACTGGATGTGCTTCAACAACTCAACAAGAGGGAGGTTCTAGACTTGAAGAGATGGAAAAGGATCAAAGAATCTCTTTGCACTATCACAGATGATGTGGGTCAAGTTGTGCTCACCTTGAGATCAAAGTCCTCACTCCACATTGCATGCTTGGAGGATTGGGAGAGCATATCCATTGCAAATCATATAAACAGGGTTACAGGTGCTCATGAAGGTGTCAGTGTGACAATTGAGTCTATCAAATAAAGGTGGTACACTGACGTGTGGAGCCATGGAATTCCTCTCTCCTATGTCAAGGAGCTTATCAATTTGTGTGCTTGCAAGGCTATCACAAAGTCCCATCGATTTGCATGAGTTTCCTTGTATCCATTTCATGCGGTGGAAAGGAAAACACCTATCATTGAGCTTGTGTCAGATAGATCGCTTGTGGAGCGCAACTTGCAGGAAATCATGGTTGAGCATAAGGTTAGGTTGCACAAGCTTCGATCGAAAGCATGGTCCATCCAAGGTGATTGGAGAGTTTGCATTCCATCGCGGTGGTAGTGCCAGTCACAAGGGCTTCCAAGTTCGTAGGTTGAGAACATCAAAGAAGTGTGGTTGCCCATTCAAGGTCCAAGTGGAGTATAAAGATGGCACCCAAGAAGTCACTATAAGGGTTCATGCCTTGCATAAGAGGCATGTTTTTGGTTCTCGTGCAGATTTGTATCACTTACCAGTGCATCCTCACGTCATTGATTGCTGCAAGGAGGACTTGTTTGATGTTGGGACGTCCTGCCATGTTGCCAAGATGAGTCTTTCAAAGGAACAATTTCACTTGCAAAATGCCTCTCCACAAGATCGGGCCACCTTTAGGTTCTTCATGATCCCAAAAGAAGTGTGAACTTTGTCATACCAATTGCGCTTCGAAGGTATGTTGGGTTTATTGAAACTTCAGTTATATGCCAATCAATTACTATCAGTACCAATTGGATATGGGATATTGTAGACAAACTTTCCAAGGACGATTGGACGGACATGTACATGGAAGCGGTTTGTCTATGTGACTTGAAAAAGGTATTGCATATATCCCTTTTCACATTCGTATATTACAACAATCATTGTGCATGTGTGATGAAGCAACTTTGGATCGTGTAGGTGTTGTACTGTCAGCCTTACAATCCCCATGCAAAAGAGGATAAGGATAAACCATTCATACTGGTTATACAAGATGAATGGATGCTGGAGATGAGCAAGAGGTTCTCAAGGAACAATGCATGGGTGATTGACAACACCTTTAAGACCAATGTGTTTGGTCTACTGCTTTATGCCGCCGTTCTATTGAACCAACATGGAATGGGTGTTCCCATTTGGTTCATGTCATGCACAAGCGACAACGATTCCAGCCAGGAGATCGTGGCATTGCAAATTACAATGCAGGTAGTTCTCTCCATGATGAGTGATATTCGTCTGACTACTCTTGTCCTTGACAAGTCCCAGCAAGAGCTAGAGGCCCTCTCTACCATTGTTTCGGATGATTCTTTTTGTTGGCATACGAGCAACCTTGATGGTGGGAGATGTCAAGTTGCCTGCCACATAATACTTTGTTGGTTTCACACAAAGAAGGCATGGGTTGAGAATCTCATCCCCCAGGTACGAATTAGCTTCATTTGATGTAGTTTGATTAGCTTGGGGTTTGTATTTAAGAGTCTAGACATTGAGGTTCATACATGTGTGGCTAGTGAATGAAGGTTCTTGTAGACAAGAGTGACCATGTTTATGCATCACTATGCAATCTAATGAATTGCCCAACGGAGGAATGATTTGAGCACCTATTTGAGCAGTTGGTGCGTTGTTATTCCTCTCTCCCAAACGTGGTGCGATATGTGACCAATGGATGGTGTGGACATGCTTGCATTTGGCGAAGAAGGTGGCCCAAGTTTGGTTAGATGTTTCCCCATGGAAATGCAGACACCACTAATCTCACTGCGAGGTTATGGCAATTCATAAAGTACACACTCCTTGATGCACAAATCAATAGGTCTGCCTTGGATCTACTACACGCCCTGGCAGGTAGATCAACCTTTGTCAAAGAGAGAACTAGGGAGAGAGAAAGAGGAGAGAGAAGACTGTAGAAGAGAGAGAAAGACTGTAGGAAGAGAGAGAAGAAGAGTGACGAGGAGAGAGAAATACTAGATTTAGAGAGAGAAAGACATGAAAGAAGGGGAAGCCATAGAAGCTGTGAGCAAGAAGGGAGAGAAAGTTTGTAATTGTATTATTGTGTCAAAAAGATGTGTAAAATTACATGTCCTCTCCTTTTATACCAATGTCAGTGTGACATGGCATAATATCAATATTATTTACACTAATTCCTTATTCTCAGCTTCTTACAATCCATCCCCATTCAAAATGAAGTTTTTGTCCTCAAAAACAAAGATCGGACTTATTGGTATAGCCAAGTAGTGGGCTGCAGAGTACTACTCTGTACAGCATTACAAGTGGTAAAATAAAAAAATTACCTAATATTCAATAGTAGTACTAGCCTATGCAGAGGGTCAAAATCAGCCTGTAGCCACCCGGATCAAAAGGGAAAGTGGTATCGCTGCCATGCATTGGATCAACTTTCATAAGGTCATAGTCAAGTACAATTGGAAGCTTGATCATCATGATGGTATTCACTAACTCTTCCATAAGCCTCTCAGGCATCACCATGCTCTGTATGACTGAAGCATAGGAGGCTGAAGTCACCATTGCATGGATTGTATCAACCCCTAAGTAATGTATATTCATGGACCCTGCATTCTTAGTGATGTCCAAGCATTTAAAGTGCAGGTCTGTGGACTGACGGGGCTCTTGCATGGGGTCATGATCATCCAAATTCACATGTTGCCCATGGTCTTCTTTCTTGAGTTGAAGTTCTTGTTGTGGACCCATACCAAAATGGTATTCAACAAGATCTTCTCCATCCTTTGCATCATAATATTCAAATACCAAGAATATTTTGGCAGTCTTTGCCCTGCGTGTGGCTTGATGATTACAAGATAGTGACTTAGCACATCGATAGCATAAGCCCGCAGCATGCAGTTCCTGTATCGTATCACTAGTAAGGTGTCTAACGCGTTTAGCCTTAGATAGCAATTTATACACCTGCTCATCACCATTGGTCAACTCAGCAATAGTTCTGATATAAAATACATGATCATACGAGTTTAATCTCAATACATCAAGTTCTATTTATGAGCGTGTGACCTCGTGTAGTTTGTTGGAAGGAGCGTGTGACCTCAGTCAGTTAGCGTGTGACCTCGGGAGTTTTCAAGCCTGGACGGACACTAGAGGTCGAGCTTGGATGAACTAGGTCTGAACCTAGCCTTGAGCCGTAGAGCACCGATGATCTTGGGCTAGTCTTGAGCAGGGGCGTCACCCCGTTGTAGAGTAAACCCAGCCTCAAGCCGGGCGGTGTTGGTGCCGATGACCTCGGGCTAGTCTTGAGCAGGGGCATCACCCCATTGGAGAGTAAACCCAACCCTGCCATAGATCGCGATGACTTTCGGGAGTCCTTTGTAGGGGTGTCACCCCATTGGAGATGGCACAAAGATAGACTTGAGCGGGGGCGGGGACGGGGATGGAGATGGTATTTCATGTGAGATAGTTTTGAGGCGGAGATGGAGTACGTGGCGCAGAGTCGAGACAGAGGTTGGGGTGAGAGGAAAATAAACGAAATGATGGGGGCTCCTTGATCTCTACCTCAACTCCAGTTCGACTGTTGATAACAGGAGTTGATCACTTCCATGGCGAGAATTACGAAGATTCTGACCCGCAATCATGGTTAGTTAAGGCATGTCCGGAAGTGCAACGCAAGTGAGGTCCACGACCGTCCATCAACCTGCGGCAGTTTCCCGAACACCGAGGGTTAAATTTTGGTGCTAGGTTTTGAATTGAAAGATGGGTTTACTTCTTCGTTGAATTTTGGTGCTAGGTTTTCAATTGAAAGATGGGTTTACTTCTTCTTCGTGGATCGACGGCGGAGGTCGAGGTGGCCGAGGTGGCTCGTGCACCGTTGATCCCATCTGTCCAGACCCCGTGGGAGATAGTCGTGAGGCACCGCCGCCTTCTTCTTGTTCTATCGAAATTGCGTCCCTTTCTCCCTCTGCCTCGTTAAGTCTCGGTGATGACTCCTGCTTATGATGCTTCGAACGCCAATAACTCTGCCCTATCGAACCCCACGCTTCTCTTTCAGTCGGATCCTAATCTCTCCTCTCACACATCCTCACCTCACGAATGTTGGAATAATCACCTCATAAGGCAGGCAGCCCTTGCTCAAGATCTATGCTTGGTTAGCATGCGCATATGCTTCGACAATCAGTAGTGACGTTGGTGGTATGAAAGGAGGCGGCACCGGTAGTTGGATATGGTTGTTGAAGGTTTGAGAGAGAGGAGGAGGCAGAGCTATGAAGGACATTGCGGTGAGGAGGCTCGGCGTCCAAACTGCTGTTGCCCTCTCTATGGGTCGTTTGTTGGGTACTGTGGTAGCGGCGACAATGAGGGTGACGCCGTTTGTGCTGACGTCGAGCTCCGGCGTGGTGAGTCGATCGAGCCTGGAGGCATGGCTGATAATGAGGGCAGGGCCGATGGGGGAGGACAACCAGTACTTGCGGGGCAAGCGGGAGTGGAGGCCTGGTGGCCTGTGGGAGAAGAGATGGGTAGCCTAGGCTATCTATCGCTTCCACTTGGTGGGCCCCTCGCGGCAGTGGTGGTTGAGATCGTCGTCAGCCCGCAGAACGTCGTCAGCCCCTCTCCCCAACAATCCCCACATCAGTAATGGCAACATAATATGTGAGAACTTTTTCTTAATAGGCTAACATCCTAACTTTGGCAACGCTACTTCATGGTATGGTTATTGTTTGAAGCTATTTGGATTATGTTTCCTCTAACCGGGCAAAAATTAATCCATTAGCATTTGTTTGTCATTAGTTTAAATATGTGATTTAGTGTTATGTAAGTTTTATACACAAATTACTTAATAATTATTTATCTAAATTACAATATAAGTATGTTTAAAGTATTATTGGAAGTTTACATGTGTTTATGCATATTCTTCAGCACCTATAAAAGCTATCAATATTCAAATCATTACTGCATGTTTACTTATCTTTTTCAAAATTCTTTTGTATCACATGCATTAGGTGTTCATTAAAAGTAGACAAAAGATTTTTTACAAATTGTTATTTTATCATAAAAATGAGTAGCGTGTGTATATAGTTGTCAAAATGACACAGTAATAGCATTCACATGTGAGTGTATATTGCACTTAATTTTTATGTCTAAGATTGAGGGTTTAAACAATCAATAATTCCTTGGATTGTTGTATCGTTCATATATATTTGTTTATTTGTTTGTTTTATAGTTTGTTTCATGTATTACTTGTTTGTTTTATAGTTTGTTTTATTCTATTATGAGCATTTGTTATAAGTTGTAGCTCATAACATTATAGATCTATGATCATTGATCACTTGTTACCACCATGTGCATTGTAGTATCCGAGAATAGGAGGGTACAAATTTCCTAGTTTTCAAAGATAATCAATGCTTCTTCCTCTAACTAGCATAATGCAAAGTTAGGTCCTAGCTACAAAAAAAAAAAAGTCACCAAGGATAGAGTGGCAATTTTCCAAAAACCTATTAAGTGGATGTATGCATTGGAGGTATAAATTTTGTCATATCATGAAGTCCAATGATACACCTCACATTAGGGACCATTTTCTTGGTAGTGTAAAGAAGTCCATACATGTGTGTCAATAGCCAACCTCATTAAACAAGCAGCCAAAGCCATTTGAGAGTACTATGAAAGCAAGAGAGGTTCAATTGCAAGTGTGTTATATATTGAAGTTGAGATGTTTAACTCACACAATAACATTGTCGATTAGTCTCAAATACCCCATGCTTCTAACTTTGAAGACTTTCAAGTACAACACGATGAGGGAAGTTGTCAATCTCCAAGAACAAAGCGAGTGTCTCTGTCAAGCCTCTCTCCATGAGAGTTTTCATGTGACATAATTAGAAGAAGCGTAAATGGCCTTGGCTAGCGCTATCTCTTTTTTCAGCCATACAATGACAATTGTGGATAATAATAATTGGAAACATGGATGGAAAAAAATTGGGGAGTTTGGGGATGGCTTTTGCTCACCCTCTTATCAATTAATACAAGGGCCATTCTTCAAAACTTAGGCTTGACTAGATATACTATTATATTAAATGGTTCATCCATAGTGGCAAGAACCATTAATAAACATCATATTGGTTTCTCAAGGAGAAAGGCATACTTAAAAGCTATAAATAGCATAGGAAAATTAAATCGAGGGAGTATATTAAAGAGATTTTATGCAAAACTATTGAAGATCTAGGGTATTGTCATGTGGTACAATTTGTTATGGATAATACCAAGAACTCTCAAAATGCAAGTAGACTTGTAGAAGAGTGATATACAAAGATTGCATGTAGTGGTTGTAGCGCTTACTCCGACGTCCTGTTAACCAAATAGACTGCTGTCATAAGGGCCTCAGAGCCCAAAAGCCATAAGACAACCCAGCTGTGGTAAGCATAGAAGCAACCTTTGCCTGTAAGGTCAGGCACATGCCATGAGCAATCCCATAATACCATGGGCACAAGAAATCAATGCCATACTACTGACAAGAGGTCCAAAAGCTAGGAAAGAGAGCATGACTCTCATAATCCATCCGCAAGCACCTAGGCATGTTACCAGCAGAATCCATAAACCTGTCAAGCATAATTGCAGCATCCTCAATGTGCACCAAGGAAAAAGCCCAAACACAGTGGGTAGCATGATAAAAAAAGGTCACAAAGTACAACACTCCACCAAGTGACTGGGAAGGCATAGGTCCATATACTGCACAATGGACAAGATCTAGAGGAGCATGCCTCATACGATCACCATAAGCAAAGGGGGACTTTGCAAGGACCAAGAGTACAATCAGGGCAAGCATCAAGATCTGTAAGTGACATAGGAGGCAACAATGATTCTAAACGAGACAAGATCTCCATTTCTCTGTGGTGCATATGGCCTGGGCGATAATGCCATAACAATGCATATGGTATTCGGATAACTACAACCACAAAATCTCCCACATGAGATACATGCACTGGGTAATGAGAACCAACTCTAGAACCTCTGGCCAAAACTAGGTAACCACGAAAGATCTTCCATGACCTATCTTGAAGAGAAATAGTATATCCTATATTATGCAACTAACTGACAGGAAATCAAGCTCTTAGTGAGCATGGGAACATGTAAAACATCCCCGAGTATAAGAGAAGTCCCATTAGGCAAAGCTAGGTGTATGTCCCCTATACCAAGAATAGTATAAGTCTGCTCAAGGCCCAAAGAAATGCATCCATCAAACTCCCTGTAAGTAGAGAACCATGCTCTATGTGGAGTAACATGACAAGATGCCATAGAATCCAATAGCCAATTTGAGGCGTAGGCCATATCACTGAGCAAGAAAGTTGTAGGGAAACTAGATGATAGGAGTACATGCTCAACTACATCATCATGGGTAACAACATGTACCTCACCACTAGTAACAGTGGTAACACCCGATACATCTCCTGTATCTCTGACTCTCTACTCATGTCGAGTCCATCTTTGTCTCTGCTGCTCTCTAATCCATCTGAAACGTTTTCTTTTAACATGCCCAAGCTTCCCACAATGGAAGCATACATATGTAGAAGAAGAATCTATAGAAGATGACAAGGAATCCAAGTCATCATGAATAGGGCTATCCATAGCATCCATGGAGCTCAAGGAGTCGAGGGTTGTCCCAACATAGGGAACCTGCTCATCAAGACAACTGTCAGTAGAAGCACAAGTGGTAGAAGCATGCTGCTGCAAGTACTCTTCCATCCTCATTGGAGAGGGAAGCACAGAAGCATCAACTAGGGATGCAGAAGCTCCCACATGAAAAAGACTCGTAGCTAAGTGCATGACATAACCAACCACAATAGTGTAAAGGCCAAGACATCTGTCAAAAGAGCATACGGTATTTAGCCATGAAATCAGCCCATAACCATAATGGCAAACATGACTCTGCAGTACATCAGACCACATAGTAGCATCCAAGTCAATGCAAGACCGGTAAGCGGCATAAGATCCTACAATGGTCAAGCTTCAAGAGAAGCCCAAGTATCTGTACAACAACATCCAAATAAGTGGCTATGTAAAGTACATGATAGTAGACAAAGTGCATAGTTGGGTAAGCATCAAGAGTAATTGCTCTCTGACATGTATGGGCAAAAGCAACCCAACTAGTATAGAAGCTAGGCGACACAGAAGCAACAAAGCCATAACTACTAAACCCAAGCACTATCAAGAAGTCCATTGATCAAGGAGTAACCCGCAAAGAACCAAATATCAATGAGCAATGAAAGCTCAATAACCAACTGCCGAGACAATGGAGCAAGCACTGCTCAAACATGTATCTGAATCCAAGTAAATCCAAGTTCCATAATCGGGGCATTAAGGGCCAAATAGCATCCAAGCTGCATAAGTGATAAGCCAACCAAATGCAAACTACTCCACAAAATTCTCAAATGCAAGTCAATTCAAGCTCAAACATCTGCCATACTGCAATCGAACCCAAAAGCATCCACATCAGACATTAGTCCCATAATGGGTAGCACGGGGCATAAACCTTGTCAAGTGAAACGCCAGCTGCAAAGAAAATGACAAGGAACCAAGAATTGAGCTCTTCTCTTCACTCAAGAAGCATCAGAGAGCATAAACATCAAAGTGGCATCATCCAAATACATCAACATATCATCCCGAGTAGTCGGGAGCACCCATAGACCATAGGCATAACCAAACTGGAGGTAAAATAACCTATCAACCAAGGTAGCATAAATCCCAACAAACAACGAAGTGTCCGCATCCAAATCAAGGCTCAATAGCTCTCAAATAGAATATCCAGGCATAAACCATGATCACCAAGTATTAATACATCCAATAGGACACCCGAACGTCAACAAAGAGCATTATGCATAAGCCATTGCTGTCCAACTGAACTGACAACTTTATTGCACTATCATATTATATATGAATAAAGAATGGGCAGTCACAGTATACATGGGCAGGCCTTTTACCCCAGCACTTATACTGGAGGTGGGGCTACTAGAGTGTAATATTCCCACCCGTGAATATTGACTTCCCGCACACTATGTAAACCTTGTGCAAAGGTTATCTCTCATATTGAAATTGCCGGCAGTGTAACCAGTGACCTGCACGCGTGAAATCGGGACCTCCGCATTGGCAAGGCAAACCCGAGAGTTCAAACCCGCAAATCACACGTAAACACCCTCTTGGGAGGGGCAAATTGAATATTATCAAGGCAAATTTTTTTATTTTTATCCCTTTTCCCCAGCCGATGCACGGCTGGAGGAGAGGGAGTGTGGGGGGATGGGACGTGGTGGAGTCGTGGGCTGCATGGGGAGGGGGGAACCCATGCAGGGGGCCACGTGGTGGAGCCCTTCTCTCCCCCCCCATGCTTATATAAACACCCGCTAAGGTGTTGAAGAGGGGGAGGAAAGGACAGACGGCTGCTGCCATCGCCGCGTTGGAGGGTGGAGTGCTGTCGACGCTGGGAGAGAAGAAGGTCGCCGCCGCCTTGCTGGAGACCACCAGGCCGCCGCCCATCCTCGCCATCGCCATCAAGTCCTCGACGCCTTTCATTGGGCCTCCCACGACGTCGTGCTGATCTCCAGAAGCTTCTTAGAAGCTTCTTTAAGAAGCTTCTAAGGATAAGGCCATAAGCCTTGGTCCTACGCGGGCTTTTCGGTTTTAAAACCGGGCCTTCCATAAGCCTTGAAACCCGCAAGCCGGTACTCTCAAGGATCCGCGCTTTGGAAGGAATCTCCGGCGTACGAGGGAAAAGGGGGAAAGATCTTGAAGCAGCTCGCAACGGTTGGAGAAGACTCATCGATCGCGTAAGGGTAAAGGCAAACCGGAAGTCCGTAAGCACGCTAACGATGGCTCCCAAGAAGTCGCAAGGCGCGCCTGCGGGAGGTTCTTCTCCTAGCATTCACGTGGACATCTCCCCGAGCCCACAGACCCAGGTTTTTACTATTGTGATTTCATACTGAAGTAATGCATTAAGCATGACAACTCCATGGATTAAGAAGCAACCGTGCATGTTCAAATTCACCTAACCTAAGTTAAATGCAATTGGGAAAAATTGGTATTTTCAATATAAACGCTAATCGTCCATCCATCTTACGACCTTAACAGTAAATTGCCTTGTCGTGCATTTTCAAAGGAAAGCCACATATTGCCTAGGTTTAATGAGGAAATTGTTAAGTGCATTCGTCATGAAGGAAAGGAGTATTTTTGTAATAACTCCCTTCGTTAGGATTCGCATGAGGAAATTGTTAAATTCTTTTGCACAGCATGAAAAAGAACCCCGATCTTATATAAGTTGCATGGGAAAAGATGCTTGCAATTAGATTAAATCGACACTTGCCTTAGTATTGCATGAACTTCATTCACGATGTTGTTGTATCTAAGGGTCGCACTTATACTTTCGCAAATTTCATTTCATCATGTAGCATTTAGGAATGATTGCATGGCTTATAAAAGCATGAAATGCAAATACTTAGACACAAGGTTGTAGGTGTTATTCCTTGATGTAAATCCTAGTAAGCCCTATGTAAGTTATTCTTCAAATTATCTTGCCTTTTGACTTTAACAAAAAAGGGATAGGGCTATTGCGGATCTTATGGTGCGTGGAAGTAATGAATTACATGTTTACATGTATTGTAACATTTTGCAACTATTTTCCTACTTTAGATCAAGTATATCATCTCTAGGAAAGAATTGTCCTTGTCATAAGACAAGTAGGTCAATTTACCCAAGTCATTTGTGGTATCATGACTGCCAGGGTTTCGTATAGGCATAACTAGCCGATTCAATAAAAACCTCAAGTACTAGCTAGGGCTTGGCACGTTAGAGATGTAGCCAAGTATCGTACTTGGACGCCAAGTCGAAGTCCTCAAACCCAAAGGTCCTACCCACCTTCCCGGAAAGTTGAGCCAATGGGACGCACACGCAAATAATGATCTAGGGTTTCTACCCTAAGGATCATTCGACCTAGTGCTAGAACTTGGATTGAGTTGGAATCCCTAGGACCGAACGTTGTCGGTCTAGTGCAATTAGGATTGGGGTGAGTAAGAAGACACCCTAAACCCTACTTCGAGTCTAATCATAATTCTTTGACCAGAAAACACCATTCAATGGGTGAAATGATCTCTTGGAATGGAGGCGACACTTGTGCAACAAGTTGCAACGTCGCATAGCCTTGTGGTTTGATCACAAGAAAGTTTTGCCATTCCTTGGAATGAGGTTGGCAGGTTCTTGCGCAAGTTTAACTTGCAAGGGGATGAGTAGTCATCCTGTTACATCACCCTCATTGGGAAAATTTGCCAAGTTAAGGAAAGTTAGGTATTTGCTTGGACGCAAATGATTAATCAATAAATTAAAGCGACATGGCCGCCAGGATTTACTATTAGTAAAACCTAAGGTATTGGTTAAGTTGGGTTAACAGGGTATGGCCCTAACCCAAGGACAATAGGAATCTTGCCAAGTTGCAATTGATTCCGGATCGAATGCTGGATGCATTCGGAGAGAAGGATTCACTCCTTAACAGTTTGCCAAATAAACGACCATTGGAATTGATTGTGCTTGTAACAGTTTAGAAAGCACTGTTTGCATTGTTTGCTCAAGGAACTAAAGGATGAAAAGATATATAAATGCTTCAGGTTGAAGGCCTGAAGGGAGAGGCAGCTTCAGTTACCCCCGACTGCCTGCCTGACCCTAACCAAGGGGGTTGTTGACCGCGCCGGGAACGTGGACCGAACCCGCCACGAGAGGTCTTTCCGTTGAGCTCTACTTGGAGCAGGAGGACGCTTGGGTGCCAGGGGGGGCTCTGGCCATAAATCCCTCGCCTTCCGGGTCCTGCACAAGAGGCTAACGCGACTCGGGATTGGATCTCGAGGCCCGCATACTAGTCTACGGGCAGAAGCTTGGAATAGTGATCCCTAGCGGATTACTGGATAAGCCTTCGGGCGGATTATGGACAAGCCTACGGGCGGAACTCCTTGTATTTCAAAGATAAAATGATGAAATGATAATAAAGAAGTTGTTTGATATTGTTTTTCTATGTCACGTGATAAGATTACGTGAAGGAACCAGTGCTTAACAGGGTTAATTAAAGAAGCTGTTTGTTATATGTCAAATTAATGTGTTAGATAATTACATAACTAAAACAAACCGAGGAAAGTGCGGAGGATGGACCGTGGGTCCGTCCTACGGCTGGGTGGTCCCGGTTAGCCGGGAACTTTTCTCAAAAAAATCTCGAGGAACAGCGGGATAATCATCATCATCAAAACGAATAACTAGAACGATGACCTAGAGTTACATCTTACCCAAATTTACGTTGTTTTAGGGGAACGGAATGGGACTATGCCTTACGGCAGAGAGGTTGAGCCTTGCATCCCTCTCGTTTCCCATTCTCTTTGAACCAAGTGCAGCGTGAATCCGCTTCGGACCTGGCGTTTCTGTGTAAAGTAGTTCGCTCGGGTCTGACGCTAGTTGCTGCTAGCTAATGACCAAAAAGGGAAACCCAAATTCAGGTCGGTCCTAAGTGGGAACGACCAGGATACTTCCGCTACGTGGCAGACACGGGAAGACCTAGATTGCAAAACTCGTAACATTCCATGGGAGTGCCGGGCGGAGTTTTCTAGACATCCTTTCCGATGGATTGCTAAGACGTGTCCTGGATGATTCTAGTGGACACGTTACATAGAGCCAAAGGTCCATGCCATAAGCCTTTTACCCCAGCAATTATACTAGAGGTGGGGCTACTAGAGCCAAAGGTCCATGGGGTCCATAGGGGCGGTTGTAGGATATTGTGGAAGACAAGCTTAGTTGCAAGCTTCTCTAGGTAGATTACACCAAGTTGGATCTACTATTGGACCTGGTTTTGCTTGAAGGACACTTGGACAAGGCAGGCCCACATCGACTCCTCCTTGTGCATGATTTTGATATTACTGAGGGCATGAATGTGGTGTCATCATGTAAGGGAGAGGGCTTTGGATTTGACCAGTTGAGCATTAGTGGCTAACTTCATTATGTCGTTGGTGGGAGTAGAGGGGTTTTCAGAGAGTGGATCATTAGGGTTAGAATCTTGGCTTCTTTGACTCTAGCTTGGGTCATCGGGATTTGGGGATCCATCCTCCTGATTGGAGTGTGGCTCTTGTTTGATCCTGAGCTTGGAATGGAGGCGAGAGTCGACCGATTTTGGCTAACCTTCTTCATCTACGAGGCTACTCTGACATGTTGTCTATTTGGGATGTGCCGCCAAAGGAGATCAAGTTTCACCTTCTTCTAGTCCCAGTTTGGGTGCTGCAGGACTTGAATCTACTCCTTTGCCTCATTGTTCTACTACTCCAGCACTTGGCAATGCCACTTTGGATCCGCGGAGCTTGTGCCAATGGAGAAGTTAAAAAAGTTCATGACTAGGGCCTTTGGTAAATCTTCCTCATTGCTCGGGGTGTAGTCAGGCTCCTTTGTGACAACCTCCTTCCATTTTTTGGTAAGCATGGGACACGGGGCTACAAGTCAGGACTCCCTATCTAGCCAATCTATGATGATCTGGAGCATGGCTGCTTCGGACTTTGTCGAGAGGGTGACAAGCTTGAATTTAGTCATTGTGGAGTGGGTTAGAGTGGAGATGGTGGGGGCACTCTCGCCTTGCTACTACTAAGGAGGGGACAGGGCCACACTGGTCGGTGGTTGGGTGGGAAGGGTAGACTTAGCCTCGGAGTTTGGCTCATTTGGCTTGTTAGACAGAGGTGGGAGCTAGGAATAGGAGTTCGTCATGGCGGCCTGGAGTTGTGCTTTAGCTTCCTCCATCAATTGACTTAGAGAAACACATTCTCCCTCTTTAGCTGCTAGGCTCTACTCCAAATATCATTGATGAAGGCGAGCTAGGAATTTTGGATGCTTCCAACTGTTGCTGATGATCACGGAGGGCAGTGTCTCTTTGGTGAAGTTGCTCAGAGAGGACCATGTTCACCTACTTGAGGCGGTCGACCTGTGTGGCGAGCTCTTGCTAACTAGTGTTGTTTCCTAGTCAAGAACCCATTGATGAAGTTCAATTATCGAAGTCATTTTTCAGCTAAACTCTCATGGGATGAGAATAAGGGGCACAGGTGTGGTAGCGAGGAGGTGCAGAAAGGGTGGCGTCAGTTTGGTCGGTCCCTTGAGTGAGGAGACTTGTTCTCCTGTTGGGGTTCCTCTTCCCACAGGTGCATCTGGCCCTTTGACTTTAGGAGGGTGAGTTTGGTGGAGAGGCTAGTGGCTGAGGTGGCCTTCTTGGATGAGGTAGGTTTTGAGGTCGTTTGGTGGGAGCGTTCTTGGGTGGTAGCCTACTTGTTGTGGTTGCTCTTCAAGAGGTCCTCCTTTTTAAGGACTTCATGTTCGATGCTCTACATGGTGGTTGGGACCTCATCTTTGGGTCATTGCCCTTCCTCACCTTCCATGTGTTCCTCAACGGGGTTGGGGATGAGCTCTATAGTGGTTGCCATTAGGGGGTGTTGGCCATTGGTGAGGCAAGGAGGCAGGCAGGGTCAACTAAGGCAAGGGGGAAACAGAAGAGTGAAGTGTTGCCCACACATCACCTTCATGGCCGCCTTAACAATGGATGATCGATGAGCATATGTTTGGCCTTGATGAAGAGGCACTCTCGAAGAACATGGGTCCAATCAATAGTAGGAGATGAATGAGAAAAGAAGAGAGAGGCTACCTTCCTCGAAACACTGAAGGCCTTCACTTGGGTAGGTAGAGAGCCTTAATGAAGAACTTGAGGACCTCTTGCTTTAGCTTGCATGGCACGAGGATGTTGCTGAGCCGATATTTCTTGTTGGTGATGGGGCTAAAGACATCTTCCATCTTGTGTGTGGAGATTGTTGGTGGGTCGGTCTGATAGATACTACTTCTCTTGCACGATATAGATAGAGAGGTTGTACTTGCGGCCTTGGATGTGGATGGAGTGGCTTTTTGTTGAGATGCTCTAGCATCAATAAGGTTTTTGGGTGTATGGGGATAGTGGCCCATGGGAGGGTGATGAATTGAGTTTGTTGTAAAGGCAAGCATTGTTGATGGCCTCTGTGGTAGGTGGGTACATCTCCTCAATGTAAAGTTGAAAGTCCACCATAGCAACACTCAAGAAGAAGAATGCACAGAAGGCATAGAGGGTAGATTGGGGAGCTAAGTTGATGATCATAATAGTGAGATGACAAATGAGAGTGGTGAGAGAGGAGAACTACCTTGAAAGGCTGGTGACTTAATGCATAGGGACTATGGCCAATGTATATGTGCCACATCAGCAAATATAGCTCATAACCATGTATGATGCAATTGAGATTCCTGAGAAATCGTGTAGTTGTCAGGCATATTCTCAAATCAATGGGCATCATAAAATGAATGCCACATTAATAGGACTTGCAACTTCTGGATCGAATTTGATTTGGAGGAGGTTGACCAGTGGGGAAAATCTAGAATCCGATTGGGAAGGAGAAGTGGGAGAAATTGGGTTGATGGGGAATGGGCCATGGAGACCTTTTGCATGGTAATGCCAAAGCCAAAATCCATTAACAGGCTTTGGCAACAACTTGCCATGTAAGTCACTCAGACAAAGCGAATTAGTGCCAAAGTCATGAAATACCCAAAAAGGACCACTCTATCGGAATTTGAGCTTGCTAGAGAGTTTCCCATTCACATTTTGAAAACCAGGATGAGTTGGCCCTTGCGAAACAATGGTTTCTTGGGGACAATCGATTGACTTGGTGTTGGACTTCGGATATGATGTAGATGTTGCACATTCGGTCTTCTTCGAGTTGGGCAATGGTTTCCATTTGGAATGAAAGTGATTCCTTTGAAATGAGTTGATCTCATATTGCCAGTCAAAAACTAGGAACGACCAATTCCAATGGTGTAATAACACCATTTTGGAGAATATGGGAATTTCCCGTAAGTTTGGGAAATGTGGTCAAATCTTTTGATTTGTCATAACTTGAATACTATAACTCCAAATCGAGCGCTCTATAGCTTAATAGATTCCATTTTTCAAGGACTTTCCAATGATAGGTCACATCATATGGTTTTGAGAAACTTATGGGCATGTTATCCGTGTGCCACCTTTTTAGTATTCAAAAAATGGGAATTGAGAGATTCCCAAACTCCCTAATATTGTGTTTAATGGCTTCCAGCCCAAAGGCTAGCTTGTAGGCCAATTTGGTTAGAATCTTGCGCAAAACTTTGTTGGTGGATTCTACTAAACCATTGGCCTATGGATAGTAAGGAGATGACTTTTTATGTACAATTAGAAAGAATAAGGTGAGCTATTTGATAACTTTATGTACAAAGTGTGTACCTCAATCACTGACTAATTCGATTGGTGTGCCATACTGGGTGAAGATATCTCAGAATAACTATTTATCTACTGACTTGGCAGTATTGTCCGATAGAACCCTATCTCGGGTAGAGTCAAGGCTTCTACCCATCTGGTGTAGTAGTCGGTTGCTGTCAGTATGTACTCTTGTTGCAAGTGTAGGCAGCAATGAGAGAGATCGCACCCCCACTTTTGGAAAGGTTCCAAGGGTAGGATTGGTTGGAGTGGTAAGTAATCTGTGGCTCCGCGCTAGCCTAGCTGTTGGCAGGAATCACAACATTGGATCCACTTGTGAACATCATTATGCATCGCTGGCCACCATAGACTAGCTTTCTCAAAATTTTGAATGGTGACCTTGGTAGCAAAGTGACCACTGGCAATGCCTTGATATGCTTCCTCTAGGACAGTGGGCTACTCCATCAGGATGACCACTCTCTGTAGCACTCTAGAGAGAGTGTAGTAATACAATTGGACCATTATGATCTCAAAATATTGGCTCCAAAGAGTCAGTCATTTTCAGTAGTCCTTCTGTAGATGAGGAGAAAAGTCACCATCTCTTCATACCAAGACCATGGAGGGTTTGGCAACTCAGGGTCTATGCCAACCTGCTATTGTTGCGATGAAGAGTTGTTCATCCATGCATTCATCATCAATGCTAGTTGGTGGCTCTCCAGAATCAAGGCAGGACAAAAATTTTGCAATGACATGCTGGGTTCTGAGGCGATGTACTACAGTGTACTCAAATTCTTATAGTAATAGGATCCATCAAGCAAGTCACTTGATGATGATGTTTATTTGCTTGACCAAATAGACCAATGTTGAATTATCCACATAACAAATAAATGCGTACCCTAGCAAATAGTATTGACATTTTTTAATGGAATAGATCATGCTAGACATTCTCTTTCAATGACAGATTAGTTTTTCTCCGCATTGGATAATCTTTTGTTGGCATAGAATACAAGTCAGAACCATCCATTTTCACCTCGCGGTGGAATCACAATGGGGACCTTTGAGAGTAATAATCAGAAGCATTGGAATGCCACACCAGCTTCTTCATTCCATTGGCAAGTTGCTTTAGAAACATGTGCTAATTCGTTGAGTGGGATAGCTAGATGGGCTAAAAGATGCAGGTGGTGACCATGCCACTGGATTTGGCTTAAAAATTGAAGTAATGTAGATGGCGAATCCGGTACTAGAGATTGCATTATTGTTGCCACTTTGGTCGGATTGACAGCTATGCCATTTTGTGAAATGATGTGGCCTTACAAAATACCAAGCATCCACGACATCCTCTTGTCCTCAAACGTCAAGTTTTTTTTAAGGCTTAAAGCCTTATCAAGCAAGTTGCATTACTAACTTTCATGATCAACTTCAACCTCTCTTACTCCATGTCATACATAGACTCTGCAAATCTTCACAAGTCACAACTGACTATCTCTTCCATAGAGGCAGTTCTCACGCAATTCTTTCTAGCTTCATAAATTTCACAAAATTTCCATAAAAAATTCTCGCCTTTCTTGCCTACTTCCATCCATAATCTCTTGTCCAAAGACCATTTAAAATTTTAGTCTTACACGCCAAAATTCTTCAACGACAAGCAAGGCATCTTTTCATTTGCAAGGCATCCTAAATCTCCTGATTTCTCCATCAAGCAATCATGGCCAATTTCGACTCTGCATCACTGCTTCCTGAGCAACCCTGGAGCAGCGTATGGATTTAATATCCATGCAACTTGAAGAAGAGCGTCAACACCGCGTACAATTGGAGCAAGAACTAAAGTCCCTTAAGCGTCCTGCCATTGAAATTTCTACCAACGACGACAACCTAGTTCACGTCATGAACGCTACTTTGGATGTCCACGCTAGTCGAAAGGAGTCCAAGATAAGCAAGCGTACATTCAAATTTAATTCTTTTGATGGTGTTAAAGATGGTCGCAAAATTCTGTCATGGTTAAGTTAGTTCGAAGCTTATTTTGACAATGAGAAATACTCAGAAAGTGATAAAATCAAATGTGCATCTCATTATTTTATTGAGAAAGCTATATTATGGTGGGATGTCACGCGTAAAAGCATTGATCGTCCTCTCACATGGAATGACTTTCGCAAGAAGGTTCTTGCAAAATTTCTCCCTGCACAATTCGAGCTCTGCATGCAACAACAATGGGACCTACTCATGCAATAGGAACGTGAGTCTATCCCTCAATACACAAAAAGATTTTGGAGCACTCTCTTGCAGCTCCAAATGGTGGAGCCAGTGGCCGAGTCTACCTTCAAGAGAAAGTATATGTCCAGCTTAATTCCATCCATTCAAGCCGAAGTCAACATGTTCAAGCCCAATAACCTAGATGAAGCCATATCCCTAGCTCACGACGTTGAAGGGTATGTTGCCATGTGGCACCTGCGCAAAGGGATGAGCACCTTAAATGGTTCTCCTTTGTGTGTATGTTGGCGGGATGAGTGCCTTAAATGGTTCTCTGTCAATACGGGGCACATTCTTAAGAATTGTCTTAGGCAGAAGGTCGATGGGGACGCCTATCCTTTTCGGGCGTCGATGCAAGTGTGAACGTGGGTGGTACCATTTTATCCACATGAGTATTAACGTCTTTGTGAATTAATTATTGTATGGAATTCCAAATTAATTGATTTATGTGGCTAGTTACAATTATTCAGTTGGTTATTATTCTAACATGATTTTCTGAATTTTTGGTAGCTGATGTGTAGAGCAAGGAAAATTGGAGAGGTGCGCCACGCGCAAGCATTCTAAAGATTATTTCCTCAAGAATTTATTTGGCAATTATTGGATTATTGTATTAGAGGCACCGCTATTTCTTATAAAGCATGCGCATAGCATCTATGTAAATATTTATTAGCAAAATAGATTTTAGAAGATATGCCCAATAAAATATTAATGGTTCTAGAGAGTTGTGGGATGCACAACTGCTAGCATCCATTAATTCAGAATACTCTATCTCTTTTCCAGTTCACTCAAAGTCTTTATGCAAAGAGTGGTTGTAAAGGGCCTAAATCTTGGGCAAAGAAGATTTCATAATATTATTATAAATACGGCATGAAGGGAGCTGTCCACTTCATGTCGGGGAGAGATTGAACCCAATCTTGAGTCACTTCATCTTACTTTACCTTCTCTTTTAGTCTATTTTTAATTTCTCATGAGTCGTATACAATTTTATGAGTAAAAGAGAGAAAGAGAAAGCTTCTTCCATTCGCTACGCGCAAACCACGCATCCATTGCTCGCAACAAGATCACCCCAACAATCAACATAATCTTTTGCCTAAGAAGATTTAGGTACCTACACCAAACCCAATCACATTAACTTCAGCCCAACAAAATTAGTTCTATGAAACCAGCCTTCCTTCTTGGAATGGGGGGTGATAACATGATTTAAGAGTTAATTATAACAATAAATAAATGTATATAAAATGAAATACACACTTTACCATAACATTATTGGACAGTAGACACCCTGTTGACCCCAAAATTGGCACCCCTTGTGGTATTTCTTTAGCTTTCATTCAATTGGAAGGAGTACAACTCGAGATTCTTCAATCTCCTCCTACTAACCAATTGTTCTTGTTGTCATAAATGACCGGAAAACCTTTTGGGTCATTTGCCCCTTGATTCACCTAGGACTTCTTCTCCAATTTGACCCTTGGCTCGCCAAATGCTACCCAAATCAATTCAGGATGAGCTGGCTCCTGAAATCCCTTGATAATCTTCAATTATCAGCTGCTGCTGATTTCAGTCCCTTGAGCCTTCAATCTCTGACACGAATCCCAAGGTGGCTGCTAAACCCTAATTTCTACTGTAAATTAGGGTTTATTGCAGAAATTACAGATCAACCCACAAAAAATGGCTGAGATCTTCTCCGAATGGCTAAGAATTGCTGAGAATGGCTAAGCATAGACTAAAGGAGATGAGAGAATGTTGTAAAGAGAGAATTTTTTTAGATTTGTTGTGAAGAACTGATCAAAATCAGTTGTTGCCCTGCTATACTAGCCCCAAACGGATGCACCAACAATAATAGGAGCATCAAAGACTGTGATCCTCAAGAGAAAGTGCATCAATATCAATTGCCAGCTTTCCAAGGTCAAAAATATGCAATCTCCATCACCAAAATGGTCTCCAATGGCTAGGAAATGGCCCCAAAAGCTAGCAGCAAACAGTCTAACACCTCTTCCCAACAACTCCAAAAATGAAAAAACAAGTTTTTCCTCTCTCTTCTGCCCTATTTAGCCTTTCCTCCACTTGCATGGGAAAGTTTTGCCAAGTGGCAGCTTTCTTAATCCATTTTCAACCATTTTCTGTAATTTAATTAATTTTTAGAATTAATTAATTTTGAAAATTAACTCAACCCTTAATCCATGTCCAGAAAATTGACCTTGTCTATCCAAAAATTAATTGGCTAGGCCATTTGCAACTCAAAGTGGTCCCATGCATTAATTGACCCTTGGACAAGCATTAATCCATTAATTAATGCCTAGTCCCTAGTGTCACCATTGACACTTAATGGCCAATTAATGGTCCTAGGGGCAAACTGACACCAAAATTCACTTAGAATCTAACAAGTGTAACTTGTTACAACTTTTGCCTTTGACACCCATCTTTTTCACAGGGTCCTTCGGCCTTCAACTGTGAAAAAGTAGCTTGCACCTCACATGTGCATCTTTTAATTGCACATTTGATTAATCCTTTAATCAAATATCAATTAAACATAAGCAAAGCATCAAAATTTCACGTCCTTGTGACATCCTATGCTCTTACAGGTTTGGTTCCATACGAAAGTGTTAGTTATCTAGGGATGGGTGCAGTCCCTTTTAACATCTCAGAGAAGGACCAACATTTTCAACTTGATATCAAAATTGAGCATCCCACAAACCACCTACAATTTGGAACTTTGCTTGCTTTTTGAATGCCAATCCTATCACTCTTTGGGATTTGCCTTTGCCTGCTTGGAACTTTGCCTAGAGTTTGGAACTTTTCTTGCTTTTGGTACTTTGCCTGCTTTTTGAATGCCAATCCTATCACTCTCTGAGATTTGCCAAGTTTGAAGCTACCACAATGAACTTGAATTCATCACCCCACAATCCAAGCTCCAAGATTTTATGATGCGAGACACATGCAATAATCACTCCAATGATTTGCAAACATTCATCAAAGAAAGATACTGATCATTTACTGGTGTGCCAAGTATTGCAATGGAGACCACTAAATTAGCAATGGCAATTGTCTGGTAATAAGGTTGAGAAGAGTGTGTATACGGTCCATTTTTTTCCATTAAATATTTGTTCCACATGTGCAGAATAATCGGGCAATCTGCATTTCCAAGCATGCAGCCACATTTTCTACATTTCTCCAAAGAATTTGTCTAGCGCCTGCTGCAGCCAACCCTTGACCTTCTATGTTTGCTAGTCCAAGGATTTCTTGAGCACCTACAACCTTAGGCCTCTCCCCAATTAAAGCATGACCTTGTGCTTGCCGTCTCCCTGCTCTAACACTGGGCTGTCTGTCAATAACATCCTCCTCTCTTTCGAAGTAAAATTACAAGAGAGCCAGGCGAAGTCCCCAACAACAGCAAGATTGATGCAATAGATCTTACTAATGAGCAAAGCTGATTCACATGATGCTGATCAATATATTTGGCAATTGATAACTTTCAAGCGCGCATCAGGAAGAGTATGGCATCAACGATTTCAATTTCTGCCACCATTGATGTGCTGGCATTCCTTTAGCCTGAAACAAATCTAGTGGTAGAAGGAATGTTGCAGAGCAGAATCTTGCTAGCTCAAATCAGGTAAGCTTGATGTCTGATGAAGCAAGCCAGGTGCTTGTGGGTGTCAGAGAAAAATGTCAATGTTTCAAAGCAAAAAGAAAACTCCACATTTTTTGTAACTGTAACTGATGTGAAGCAAGGTTCAGAGTCTACAGTGCTCTCTAGGTGCACATCAGGAACCTTAGCTAGGCGCTAATTTTGCACGCCTTACTTTCTTATATGGAGACATTTCCATTTACTTCAGAGTCCGCCAATGAAGGTCACCCCAACAAGCTCTATGTCCAGGTTTCTGATGCCACACTAGATGCCTGCCTTCGGTGACCTGAATCATCTCATATTAGCTACTATGGGTGGCATGACTTTCTGTTTACACTTCCCTGGTCAGCTTAACTCAGATCTACAAAAGCTTGCTGTGATCTGTGCCTTCCTACACAAGTCTGTGCAGCTGGATAATGCAGGTAAAGTGGCATGGGCTGAGGAGCAAGCAGTGCTGTCTGAGAAGAGCTCTAGTCAAGTGGAAGATGAGTAAAACAAGTAGAGTCCACTTGGTGCAAAACTATTCTTTGGATATTCAAGAACTGGAATGTTATTGCTTCTTGCGTAATCACAGGCTTTACAAGCTAGCTTATCAAAGACTACGACAATGATGTCTCCATAGATTGTGTCTTCCAATGCAGCCTTATGAAGTGTCTAGAAATTTGAACCACTGTCGGATACAAAAAGCCAGAAAGCTTCTTCCTAATGAATCCATTTCTGTCCAAGCATGATTGAAAGCATTGGTATCTCCCTTGGTGATCTCCATAATGCTCTCTAAATCAATGTCCCACAAAGCCATAATAGAAACAGATGCACATACCACAGCAACCACAGTCTAGATCAGCTAACTGGGCACTTTACTCTCTTGATCATCAAAATGTGTCACTACAGGATTCCCTCCTGAATTTGCAAATTTGGGAAATTTTCCAGCCATGCCTTGAGTTGAGGTAAGAGCCGAAGAAGACTTAGATCTACCTGGTCTCTCATGTGAGCATGTTGCTGTTTGGAATGCTCTAGGTCATTGGATCCTTTTGTTGTGGTTGCTGCTTTATTTTAGGGTTTATTGAACCAGCTTCTTTCTTCGGACACCATAGCTTCCCTTTCTTGCTGATGCTTGAGAAATGTATTCAGACTTCTCCTTATAGAATCATGTGAAGCAGAAGAGAGACGGTTCACCAGCACAGGGAAAGCAATCCTCTTAAGAAGAACACTTGAGCATGCGCATTTGCAAGAATGCCTTAAGACTCCTCCTTTGATAGAATGTTGGGAAACAAGAGAGGGAGGATGCATTTCTTGTAGAAAGTAAGAAGAGAGTGTTCACCTCGAGATGAAAAATTCAGCAGGAGGGAACAGAAGAGAGCCTCTAGACGTCTCCTTTCATAGAATGCTGTGGACTTGGTGAGGCAAAACAATAGAGAGAGATACTCTTTGAGGTTATTTTACCTCATTCATTGCTTACGAAAATTGGGGGAATGGAGAAGCGCTTGTTTCCTCCCATTCTTTGCTCACACGAGTAGAGGAATGGAGAAGAGGTTGTTTCCTCCTGTTCTCTACTTGCAGGAGTCGGGGCAGAGCGGCAACCAATTACAAAGAAAAAGCACTTGCAATGCCAATGGAGAAGCTAACTTCTAAGCCTGCCAAAGAAGCTAAGATTTAGACTGCAGCCGATGATGCCAGTAAGTCTAAGACAGTAGGGGCTGAGACAAAAGTTACCAACTCCAAGAAAAAGGATGAGGACGCCGCGAAGAAGGAGAGGAACCTTCCTCCATTTTCACCTCCAACTTTTGAAAAGTCTTCGATACTACTAGTCTTCTTCGAAATGTCCACTAGTCACTCCAGTGCGCTCTGCCATGTCTCTACCTCTGTATTTGAAGTTCTTGGATTTGTGTGACTAAAAAGGAAGAACTTAAATGAAATGTGACTAACTGGATTAAGAACCTGAGACTGTATGATAACAGTTGTCAAGGAGAGGATTGGAGAGAGAGAGAAGAGAGAGAATGCTGCAAAAGAGAGAAAGAGAGTGACGAGGAAAGAGAAAGATTGAAAGAGAGAGAGGGTAGCCATAAAAGCTGAGAAAGAGAGAGATGAAGGAGACTTGAGAGAAAAGAGATGAAGGAGACTTGTATTATATCAAAATTGGATACAAAATGATTGGTACCTTCACCTTTTATATCTACCCCTATGTACCCTATTTTCCATCTCTTATAAATCAGATGGCATCAATCATCATGTTGTTGTGTCCCAATCAACTTGCAATGTGTAGCTCTTCCTTTGAAATGAGCTTGTCACACAAGGAATCTTTTTCAACAAGTTTAGAAATGTTGACAATGCAAATAGTCACCAGCACTCTCAGAGATGTAGGGGCTACATATGTCGAATTATGCAATGAAGTCTAGAGTACCTTTCATTGCTTAGCAACAGTCATTAGATGACTGCCATACCTTGTAGCTAAACCTTTATTAGAGTACCATTTTCTTTCAAACTCACTTCAACCTTCTACTTTTTAGGCCAATGCTATAACATCTTCCTTGCTTGTCATGCATTACCTAGTGTGGAACACATGAATGATGCTTCTCTTACCCTACCTTGGTCATTTTCTTTATGATTGCTTTTATGACTATTGGATAACACCAACAAATTTATGATTGCTTTGGCCATGTCAAAGGCCTTTCTAAGAACTTCTCATCCTTAGTAGTCTAAATTCCAATGTTGGCATGAACATGTGCACGAGTGATCAAAGTCAATAGTGTTTTGTCTAGTTTCCTAGAACTCCTAACCTTGGATTGATCCTTTTGTTATCTCATATTTTCTAAAGCCTCCATGAGATATTTCCTTAACTAGCTTCAAATGCATTGGAGCTTCTAGCCGAGAAGAACAAGACTTATGAATCATTGGATTCATTGTGCTCTTTGGGCTAGAGTTAGAATTCTGTCGTGAGATTGAAGTGCTAGAGGCTTGGTCCTTAATTGAAGTAATAGGTTGGGTCACAGCCAAAGGTTGTGACTGTGTGGGTTCCACCTCAAGATTAAAAGTAGTAACTTTTGATTAGTGTATTGGTCAATCAAAGGGAGCTTATTGAACCTTTGACATGTTCTCAACTGTCCCTTGGGGATCCTTTTTTATGGATTGAGAAACTACACTTAGTTGTTGCTACTCGATTTTCTATCTAGGTTTAGGTGACAAAGGTTCTTTGTACGTGGGAGACTTCTACTAGAATGATAGACTTGCAACTTCCTGGGGTTGTTGCTTGGCAATACTTGAGGGCTCTATCTGCTCCTTCTTTGGAGTTTCAAGAGCAATATCACTAGGAATTGTCTGATCACTCTTCTCCTCTAGACTCACAGATTGCTCAAATAATGTGGATTCCTCTTATGGGTCAATAACTACCACAAGTGGTTCCTCGTCTAAAATTATGGATGTTTGTGTCACAAGAACTAGCTTTTTGACAATCACTAGCTTGTCTACTTTTGGCTCCTGAGAGAGCAGATTTTAAAGCTACAACTCAAGTGCAAAAGTGGCTCAAGAGATATAAAAGAGGTGGGTTTTAGTGCAAAATGAAACATATATGGATTAAGGAGCTGGACTTTTCTTAGATGCATTTTGACACCAGAAATCCAATGCAAGTGTCCATTCATCATTTAGAGTCCGTTTGACTCCCCATTTAAGGGCCTCAAGGTTTGATGTTATGAAGCAACTACTAGATCTAGAAGCCAAAAACCATGCAACAAGGACTAGACTAATAGATTTCGATGCCAAAAATCCATCCATCCTAGTCAGATCGCAATTTCGATATCGTTTGCCCCTCCAACTGGATCGAAATCACTTATGCGCAAGTGTGAACTTTAAAATTTTGATTTAGATAATTGAGGAGTAAGTGGTTTGATGCCAGGAGGCATATTTCACGGTGGATTCCGTGCCACGGTGGATTCCGTAAACTTTTATGACCGGGGCTCATACACAAAGTGGATTCTTTGTGCGAGAAGTTGATAGGGACGCCTGTCCTTTTCAGACGTTTCATTAATTTAGTGTGTACATGGGTGATTCCATAGCGGGTGATTCCGCAAAATGCATATTAAATTAATAAACTTTTATGAGTTTAGAGTGTGCACTCATAATAAATTAAGGTTAGGATTTATTTCTAACCAGTTGATTTATTTATGTAGTTGAAGATTGCTAGGTATTCACTTTTGTCGGTTTAATTGTATTATTTTACTAAGGATTGTGAATGCTTCAGTTGGTGTGTAGAGATAGCAGCAGTGGCAGAGGAAAGCATTGGAGGATAGCGAGTATTCGATTTATGGATTATATTTTCATGGGTGCATACCTTAGGCATGGCGCCTATATTTTGTCACGCCTATTTATTGAGGCGTTAGATATTTATTATTATTTTGTATGTGCATGGGCGTACGATTATGTTATTTCTATTTGGACATTGTATTGGGCGTGCCAGACTCTTTGGGCACCGTCCATTAGCTTTATTCCTATTTTTGTGTTAAAGCAAGCTCAAAATCTAAAAGCTTGATATTTTGTAATTTGGGCTATTATTTGAGCTTGAAGATGAATAATACATAAAATACATGCTTTATGGAGTGCTCACACAAGGCATGGGGAGAGATATGATGCCAGGAGGCATATTTCACGGTGGATTCTATGAGGTTTTACGGTGGATTCCATAAACTTTGATGACCGAGGCTCATACACAAAGTGGATTCTTTGTGCGAGAAGTTGATGGGGACGCCTGTCCTTTTCGGACGTTTCATTAATTTAGTGTGTACATGGGTGATTCCATAGCGGGTGATTTCGCAAAATGCATATTAAATTAATAAACGTTTATGAGTTTAGAGTGCGAACTCGTAATAAATTAAGGTTAGGATTTATTTCTAACCAGTTGATTTATTTATGTAGTTGAAGACTGCTAGGTATTCACTTTTGTCGGTTTAATTGTATTATTTTACTAACGATTGTGAATGCTTCAGTTGATGTGTAGAGATAGCAGCAGTGGCGGAGGAAAGCATTGGAGGATAGCGAGTATTCGATTTATGGATTATATTTTGATGGGCGCATACCTTAGGCATGGCGCCTATATTTTGTCACGCCTATTTATTGAGGCGTTGGATATTTATTATTATTTTGTATGCACATGGGCGCACGATTATGTTATTTCTATTTGGACATTGTATTGGGCGTGCCAGACTCTTTGGGCACCGTCCATTAGCTTTATTCCTATTTTTGTGTTAAAGCAAACTCAAAAGCTAAAAGCTTGCTATTTTGTAATTTGGGCTATTATTTGAGCTTGAAGATGAATAATACATAAAATACATGCTTTGTGGAGCGCTCACACAAGGCATGGGGGGAGATTGCACCCAATTGGTCTCTTGCTCTTGTCGTCCATGCTTTTTAGCTTGTAATTTGTGCAAAAAGTAGAGTTCTATTGTTCTTGGGGACCTTCCGACATTCACTACGCGAGCGTACAGCATCCGATCTGTACACCAGTGGTATCAGAGCGAAGCTGAGATCAAGAGCTTCCAATCGCTACCATCTCATGCGAAGGCGGAGCTCCTGGAACGATCGGGCTCTACGGTCAATCTCATCGCGAACGATCGATATAGGCAGATTTCTAGCGATTAAGAACCCCTGTTTCCATCATCGGATCGCGAAGGACCGGTCTGCAGAGGCGGAGGACCACTCCCAACTCTCCTATATCAAGTCGTTTTATTCTCTGAGTTACAGTAAGCTCCATATCTTCATAAACATAAAAGCTTAAGTCAAAAGCTTAGTTAGACTCATTAAAAAGCTTCAAGCACTTCAATTCGTCAAAAACAATAGCGGCATCATCCCGAAAATTGCGGCATCAGAAAACAGCCCTCCCCCTCCCCCCCCCCCCCCCCCCCCCCCCCCACGATTTTCGCCGTTGGTTGTTGATCAAGCTCCAAGCTTAATCACTTAAGCAATAGTCACACAAGCTCCTCAATCTTACAAGTCATCACAAACTTCAGGTCATACACAATCAATCAGATTCAGCAAGTCTATTAAGTTGAAGTTCTGCAAGTTTCGTAAAGCAAGCAAGTACTGCAAGTCAACAAACTCTGCAAGTCACATTAGTCTGGTACTCTGCAAGTCAGACAAGTCAACTGAAGTCAAAACTGACTTCTGTCCAAAACTCATAGAAGGGCTGTTTCTGCGCAGAAACTCCGAACTGCAAAGTTGTTCATTGGAAGGTACTCTACCCATACGCAGGTTTGCTGAAGCATTTTCAGCATACGAAGAAGGATAAAACACAGATTTTTTGAAAATTGTGAAAGCCACACCCGAAAATACATAAGCCTTGTATTCCCGAACTTGAGCTATGCTCATCCCGCTAACTTGATTTTGAGTGCGAAAGGTCTTTTGAGTTTTGCAGGATGACGGAACCACATATGGATGATCTTATGGTTGAAGGCGATCTACCTGAGCCTACGATGGAGCAAAAGCTAGACTTAATCATGATGCAATTGGATGAAGAACGAAGGGCTAGGCAAGCATTGCAAGTACAATTGGCAAATTTACAAAGATCGTCTACCGACAAAGAAGAACCTCAATTCGAAGATCTTATCCGACGTACCATCGACACAACTCTCGAAGCTCAAATCATCCGCAAGGAATCAAAGATAAGTAAAAGAAATTTCAAATTCCGTACTTTCAATGGCACTCGAGAGGGAAAAACTGTTCTTGCATTCATTAGTCAGTTTGACGACTATTTCCATGAGGAAACCTATGCAGAAAAAGATAAAATCAAGTGTGCCACTAATCATTTAGTGGACAGAGCATCTCTTTGGTGGACTGTTGTACGAAAGAGTATAGATTGTCCCGCTACCTGGGAGAATTTCAAGAAGAAGTTTATGCAGAATTTTCTTCCTCCACAATTTCATGAGAAAGCCATTAAGCAATGGGATCTTCTTCAACAACGGGATCGTGAGCCTATTCCTCAGTATACAGAGCATTTTTGGAATGCACTACTCCAGTTACGCATGCTTGAAGACGTACTTGAAGCGATACACAAGCGCAAGTATATGTCTAGACTCCTTGGGCATTACTACGCTGAAGTTAACATGTTCAAGCCTGCTACTATTGAAGACGCAATTTCACTAGCTCACGATACGGAAGACAAGCTGCGAGGTAGAGATAGACGTCCACAGCAATTCCAAGCCAATGGTAACTATGGATCTAAGCAATTCAATTCCAATTTTAGAAGATTTAATCCAGGTCATTTCTCTTCATCATCTTTCCGTAAAAATTGGGCAAAACCACCTGCATTACCAACCAATGTCAATCAAAATTCCAAGCCTATTCCACAGCCAAATCCTAATGTACCTAGACTTCCTGCCATTGCAAACAATGTAATCAAAGCCAAGCTAATAGTATGCTATAAATGCCACTAGCCTGGACATTTAGCTGCAAATTGCCATTCGAAGAAGCCACCTGCCCATATCAACTACCTTGGAGCAATGGACGATGACGAACATGAAGATATGCCTGATTTTACAGAAGATGAGGACGACACTACTACTCCTTCGGATACTTTACCAGGTATGCCAACTCCACATTCTTTATTGACTATGAAATGTTTAGTGTATGGAAAGGAAAAGATTATTTTGCATGATGACGATAGCACTCATGATTTTATTTCAGCAAAGCTAGTAAAAGAATTGAAGTTACAGACTGTACCTACGCATTATCGCATTAAAGCAACATTCTTAGACACTAGGTATAATGGTACACAGGAAGTGCATGACTTAGAAATTTAAATTGGTCAATACACTGAAAGAAGAAATTTTCTAGTTGTTCCATTACAGTCGAGTGACATTATTTTAGGTATGCCTTGGCGTCATCAGCATAACCCAGATATAGACTATTCCACACATTCAATGAATATTAATTTTCAAGGAAAACCTATTATATTGTATGGTATGCATGCATCTAATGCTTTTCCACTGCTTTCGCATACTCAAGCTAAACGTGCATTACGCAAGAGTAGTAAATCTTATCTCATTTGGGTGAATGAATTGCAAGTAAAAGAAAATCATATGCATCCTAGGCATAAAGAATTTCTTGCACATTTTAAGGACTGTTTTGCCGAAGACCTACTACCTGGTTTACCTCCTTCACATCCAGAAGACCATAAAATAGATTTGATTCCTAGTATACATCCACCTTGCAAAGCACCATATAGGCATAACCAGATAGAGCAAAAAGAAATTCAGAGTCAAGTTGAGGAATTACTAAATAGAGGATTGATTAGACCTAGTAGTTCTCCATTTGGTGCACTTGTTCTGTTAGTTAAGAAAAAGAATAATACCTATCATATGTGCATTGACTATCGAGCTTTAAATAAGATCACTGTAAAGAATATGTATCCCATTCCTAGAGTTGATGACCTTATGGACAAACTGCAAGGATCTGCTATATTTAGTAAAATAGACCTTAAGTCTGGTTATCATCAGGTGAGACTAGATAAGTCAGACATCTTCAAGACTGCATTTCGAACACAGTTTGGTCATTATGAATTTTTAGTGATGCAATTTGGATTGAGTAATGCACTTGCTACGTTTAGTAGAATGATGGGCCATATATTTTTGAAATATCAGTATTGTGTAATTGTCTTCTTTGATGATATTTTGGTATTTAGTCAAAATGAGAAAGAACATTATGAGCATTTGTCATTGGTTTTCCGGTTACTAAAAGATAATCAACTATATGCAAACCCTGAAAAGAGTGAATTCTTTAAAACAAAAATTGAGTATTTAGGTCATATTGTATCATCTGATGGAATTAAAGTTGATCCTAAGAAAATAGATGCAATATTGAATTGGCATGTACCTAAAAATGTGCATGAGTTACGCTCATTCCTTGGTCTTGCTAGTTTTTATAGGAAGTTTGTGCGTAATTTTTCCTTACTTTCTTTACCATTAACCAAACTTTTGAAGAAAGGAATTGTTTATCATTGGTCCGAAAATCAACAGAAATCCTTTGACTTATTGAAACATGCATTAACCCATGCCCCTGTCCTACAGTTGCCTGATTTTAATAGACCATTCTTTTTAGTAGTGATTGATGCTAGTGGATCAGGAATAGGAGCTGTACTAATGCAGGATAATCATCCTATAGCCTATTCTAGTTGTAAGCTGAAACCCTCAGAACTGAAATATTCCACATATGACAAAGAACTATTAGCTGTTGTACAAGCATCAAGACAGTGGAAACACTACTTAATGGGTTCAGAATTTATGATTAAGACCGATCAGCAAAGTATTAGACATTTACTTAGCCAACCCCAAATCTCTGATCGACATATCAAATGGGCATCCTTTATTCAAAGTTTTCATCCTATCATTCAATACCAACCCGGAAAAGAAAATATAGTGGCTGATGCATTAAGTAGAAGACCTGCCATTCATAATATTTCTATTATATCTTTTGATTCTTTGATTGCTATGAAAGATACTTATCATCAGGATATTACTTTTCATGCTGATTGGAATAAATTAGTTCAAAATAACTTGATTCCTATTGATTCACTGTCATATAATGATGGATTTATGTTTTATGAAAAGAGATTGTGTGTTACAATTCCATACCGATTTTTTGTTTTGAATGAGATTCATTGTCCCCCATATCAAGGTCATAGAGGTATCATATCTACTTTACGTACATTAACTAAAGATTTTTATTGTCCGCATATGGACACTGATGTATCTAACTTTGTTTCTGAATGTTTGATTTGTCAAAGAGTTAAGAGACATCATGGTAAACAGTATGGATTACTTATGCCTTTGTCTATTCCATCTAGACCATGGGAACAAATTTCTATGGATTTTATTACTGGTTTACCTAATACTAAATCTAACCATGATATGATTTGGACAGTAGTAGATAGATTTAGTAAACAAGCATATTTCATTCCATGTAAGAAAACTTTAGCAGCATCACAGGCAGCACAATTGTTTTTGAAAGCTGTTTTTACTAACCATGGATTGCCAAAAGTTATTATTTCCGATCGTGATTCTAGATTTTGTAACAACTTTTGGATTACTCTGTTTGTTAACCTAAGAACAAAGATTGATTTCTCATCTGCATTTCATCCTGAAACTAATGGACAAACAGAAGCCACTAATAGCACTATTCTAGATCTCTTACATGCATATACTATTTCTAAACCACAGACATGGGACACACATTTGTATTTATTACAGTTTGCATATAACAATACACCACACATATCTACAAAGAAAGCACCGTTTGAAGTGATTTATGGATATAGATTATCTACACCTGTCGCATCTTTGTCAAATAGAATTTAGAGTGCTGATGATATTGCTAGTATGCATAATACTATTTTTGATGAGGTTAAAGACATGATTGCCAAAGCCCAGCAATCATATACCAAACAAGCCAATAAGAAAAGACAAGCAATGAATTTCAAAGTTGATGACTATGTTTGGTTGAGAATAGAAAAACGTAGACTACAAAGTGTAGATAGACACCCAGTTGTCAAATTAGCCCCTAGATTCTATGGACCATTTAGAATCATTCATAAAATAAATGACAATGCATTCAAGTTAGAATTACCACCTCATTGGAAAATTCACAACACATTTCACATTACTTTATTGAGACCATTTAGAGGCCAATTACCTGTACACCCTGTTTATGAAAACCCACCTTTGTTAGAGGAAGAGACTGAAATACTTGAACCAGAAGCTATCATAGATATTGATTTTATGACCACTAGAACTGGTCGAAGATATTCTAGATATCTAGTTAAATTTAAGAACCATCTTGTAGAGGAAGCACAATGGATGCACACTAGAGACTTAAATGCTTTCCCCACTCTGTTAGCTCCACATTGAGCTAATAGCAATTGAGGTCAATTGCTATCCCACCTCGGGGGTATGATGCCAGGAGGTATATTTCACGGTGGATTCCGTGAGGTTTTATGGTGGATTCCATAAACTTTGATGACCGGGGCTCATACACAAAGTGGATTCTTTGTGCGAGAAGTTGATGGGGACGCCTGTCCTTTTCGGACGTTTCATTAATTTAGTGTGTACATGGGTGATTCCATAGCGGGTGATTTCGAAAAATGCATATTAAATTAATAAACGTTTATGAGTTTAGAGTGCGCACTCGTAATAAATTAAGGTTAGGATTTATTTCTAACTAGTTGATTTATTTATGTAGCTGAAGACTGCTAGGTATTCACTTTTGTCGGTTTAATTGTATTATTTTACTAACGATTGTGAATGCTTCAGTTGATGTGTAGAGATAACAGCAGTGGCGGAGGAAAGCATTGGAGGATAGCGAGTATTCGATTTATGGATTATATTTTGATGGGCGCATACCTTAGGCATGGCACCTATATTTTGTCACGCCTATTTATTGAGGTGTTGGATATTTATTATTATTTTGTATGCGCATGGGCGCACGATTATGTTATTTCTATTTAGACATTGTATTGGGCATGCCAGACTCTTTGGGCACCGTCCATTAGCTTTATTCCTATTTTTGTGTTAAAGCAAACTCAAAAGCTAAAAGCTTGCTATTTTGTAATTTGGGCTATTATTTGAGCTTGAAGATGAATAATACATAAAATACATGCTTTGTGGAGCGCTCACACAAGGCATGGGGGGAGATTGCACCCAATTGGTCTCTTGCTCTTGTCGTTCATGCTTTTTACCTTGTAATTTGTGCAAAAAGTAGAGTTCTATTGTTCTTGGGGACCTTCCAGCATTCACTACGCAAGCGTACAACATTCGATCTGCGCACCATGGTTAAGCTTAATTATGAGCAAAAAGCCACACTTTTATCATGAGATTAAGAGGGAGGGGGTGGTTTTTTTTCTGCTCCTTCCTCCCCATAAAATTTTGATTTTCTATAACTATAATTATCCTCCTCATCCTCTTGGGCCTGAGTTACATCAATTTCTCGCTATCCATTGCTTTGATCCTCACAAAGAATATGATATAGTAATCAACAAGATCCAATTTCAATATTTCTCTCTCTTATTTCTCTCTTCTTACTACAAGGATACAAGAGTATAGTGACGGCCATTTCTAACGCACATTAGCGGCGTTGCTATTTGCGTTCACTATTTGCACCACAAATGTGATGCAAATAGTGACGGTACTCAAGTGGAAAAAAGCGAGCCAAAACCCGAGCACGTCATTTTGCGTGAACGAATGGAAGAGAGAGCGAAAGGGAGAGCAAACTGCATCTTGCATTTGAGAGGGAAAGGGAAAGGGAGAGGGAGAGAAAGAGAAAAAGAGGGAGAAGGAGAGCTTCTCACCACTGCCACCACCGTTTGTGAAGAAGAGAAGGAAGTGTATGGAGGGCAAAGAGGAGCCGTCGTTACAAAGAGGAGCCGCCGACGGGCCTTTGCGGTGAGTGCATTGTTTCCTCTTGCTTTGTTTTTGTTTTCTCTCCTTTTTTTTGCTTGTTTTTGTTAAAAATCATGTGTATTGAGAGAGAAAGAGAGGAAATGAGAGAGAGAGAGGAAGAGAGAAAAAGAAAGAATGAAAGAGAGAGAGAGGGAAAAAACATTAAACATAATAGAGAAAGAGAGAAAAAGAGAGAGAGGGAGGGAGAGAGGAGAATGAATGAATAAAAAACAAAGAGAGTGTAAGATCATGTTCTTTAATTTCTTCTTTTCTTGTTTATAGTAGTAGTAGCAGTAGTAGTAGTAGTTCTTCTTTCATTTCTTATTTTCTTGTTTGTAGTTGTAGTAATAGTAGTGGTGGTAGTTCTTTAACTTATTCTTTTCTTGCTTTTTGTAGTAGTAGTGGTAGTATTGTCAAGATTGTAGGAGAGAAGTAAGGAGTCTCACTTGTAGCTTTCTTGCTTGCACAATGGGGGAATACACACAGAGGTGGAGGTTAAAAACAGTTTTCCTCTTCTTAGTTGTGTAAGCCAAAAGAACTCTAGTACATAGAAATAGAAGAACCCCTATATATGGGTCTCAAACCAAACTCAACTAACTAAGGTGGCATACTAACTGAGCCATGAACTAGAGTAGATAAGGATAGCTATCATCTAGCTATTATTCATGGGTGGTGTACCAACCGCATCTGCAAACTAACAAGTCAGTGACATAAATACACAACGGTCACCCTGGCATATCACGAGTGGAGCTCGATATCTCAACACTCCCCCTCGAGCTCAATCCCAATTCCTGCACACCAAGCAGGTCTTTGAACTTGCGCAGCTTCTCTGCGCCCAATGCCTTCGTGAATATGTCAGCTACCTGATCCTCTGTGCTGACATAAACTAGATCAATAAGACCTAGTAAAACCCTCTCCCGCACATAGTAATAATGCATCTCAATATGCTTTGTTCTAGCATGATAGACTGGGTTATTTGCCAAGAGTATACTACTCATGTTGTCACAATAAATGACAACTGGTCTATCTGTAGATTGATGCATATCATAAAGTAGCTTATGCAACCAAGCTACCTCACATGCAGCCATTGCTGCGCCCTTGAACTCAGCCTCTGTGCTCGACAAGGCAACTGTAGGCTGTTTCTTACTACTCCAAGTAACTACAACACTCCCAAAAGAGAACACATATCCACTAGTAGATCGTCTATCAGAAATATTACCAGCCCAATTAGCATCAGTGCATCCATGCAACTGTATCTGAATCCTAGTCTCATAAAATAGTCCATACTGCAATATGGACTTCACATACCTGAGTATGTGTCTAGCCGTATCCAAATGCGATTTCCTTGGAGCCTGCATAAACTGACTTACCAATCCAACAACATAGCTCAAATGTGGCCTGGTAATAGTCATATAAATCAAACTTTCTACTATGCGTTTGTACATAATAGGGTCTTCGAGAAGCTCACCTGCATCTGTGCTCAACTTCACATTTTGCTCCAAAGGAACTGAAATAGGCTTACAGCCTGTCATCCCATATTTGGACAGCATGTCCAATCCATACTGCCTCTGCAAGAGCCATATCCCACTTGGTGATCTAATCACCTCAATGCCCAAAAAATAACGTAGCTCTCCCAAATCCTTCATCTCAAACTTCTGCTTCAATAGCATTTTCACATGAAGGATATCTTCATCACTTTTCACTTGTGATAATCAAATCATCAACATAAATGACAAGTAGCATAATACCTTTCTCTGTTTTTCTCACATAAAGTGAGAAATCTGCCTTGGAAATCTGAAAGCCAATAGTGACAAGATACTGTCATATCTTGTTAGTCCATGCTCTAGGTGCTTGCTTCAAGCCATACAAGGCTTTCTTCAACCTGCAAACAAACTCAGGATAAACAGCATGCACATAACCTGGTGGTACTCCATATAGACCTCTTCTTGCAACTCACCATGCAAGAAGGTATTCTTTACATCCATCTGATATAAAGACCATCCTTTGATGCAGCCATAGCAATGACTGCTCTTACGGTTGCCATCCTTGCAACCGAACTGAATGTTTCTTCATAATCAATGCCATATGTTTGTGCATACCCCTTGACTACTAATCTTGCATTGCATCTGTTCACAGAGCCATCTGCATTGTGCTTCACCTTATAAACCCACTTACAACCAATTGCATTCTTATCTTTAGGCAAAGGTATCAATTCCCATGTAGCATTTGCTTCCAAGGCATCCATTTCTTCATCCATGGCTTTCTCCCATTTTTCTTTTCCCATGGCTTGCTCAAAAGAAGTGGGTTCTGGTTCCTGTATCACTTTGACCATATAGGCATAGTGAATGGCTATATATCCATCATATTTCAGCCTATCCACAGGATATCTAGCTCTTGTATATGTGCACAAAGTAGGTTCACTCCCAGGTGCTCTCAAAACATCCCTGGTCTTCCTTACTCCAAGTGTAACAATAGAAGGAATACCCAACTCATCATCAATGCTCTGTTCTGAGTCACTGGATTCACCATCCACATAAGAGTGACCTGCATTCACATCAAATATGGGCTGATCTACCTTATCTTTTCCTTTTCGTGATACCTGCATACCACTATCTGCATTGCTTTGAGAAGATTCTCCTTATCTCAATCTGCCTGTCCATGGTGAAGAATGTGAACCACTGCTAGAGGACGCTCCAGGTCCACTAATATCTTGTGACTGCTGCTGTGAATTCTGTGCAGCATTACCATTTTGTGCATCTACATTATCAATCACAATTACTGGTTTATACCAGCTACTCATCTCATAAAAAACAACATCTCTGCTCACTGTAAACTTATAAGTAGAAGGGTTATAGCATCTATATCATTTTTGCTGCAGAGAGTAACCAATAAAGATTCACTTCTCAGCTTTTGGATCCAACTTGGATCTCAACTCATCTGGCACATGAACATAGGCAATGCAACAAAAAATTTTCAAATGAGAAATATCTGGTTTCTTACCAGTATACCACTCCTCTGGAGTCATGCTATGTATTGCTGCAGTGGGAGTCCTGTTCATTATGTAGACTGCTGTAGCAACTGCCTTAGCCCAGTAAAAATTTGGCAGGTCTTTTTCATTGAGCCTGGCAGGAGATACCTCTCCAATATGCTTGTTTTTTCTTTCTGCAATTCCATTTTGCTGTGGGGTATGACTACATGAATATTGCTGCTTTATGCCATGCTCCTGCAAGAACCTTGCAAACTCATTTGAGAGGTACTCTCCCCCTCCATCTGACCTTAGGCATTTTATTTGCAGGCCTGTTTCTTTTTCAACCATAGCTTTTAAGAGTTTTGAAATGCCCAAAAACTTCACTTTTCTTTTTCATAAAATACACCCAAACTTTTTTGCTATAGTCATCAATAAAAGTGACAAAATAATGACAGCCTCCAATAGATGCAGCTTTAGTAGTCCACACATCAGAGTGGATTAATTCCAATGGCTTCTTACTCTCTTGAGCATGTCTAGGAAATGGTTTTCTTGCCTGTTTTCCAAATTGACAGGCTTCACATACCTTATGCATTTCTGCAACCTTGAATTTTGGCAATCCTGCAACAATATTTTGGGCTTGCATTGATTTAAGTCGTTGTACATTAACATGACCAATGCGTTTATGCCAGATATCAATATCTACAACTACACCGGTCCCATGTGCAAACATTGCTGCACTCAATTCAGGCATGTCTGGATCCAACATAAACATTTTACACTTCTTCTTTCCTTTTGCTATCAAGCGACCTTTATTTTTCATATCCTCAACAAAGCATCCATGAGAATTAAATCTGACCTGCAAGCCCTGCTCAACCATTTGACCAATAGAAACCAGGTTCTTGGTGATATTCGGGACATGAAATACATCCGACAGGTATTTCTTTTTTCCATCTTGCATAGACAAAGGAATATTTTCAATCTACATAGTAGGATGTGTAGTATCATCACCAGTCTCCACAAATCCTGGTTTTTTCCATTTTCCTTGCATCCTGCATCCATTCTACATGACCTGTCATGTGGTTTGATGCACTTGAGTCAACATATCACACATCGTTGCTTTCTTCTGCACTTGTCACAGAATTGATCATGTGCTGCACCATAAACGAATGCTCATTTCTGTCATCACCCTGTCTACTAGAAGATGCATAATTCCCTTGTTGCAATTTTTCATTCATGATGTCATTCTGCTTTTTATAGCAGTCTTTAGCCATATGACCCATTTTACCACAGTAGTAGCATTCAACATTGCTGTTTGCATTTTGGCCTCTTTGCCATCCACCACGACCTCTTTGGCTCCCCCTGCCTCTAGAGTTACCATGTCCTCCTCCAAAGGATTGGTTTTCTTGAGTTTGCTGCATATTCTGATTTCTACCACGGCCTCCAGATCAGCCTCCTCTACCTCTGCCTCTACCTCTTCCAGCATTTGAGTAGAAGACATCTTCTTTTGAAGTTCCTCCTGAAGAAGACGCACCACCATTTCTCTGCTCCTCAGAAATTAGAAGAACAATCAACTCCTCAAAATCAGGAAATCTTTCATCGATGGAAATGGATGTTCAGAACTGTGCATAATCCTTTCCTAGACCATTCAAGGTCACAGAAACTAAATCATCATCTTCCACTAGCGACCCAATGGAAGCAAGTGCATCTACAATCTTATTCACCTTCATGTGGTAGTCATTGATGCTCATACTTTCTCTTTGCATATTGTGCAACTCTTGCTTGAGCTGCATTTTTCTGGCTTGCGTATTTGTGCTATACATTTTTAACAAAGTATCCCATGCCTCCTTTGGCGTACTTGCATCTTGAATATGCACAATCATAGATTCTGAAATGTTGATAGACAGCCAGTACATAACTTTCCTGGCTCTCTCATGCCATGCTTTAAATGGCTGCATTTGTTGTTGATTGGAAACATGAGGAAGAAACAGCCAGTACATAACTTTTGTGGCTCTCTCATGCCGTGCTTTAAATGCCTGCATTTGTTGTTAATTGGGAACATCAGGAAGAACTGGTTCTTCTTCATTTCCTACAACAAATTCCCAATATCCTTTTCCCATAAGGAAATTCGTCATTCTAAACTTCCATGCTTGGAAGTTGTTCTTGTCAAGCTTTTCAGTGACAATCTGTGAAAGAGAATCAGACGTCATTACAGAACACTACAAAAAGTTCTGTCACTGTAAAAAACACAGCTTCAGCCTCCCAAGGGCAAATCTGCAAAACTAACGAAAGTGGTATTTGACCACACAGTCACTTCCTAGTGACGATTTTGCATCAATAGGCAACAAGGATGATTCTGTAACTCCCAATGTCTCTGCACACAGGCATACGATGCAATTTCTATGGTAACTTTTCACCGACCTGTAGAACAGTGGTCGCACAGCATAAAACAGGGCCTTTTCCTGAGTGCGTGCAGAAAACTTCCGCCTCCAAAACAGGCCCCGAAATGGCCTCAAATAAAAAAAACAGAGCAACCAAGGGCTAAAGCCCTTACCGCAGCATATAGTGCCCTCTTGCTACACCGCAAAGGGTCTCTCAATCTAAGACAATGCACTCTTGCATTTCCCGGTTGTGCTACCTGCAGAGACTTGCTCCCAAAACAGAAAAATGAAAGCAACACTGGTCCTCTTACCAGAACATCGTGAACTTGGTTTGCTTTCTTGAGCTCCTTACCACGAACAAGGCTCTGATACCATGTCAAGATTGTGGGAGAGAAGTAAGGAGTCTCACTTGTAGCTTTCTTGCTTGCACAATGGGGAAATAGTTTTCCTCTTCTTAGTTGTGTAAGCCAAAAGAACTCTAGTACATAGAAATAGAAGAACCCCTATATATGGGTCTCAAACCAAACTCAACTAACTAAGGTGGCATACTAACTGAGCCACGAGCTAGAGTAGATAAGGATAGCTGTCATCTAGCTATTATTCATGGGCAGTGTACCGACCGCATCTGCAAACTAACAAGTCAGTGACATAAATACGCAACGGTCACCCTGGCATATCATGAGTGGAGCTCGATATCTCAACAAGTAGTAGTTGTTGTTGTGTTAGTGGTAGTGGTAGTAGTAGTGGTTGTGGTTGTGGTAGTGGTAGTGGTAGTAGTTTTTTTCTTGTTTGTTATTGTTGTTTTTTTTCTTTTCTTTTCTTGTTTGTTGTTGTTGTTGTTGTTGTTTTTTCTTCTTTTCTTATTTGTAGTAGTAGTAGTGGTAGTGGTAGTGGTAGTGGTAGTGGTAGTGGTAGTGGTAGTGGTAGTGGTAGTGGTAGTGGTGGTAGTAGTAGTAGATAGCTGTCATCTAGCTATTATTCATGGGCAGTGTACCGACCGCATCTGCAAACTAACAAGTCAGTGACATAAATACACAACGGTCACCCTGGCATATCACGAGTGGAGCTCGATATCTCAACAAGTAGTAGTTGTTGTTGTGTTAGTGGTAGGGGTAGTAGTAGTGGTTGTGGTTGTGGTTGTGGTAGTGGTAGTAGTTTTTTTCTTGTTTATTATTGTTGTTTTTTTTCTTTTCTTTTCTTGTTTGTTGTTGTTGTTGTTGTTTTTTCTTCTTTTCTTATTTATAGTAGTAGTAGTAGTAGTAGTAGTGGTAGTGGTAGTGGTAGTGGTAGTGGTAGTGGTAGTGGTAGTGGTAGTGGTAGTGGTAGTGTGTGTGTGTGTTTTGTTAAAGGAAATGAGAGAAAAAGAAAGAGAAAAATAATGAATGAATGAGAGAGAGGGAATAAACATAAAACATAATAAAGAAAGAGAGAAAGAGAGAGAGATGGAGGGAGAGAAGAGAATGTATGGATAAAAAACAAAGAGAGGGTAAGATCTTGTTCTTTAACTTCTTATTTTCTTGTTTGTAGTAGTAGTAGTAGTAGTGGTGGTGGTGGTGGTGGTGGTGGTGGTGGTGGTAATGGTGGTGGCGAGGTCCGGTGCAATACCACGAGACATAAAATACTCTGACGTACATTAATTTGTGGGTGGATGGAGACTTTGCATACGATAATTTTGTTGAGTTACAAGAGAAAAAATCCATTCTCTAACAATTTAAGAAAGAAAAAAATAATGATAACAGAAACAAATTGTTTGTCGTAACGTAGACCAAATGGAAGATGATGAAGGTCGTGATGTTTAAGATCGCGAGGCGTATCTTAATCAACGTGTCCCACGTCCTTGCTCTCAATGTAAGTTGGCAATTAGACGAAAACGTCGATTGTCTATAGAACACGTATGATGCTTCGACAAGTTTTAATCATAGATTATTGATTAGGCGATAGATTTTGAGCAAATGGTAAGAAAAGTGTATATCAATTATGCATTGTATTCGCAAACTAATTGAATATCATATACAAAAACATTGGGTGTGGCTGGCAAATTTTCTATCCAGGGAGGTGACGTCTCGTCCCAAGGAGGAGTGTACCCTTTGCGGCTAGTTAGAAGAGTTCATGGGCATGCGATGGATGGAGTGCTTGAGACCACCACTTGGAAGGTACTACCCAATCTATACCTGCAATACTAGAGGAGACAAGCAGCCTTCCAGACTTTCCTTCAATCTTGGAGCCTGAGATGGAGGTAATGATTGATGCACTGATGCCCATGGATGTTGAGACATCTGATCCGCTTAGAGAGAAAGCATCCATACCATTATATGATGCGTGCCCAGTATCTCACATGAAGACAATGTTTGCACTCCTAAGTGTGCAAGCAAAATATGGGTGGAGCGATGCGAGTGTGACCAAGTTGTTTAGATACCTTGCACATACACTTTGTTGATTTCTTTCTGGCATTATCATAAAAAACATTTGTGCTTTTTCAAGGTATTTTATGATTTTTTTTCAGGTTACTGAAGTATCATATATTACCACTTGCAAATATTATGCCTGAGTCTCGTGATGATGCACGACATGTTTTACGAAAGCTTGGCATAGACTACAACAGCATCCATGCATGTATCAACGATTGCATACTGTTTCGAGGAGAATACGAGATTATGGAGACATGTCCAAAGTGTGGTGCTCACAGGTATCGACAGGACTTGCAAGGGCAAACCATCCCTCAAAAAGTTCTTAGACACTTTCCGCTTATTCCTCGCATAAACCACATGTTCCGTATGTCCAACATGGCGAGCTTGACTACATGGCATGCGCAGAATAGATCCATAGATGGAGCTCAATGAATATCAGCGGATTCACGTGCATGGAGCCACATTGACTCTACCATTCTAGGCTTTGCCTAAGAGCCAATGAATCTTTGGCTTGGTCTTGCTATGGATGACGTGAATCCATTCGGTTTGCACTCAACTTCTTACAATGTGTGGCCTATAGTCCTTGTCAACTACAAAATCCTTCCATGGCTTTCTACGAAGAAAGAACATCTCATCCTTAGCTTGCTTGTTCCCGGCCGCTACAAAGTCAAAAATATGGACGTGTATCTTCGTCCATTAGTCGATGAGCTTAAGATTTTATGGAAGGATGGGGCCACTATGGAAGATATGAGCAAGCATGATGGTCAACGATTTGCCAATATTCGAGTCATTCTCATGTGGACCATGCATGAATTTTCAGGACTCGGAGAGTGCTGAGGTAAGTAGGCTTCCATTCTCGTTGGTAATATCTATCATAGTTCATTCAAGTTTGTATTCACTGGATAGAGGTATTGGGATACGTCTGGTTATCTCAGGTTATCATACATGTCCATTTTGTGGGCCACAGTTAGACTCCCGAAGGTCACAAACCATGAAGAAGATGGTATATCAAGGACATGCTGTTTTCTTGCCAGAGGGTCATGAACTCAAGGACGGTTTTCTTGGATGACCTCCAGCACGTATGAATGCCCAAAGCTAGTATGAGCTGAAAATGATCCACACGGAGTCACATCCAAACGGAATGTGACGATTTTCAGTTTTCTATGAGTTGCCGTATTGGACCCACTTACAGATCGACCACTTGTTAGATCCCATGCATATTTTCAAGAACGTGGGCAGCTTACTATGGGACCACATCATAGAAAAGAGAGACACTGTAGGGGCATGAATGGATTTGAAGGAGGTAGGCAAGATGGAGGTGCTTTGGCCGTAGTCAAGTGCTGATGGTCGCTTGTAGCTACCTCATGCTTCTTGGCTTTTGTCCACTAAAGAAGAGAATATTGTGAAGCAAATAGTCAAGTCTATATGCACTCCGACAGGTATGATGCGTTCTCTCAAGTCCGCATTTTCTAAAGACGACCAATTATCAGGGCTAAAATCCCATGATTGGCATAAGATATGTCAGGTTTGTACTACGAATGGATTGTAAGTGGCGTGCATATTTTACTATTTGGAGTGTAGTCGTTGTTCATAATGCTTCCTCATTTGTGGCAGTTTGTACTACCAATCGCCATCACAGGATGCCTTACTCCATAAATACGCGGGGCGATTTACAGGTTGTCAACTTTAGTACAATGGATCTCACAGAAGGAGATTAAGACGTCCTCTATTGAATTCGCAAGGCGGGGAGTAGTGGAGACAATTTGTCTCTTTGAGAAATACCTGCCTACCAGCATGCTCACGATATAAATCCACCTTCTTGTGCATCTTGTAGATGAATTGGAGATTTCTAGACCTGTCTATACACGATGGATGTTCTTCTTGGAGCGCTTCGTGAAAACCTTGAAAGGCTTTGTGTGACAACGAGCTTGGCTAGAAGGTAGCATGGTTGAAGGTTGGTTGGTGTCTGAGGCGTTAGTGCATATTTCACAATGGCTACCAACGGTGGATTCAAACAAGAGTATACTATGGTTGCTCAAGGACGATGATAGATTGGCCAGAGATGTGGTGAGATGTGGTGGTTGGAAATGGGATAGAAAAAAGAATGGATGCTACAATGGAGGAGAAAGTGAATCACTTTTGTATATTGCACCATGCCTCCATGGAGACGTGGCTCGCTAGGTACAAGCAAGCTAGGAAAGATTGGGAAGAAGCGCGATCTGAATTTCGATGTAGTATGCACCATCGACTTATTCGATATCCCAAGAGCATGGAGGAGATGCCACGGTTTATGTCAATGTGATGGTTGCATGGAGCTTTGACCGTAGCGTCTTGCGAAGGGGCAGAGCTCTTAATCGAGGAGTGGGAATTCTCGAGGGAATGTAGTCCGAAGGTGATGACATGTTTGGGGTTTGTTATATCTATATTTTATATGCAATAACTAATTGAGTATTTCAATATACAATACAAAATATATAGTGCGGCATGGTCACGCGGACGGCGTTTCCGCGTGGAGTGTATCGACAAAAATGCGCTCCACAACAGGTTGTGGTATCATGGCAAAGTTTGAGCAAGAGAGCCGATGACGAGCAACGAATCCAGACACGGTTATAGATGAGATGGAGTATTTTGGGAAATTGCAAAGTATTATTACGGTGGATTACCGTAGCTTCTCCATGATTCTATTCGATGTGCAGTGGTTCAAAGTGGTACTTGAAGGAGCTGTAGTAAGAGTTCGACGAGGTCCATCTGGATTTCTCGAAATAGATTCCGAAAAAAGATGGACGGATTTGCACGACACATTTGTTTTGTCGGTCCATTGTGAACATGTGCATGAACTCATGTTTTTTTTAATTTCATTACGACATGGTACATGTCACAAAAGTTAAATCTCTCTTATACATGATTTTAAACAGGTAATTTTCTATCCAAACCCCCGACAACCTTGATGGTGGTATGTTATACCTTCAGCTCCTCGAATGCGAGAGTATATGATCAAAGCAATGTTCTGAGCATAGATGAGGACAATATGCAAATAGAGGGGTCGATATTGCAAGGGGTGGAGACCACCGAAATCTTGGAGCATGTAGAGGAGCCAGAATCGGGTAACAATAATGGAAATACAAGAGTCCAAGAATTCTTTGAGAACGAGGTGGACTCATCCTTTTGTGATGACATGTCTATCAACCTTCTAGTGTATGCGGAGTTGTGTCAAAAGATTGACATGGGACCATATGGTACTTCATACTTGGAGCATCCACCTACTCAATTCGTTGACGAATCGCTTATAAGGATACATAAGATATGCATTTTAAGTAAGATTATTATTTTTAGATTTATATTACCGTGCTTTGTATGATTTATATTGATTATGCTAACATCAATTTTTGTCTATGCATGTAACCTTTGTGAATATTTAGATCAACACGATGAGTCAAGGGATAAGCGACAAGGAGCTCCAGGAGATCTTCACACGTATGTCTCCATATCAGATGGCTTGATTTAGAGATATGGCGGACCAAAAGCTGTCTTGGACACCATTAGGCCGTTGTGTTAGATCTGCTTCGATGCGCTCTGATGCTTCAGTTTCTAGTAGACAATGTCAATGCTTCAGACTTGGGCCAAAGTGGTTCTGGGGGATGTAGTGGAGACATGGATATAGTGAGCCCATGGTCAGCTCAAGATACAGGTGCTACTCCTCGCTCTCATGGCGGTTCGAGAGAGTGTGGCTCAGGTGGTTGTTGTGGAGGTACCAATGCACAGTCTTCGTCTCGTTGTTCTGCTAGAGTTGCATCACCTATGGGATTTGTCACACCTGTGGGGACTTCTACTCCAGTAACTTTAGCTTTTGCTTAGCCGTTTACAGGTGGCACCCCTAGGGATGCTACTCCGAGAGATACTACCCCCGTAGCTACACCAGATGTACAGGGGTCTCTTGGATATGCCCAGGAGCATGGTCACAGGTGGGAGAGGACACATCTTAGGCATATCTCAAAGGGGTATGGATACCTTGTAGATGATAGGACAGGAGCCATCATCATGAATGATGAGGGGAGGAGGGTGATGGCTTGTATGAGAGAGTTGTGCCAATAAGTTTTTTGGCACAACATCTTGGATTATTGGAAGAACATACCAGAGGGGAGCAAGGACTACATAGTAGCATCCTTGCATGAGGAGTTCTCGGTACTTGCCGTAGCAAATAGATTTTCCATAGGCTAGATGATGGAGTGCATGTGTGCGTATATGTCACACAGACGATCGAACGCACACAAGGCACTTAAGAGTAGGGCCTCAAAACCCGAGTGGCTAGATGCAGATGACTGGCACCAACTCAAGGAGGAGGCTACAGATTCTCCAAGACGTTGGAGACAGTAGCGCGAGGTAGCAAGGGCACAACTAGAGGCAGGAGTGGTCCATCATCTTGGGAGTGGTGGCCACAGGACATATCTGGAGGACTTTGTAAGTTTTTCTTTTGTTCTACTTGCTTATTTTTTTTCAATATCCCTTGTACTGACAATCGTGTTTCTAACAGTTGTATTTTATTTTCTTTGCAGCACTCCATTACAAATTGCAATCCCACCGGCCTAGAGACTCGATATGCAGAGAGACACGGTCTCACTACATTGATCGATTGATTGGATGGATGCGGTGGCCCTGTAAGTCACTTATCTTTCTTGTCCGTAGTTACTAAATTTAATTAAAATGCATTATTGTATGGTGGACTGATGTATAGTTGTTTCTTTTTTTGCAAAGTCCATTCGATGCTCCTTTGCGGTGGGATGAGGTTTCGGATGGCGAGGATCTATAGCTCACCCTTGGATCCGTGGAGCTCACATACTCTTTTTTTTAATCACGTGATTTGTATAGGCATTTTCTATGTAGTAGTAGTATCTTGCCATGATTGTACCGTCGCTTTCATTACACGATCTTGTATTTATTTCATGTATCAGTGTTATGATTCAAGTACACTTTGCCTTCATTTACACGAGCATTGTACACATTACTAAAACTCTTTTGTATGGCCCAAATAAAGCACATAGTGCTAAATTTTTCCCTGTTACCGTCGCTATTAGTATCGCAAATTTACTACGCACGTCGCTAGTAGCGTCGCAATATGCATCGCAAAGCATCTCTATCATTGTCGCTAATAGTGACGCAAATAGCGACACTGATAACGACGCTAATAGCAACTGTTCTATGGCATCGCTAATACTGACATTTTTTGCGATGATAGGGGAAAATTTCTTTATGAACATTTTTTTCGCTTTGAACGTTGGTATAAGGCATGTATCTTGTAGTGCCTCTTTGTTCCTTGTTCATAATATGATTGTTTATGTGTGTGTGTGAGAGAGAGAGAGAGAGAGAGAGAGAGAGAGAGAGAGAGAGAGAGAGAGAGAGAGAGAGAGAGAGAGAGAGAGAGAGAGAGAGAGAGAGAGAGAGAGAGAGAGAGAGGGATGATTTGACAAATCGATGATGATGATGGTTCAAAAGCATAATGGAAAGTAGATCAAATAATTTGGATGTGTCAACATAGTTGGAAAATAGCATTGCAATTTCATTTCCTTGAAATACAAGATGTACACATGTGAATTTTCAAGTAAGTGATCATTGTTTAGTTTTTTAAATTAATCGTTTAGTGCATATGATAGAAAGATGGTTGCAAATGATTGAAATATATTTGTTCACTACAAGATATAGGCCTTATACTGACGTTAAAAGCGATGAAAATGTAAATAAAGAATTTCTTCCCCGTCGCCGCAAAAAGCATCGTTATTGGCGATGCCATAGAACAGTCGATATTAGAGTCGTTATCAGTGTCACTATTTGCTTCAATATCAGCGTCGCATTTAATACCGACGCTGATAACAATGCTTTGCGACGCTAATAATGATGCCAATAACAATACGTGGAGGTAAATTTGTGACGCTAATAGCAATGGTAACAGGGAAATTTTTTTTTGTAGTAGGGCAACAAGCTACCCTTCCACATATAACACTATGTGCTTTTTTTGGGCCATACAAAATAGTTTCTGCACTGTGTACAATGCTTGTGTAAATAAAGACAAAGTGTACTTAAATCATAACACTGATACATGAAATAAATACATGATCACATAATGAAAGCGACTGGTACAATCATGGCAAGATATCACTACTACATAGAAAATGTCTACACATATCACGTGACCAAAAAAGAAGGGTTGTGAGCTCCAGGGATCCAAGGGCGAGCTATAGATCCTCGCCATCCGAAAGCTCGTTCTGCCACAAAGGAGCATCAAACGGACTCTCCAAAAGAAAAGAAACAACTACACATCAATCCACCATACAATAATGCATTCTAATTAAACATGGTAACTACAAAGAAGAAAGTTGAGTGACTTACAGGACCGTCGTGTCCATACAATCGGTCGATCAATGCAGTGAAACCATGCCTCTCTGCATATCGAGTCTTAAGGCCGGTCAGATCGCGACTTGTAATGGAATGCTGCAAAGGAAACAAAATACTAACTGTTAGAAACATGATTGTCAGTACAAAGGATATTGCAAAAAAATAAGCAAGCAAAACAAAAGAAAAACTTACAAAGTTCTCCAGATATGTCCTATGGCCACCACTCCCAAGATGATGGACTACTCCGGCCTCTAGTCATGCCCTCGCCGCCTCACGCTACTGACTCCAACGTCTTGGAGAATCTGTATCCTCCTCCCTCAGTTGGCGCCAGTCATTTGCGTCCAGCCACTCGGGCTTTGCAGCCTCACTCTTAAGTGCCTTGTGTGCGTTCGATCGTCTATGTGACATATACGCACACATGCACTCCATCATCTAGCCTATGGAAAATCTATTTGCTACGGCAAGTACCGAGAACTCCTCATGCAAGGATGCTACTATGTAGTCATTGCTCCCCTCTGGTATGTTCTTCCAATGATCCAAGATGTTGTGCCAAAAAACTTATTGGCACAACTCTCTCATACAAGCCATTATGCTCCTCCCCTGATCATTCATGATGATGGCTCCTGTCCTATCATCTACAAGGTATCCATACCCCTTTGGGATATGCCTAAGATGTGTTCTCTCTCACCTGTGACCATGCTCCTGGGCATATTCGGGAGACCCCTGTACATCTGGTATATCGACCGGGGTAGTATCTATCGGAGTAGCACCCATAGGGGTGCCACCTGCAGACGCTTAAGCAAAAGCCGGAGTGACTGGAGTAGACATCCCCACAGGTGTGACAAATCCTAGAGGTGATGCAACTCCAGCAGAACAACAAGACAGAGACACTGCGTCCGTGCCTCCATAAACCACCTAAGTCACTCTCTCTAGAACTGCCATGAGAGCAAGGAGTAGCACATGTATCTTGAGCCAACCGCGGGCTCACTGCATCTGTATCTGTACAGCATCCCCCTGACCCTGAAGCACTCCCTCCGTCTGGACGCTGCAGACCTCGTCTACTCGAAGCTGAAGCATTTGATTGCGCCGAAGTAGATCTAATAGAGTGGCCTGACGATGTCCGAGACAACTCCTAGTCTGCCATATCTCTGAATCTCGCCATCTGATCTGGAGACATGCACGCGAAGATACCTTGCAACTCCTCATCGCTCATCCCTCATCATCCTGATGATCTTAAAATGATGTTAACATCATACAAAGCACAATAATATAAATCTTTAAAAAATGATCTTACTTAAAATGCATAACTTATGTACCCTTATAAGCGATTAGTCAATGAATTGAGTAAGTAGATGCTCCAAGTATGAAGTCCCATGTCAATCTCCTAACACAACTCGGCATAAACTAGAAGGTCGATACACATGTCACCACAAAAGGATGAGTCCACCTCGTTCTCAAAGAATTCTTGGACTCTTGTATTTCCATCATTGTTATCGATGCCGGCTTCTCTACATGCTCCAAGCTTTTGGTGGCCTCCATCTCTTGCAATATTGTGGGAGCTTTCGCTCAACCGCCAAGACCCACGGACCGCTTATTGATTCAAGCATTCCAAGCCGAGCACTAATGGCTACCTCTCACATAGCCGACGCGCCATTCATATCTACGGGTGTAGTGAGCTTACCTTGATGCTGTTCGAGTTACCTCCTCTCCCGTGCACTCCGGTAGCTCCACGATCCAAGTGCAAGCTTCAAGCAAGCTCCATCCTCAAGCTCCACGCTCCAAGCTCCATTGCCGCGAGCAAGACAAGAGAAGAGAAGAAGAGAGGAGAAGATGGAGAGCTTCTCCTCCTTGGTCCCTCACCCTCACACACCCACTCCCTCACACTTTCACACTCCCTCTCTCAAGTACAAGCTCAAGCAAGCAAGAACAAGAAGAAGAAGAAGAAGAGGAGAGCTACTTTTGGGCACACACAAGAATGAGCTTCTCATTCACTTTTCAACTTTATATACAAAACCCTAAATCCCTTTTGGGCGGTCATCCCCTTTTCCCCTTTTTACATGGCCGGCCGTAGCCTTGGCCATTTTTCCCATTGTCCTTCTATCTTCCTATCTTCCTTTCCACCGCCCGTCTACATTTACGAATTGCACGGGTGAGAGCCCGGTGCTCTTTTACAAGATTTCAGGGTGCGCCTTTTTATTTTAAAATGTGCCTTTCCCCTTTTGCCTTTGCCTTGGACTTTTAAGGTTGCCCTTGCGCTTTTGGCCTTTTCTCCTTTTCTTTCTTCAGTCGGGCTACCTTTTTTCCGCCTTTGCCCTGCGTCTTTTCTATTTCTTTTTGCTTTCTTCGTGTTGGGGTTAACATTACCCCCCTCCCAGACGAGTGCCAGTCCCATGGCACTCACCATCGTAGGTAGCAGGCTGTAGCATGCACCGAAGACATGGGTAACAAGGATGCCTGTGGTTTCCATGGAGGACTATTGGTGGTGGTGTGGCAGAAGGTCCTGGGGCCTGTTGGTGGCTCAGGTGGCTGGTAGAAGGTTGTTGGAGTTGGTGGTAGGGCTATGCTGTGTTGGGGATTGCATTGATGGCCAGCACAAGTGTTGGTTTGTTAGGGATTCTGCACATGACGATTCTTTGCGGGCTTGTCGGATGGTAAGGGACAAGTATTCAAAGTTGAGTGTTGATGAAGAGCGAACAACACCTTATACCTACAATTGGAAAACCTCACATGTGGTCTCTCCTTAAGGGGTAGTGCTAGTCTTCTTATCGTGCACAAGACATATTTGATTAGTTTGGGAGACATGTCAAACTCTAAGCAAGCCTAGAGTATTGTCCTGCACTTGAGGACCCAAACTATGGATATACGTCGGTGCAGATATTATGTGAGTGCTTGTGCATACTTAGATATTACATAGTTAGAAGACCATGGGCTAGTTTCTCATAACAATGCGTGGATGAAGCAAAGTTGTCCATGTGGAGAAGGAGTACATGTGAAGGTATATGAGACATCCTTTGCATTGTGACTGCACGATGTAGCATAATTGAATACAAGGACACCACACTTTCAGTAGCTGGAACTATTAGACTTGCTTGATAAGTACGGTGTACTTTTCATGGGCAATCGTGCGGTGCTTATCACCACTGATTGCAATGGTACTAAGGCAGAGTGCAAAAGAAAATTGTGCAAGTGGGTCAGGGTGACAGGTCTAACCCTAGGCGAGACAAGGTCCCCAGGTATGTCCTGCCCTTGATGTGCCCTGAACAATTGTGGGTGAGTGTAAGGGGCTAGGGGACTAGGGACGAAGCCGGTCGACCAAGGTCACCAGACATACCTAATTTGAGGACCCAGGTGCTGTGCTGTGATCGTGGGTGCTTTTTATTTTTCCTTTTTATTTTCTTTCCTTTTCTTTTTCTTTTCTTTTCTTTTCTTTCTTTTCTTTCTTTTCTTCTTCTTCTTCTTTTTTTTTTTTGATTTGCCTGAGTACAACCATTACAATATGTTGAGGCTATCAGCCTTTCAATGGGTTGGAAACTGTCAAGCTTCGAAGGCTCAGAAAATGACTAGTACAATGATGATGGTGCCCTAGCCTCGTTGTTAGAGAAGCAGTTAGCGAAGGGGGAGATACACTTGAGCTATTGCAGCCCTCCTTGCGGCACATGCGATGTGGGTACAATTGAGGTAACGGCTGCCGTGAGCCAACTATAGAGCTTGTCCCAAAGGGGGCGTGGTCCAGGAATGTTTTGTGGGCCATGCCATGTGGGCAGTTGGCAAGGGTGCTTTCAGCAGCGTGGCTTTGTTGCGGCTCGTTGTGGGGTTGTGGGTGTTGCGGTGATTGGCATTGAGCATTTTCGCACAGGGACCTGTATTATCCTGCATCCACTTGTCGCTTCATGAGAGCATATGCATTGTGTATGCCGCAACTATAATAAACCAGTGCAATGCAAGGAGACATTACTTATTTGATTTCTATGGTGTTGACTAGATATTTCTCACCTGCGCTTGATTAGTTTTTTCTTTTGCTAAAGGCGTAGCATATATTAAACGCAAATATGATAACTTCATACAAGTCAAGAACATGTCAACACTTAACAAGTCAGGAACACTCAATCGTTTAAAACAAAAAGTCCTGGCCAGTTATCATTTGACAAGCCCCTTATGCATTATGGGCTACTCGATTTGTACGAGGTGGGGCGAGTCTGGATGGCCGGGTGATTGGGGCATTGCTGGTGTGGGACTCCTGTGGGGGTGAGCAAGGAACATGTCGGCTGGGATATGAATGGTGTAATCCCTGCTCGCCATCGTCTCCAGAATTTCTTTAAATAATTCATTAAATTCTTCTTTTTCTCGAGCTGCCCTTTCTGCCTTTGAGCTTCTAGGGCCCAAGCAGGAGCTGGGAGTGCGCACCACTAGTGCTGCCACCTGTTGCGCGTTTCGAGTCTCGACTTTCTTGACTCGAGGATTCTTCGGCTCTCGCCCTGGGCAATGTCGCTTAGGGCCTCGCTTCTTGGCATACCTCTTGATGGTGGGCACATAGCGCTCCGACGGAGGGGCGCGTGCAACATGCTCTCGCCTTCTGCGAAGAGCGTCTTTGCGTGCTAGATCCCCATGATTTTCCATGCGTTCCACTGCAAAAGGAGACCTGCAAGACACAATCCAAGGGTTTAGGCCTTGATACAAGATGCAATTGTTTTCACAAAAGGGATTTTAGTGTGGTTTATGAAGCGCATATGACAAAAAAGGGAGGGGTGAGGCATGCGGTGTTTGTTGTAGGGGAATGGTCCCCATGCTGATGTTCGCATTGCCTCCAGTCATTAGCGGACATTAGTTTATGCTAAGTCGCGTGGACTGGTTGTCATGGAGTGGGACAGGGCACATGCTCAAAAGGATAGACCAAAAAGGGAAGAAGGTGTATAGGGAGAGACTCCACCCTGTCTACACCATCAGAGTTGTTGGTCAAGGCCTCCTATGGCGGCAATATGGGTTGCATGTCCTTCACCTGGAGGTGGGGCCGATCACCTGACTTTTAAAAGTGTGATGTGAGGAGGACCTGAGGAGCTTAGCCTATCAAACCTGACTCTTCTCCCTGCGCTTGACTATCATTGCTTGTGTGTGTTGATATTCTTTATACATGGTGACACAAAAATCAGTGCTTATTTATATACATAACTATGAATCCATGTCACATCACGAGGATAAGAACCAAGTGTAGAAATCGGGGTTGTACCGGAGCATGGCACACACATCTAGTATTCGTGGCAGCTGACTTAATACTGATAGATATTTTGCCACGTCGAGTAGCATGGAACCTTGACCGAGTCTACTGGCAATATGTAGCTCCTCTTTGGTGAGAACCTTATCAATCAAAGGGCCCTGTAGCCTAGTCCCAGCCAAGTCCGCACCCCGAATGTCAGTGAGCACTCGAAGGGAAGTTGGTGCCACGTAGGCTAGGTCTCTTTGAGACTGCCATTTGGCCAATCGCTCTTCTGAGACCGTCATGATTTGAGCCCCTAGTTCGGCCATTACAACGCGGCTTTCGCACCAACGCCGCTCAACTCTGGCCTGCTGACAGTCGCTTTAGTAGCTCAATGTCTACGAGATTCGGTCGACAGAGCACTTCATTGAACGTGACGGTTAAGCGTAGTTCGTCAGCCTCCTCGTTAGGGATGAGTCGCATCTGTTCATGCAGGAGCTTGCCATAGTGCCCGTTAAGATGTTCTTGTTCTTCCCATGATAGAGGAAAGGTCAAGTACTCTCTAAGCTACTCCTTGGGGATCGTGCCCACGTCCGCAAGGACGTAGACACGTGCGACCACTTTGAGCTTAGCCTCCAACTTAGTTAAGCATTCTGCGACATTTCTATGTTCAACGAGGGCTTGCTCTGTTGCTATCTCATGCAAAGTTCTAAGAGTTTCCTTAGGCTTTAGCATGGCTGGGGGCTCAGGCCTAGATGAGCAAGATTGGTCAATGCTAGGATTTCTTATGCTCTTGGGGTTCTCATGTTTCTCCTGAGGTTTTACTACCATTTCGTCATGGTTTTTCTCGGATGTGACTAGTATAGATTTGTCACCCTGTTGTGACAGCGTTCTATCCACTGTTGATTGATCAATGTGAGTTCTATTGTCAGTGGATAGAGTGTTGCAAGCAACTGTTGCTTTGGTTTGTCAGAGCACACAGGTGTGTCTGAGGTTTCACCGCTATTAGGAGAGGCATCAATGGGTTCATTGGTGGGTGGACTCGATGCTTTATTCATATGCTCTCCAGCGCCCTTCATCTCAATGTTCTTGGGGTCCACAACCACCTGCATCTGTTGCTATTTTCTCTGCTTTCTCCTCTTTTTCTTGGTCAATGAAGGTGCCTCTCTCAATGACTCAGGATCCTGGGCTATATCGACCGTTGATGTGCTTGGTCAGGCCTCAGCATTTTCCTTCTCTAGTGTGTTCTTATGGGATATAGCCGTGGTTTGCTGAATAGCCTTGCCCGGTTGTGAGGGCACAGCTGCCTCCCTTTTCAGGGAGTCTAGCTCTTCAACCAACTCCCTTGTGTTTAACTCCTCCATCCTAGGCTTTAGGCACTTTGAGAGTGCTGGAGTTGTTAAGGGATTTGGTTGCGACACCTCCTCCACAGGTAAACTACTAAGGACACGTTCCACATAGGGTATTGTCACGACCAAGGGCTGTGACTGCTGTGATCCCTGATTGAAAGTAGTAGCAGCTAGTTTAGTGGGCTGGCTACCCTTGGTGAATTGCGGTGTCAAGTCCCTAGGGCGATCAGAAGTGGTTGTGTCTTTTGTTGGCCTTTGAGCACTTGTCTGTGTAGATCGAACATGAGCTGATCTAGTCGCATTAGGTGGCTCAGGCATATCCTTGGGTCGAGGGCTACAGATGGCATCATGTTCCACCTCTTTGACAGTTGGAAGCTTAGATGGAGATAGAGATTGGAATTGAGCAGTCGCCCTTGACAACTGCTGTAGTGCTTCCTGTGTCTGTTTGGGAGAAGAGGACGTAGGAGATCTAGGACTCCTAGGTGGATGTGGCACTAGCTGAATGATTTTCTCAAGGCTATTAGATGATTGTGCCATTTGCTTTATTGAGCGAGTAGCCTTGCCATGAGCAATGTTGTGCCTATGATGTTTGTTCTCCCCTTGGGAAATCACAGGCTCATTGGGCACCAATGATTTTTGTGCACGCTCAATGGCTGCATCTGATGTCCGCTTGTCAAGCACACTAGGCTGAGGATCTACTTTTTGATAGGCCATGTTTGGTTTCTTGATTTCAGTAGTGATGGGCTCAATCACTCCAATATTTTTGGTTTGAAACTTGGCCTTTCGTTTGGTTTTCCTCCCATGCCTCTTTGCTTTGGACATAGTTTGGGCTTATGATAGAGGTGGCCTAGCAAGGTGTTTGGGCACCCAAATCCAATGTTGCCTGCATAATACCCTTGAGCACGAAGCAATGCTTTGGATATCCATCGCGGCGTTGTGCTAGCTCTCCATCGATGCCTTTGCCTATAAGGCTTGGGCTTCTTTCGTGGTCTTCTACGATATTTGTGAGTCCAAACCCTGTCCTTGGCCTTGTCTCTTGATCTTCTTGTTTTCGACATGGCCTCACTCACTGGTTCTCGTTGTTCGACCTGTGCTTGTATCAACTCTTCCAACAAGTCCTTGCCCTCGTTAGTAGGCTTGACTGTTACGTCAGCACCTTCCTTGCCTTTCTCTCGAGGTTTGATGAGGTCACCCTTGCTAAAGGTTGTGACTACCCTCACACCCGGTAGTGTCAGGTGTATCCTCTGTGCTACATAGTCAGCCTCACACTTGGTCGCCCTTTTGAAGGGTCTTCCTAGGAGGGTTTCTTTCCCACAGCCAGCACTATTTGGAGGAACATGAAATAGAATAGACAAACTTTCTGTTTCAATTGTCGCAGAATTTTGCACTTCCCTATGAGTGCTTGTGGGTGTCCCCCATAAGGGCTAAGAGTTGCACTAGTCGGTGTCAGCTCTGGTTGGCCTAGTAGGGTCCATGATTCATAGGTCAAGATATTAAAATCTGCTCCTTCATCAATTAGAGCATCAATAGTATGCTCTCTTTTTGCGGTGAGTTTGACCCTAAGATAAGCAGGTGGTACTATGTCTTCATCTTCCGGGTCCTTGCTTGTAAATTTAAGCCTTCTGACAGATGCCCTTGAGTTCTCGACTGCACGACCAGATGTGGATTCTCCACTGCTGTCTTGGATCGTCAGTGCAGTGCTATTCAAGGTACATCTCTCGTCAAGAGTGTCATGTCTAGTCATCTTTGCATTTGTAGCTTGCTGAAGTTGCATTTTGCTCTGACTCGACACGGTTTGAACACAATGTCTTTGTGTTCTCGTGGTGTGGCCTTTTTGCCCTTGATGGTGGCTAGATGGGCCCATTGAGGTTCTAGGGTCTCTGTTTGTCTCTATTCGGGTATGGGCTTTTGGCTGCTCTTTTGCAAGTGAGAATCCATGCTCATGTAGAGCCATTACTTCACTAGGGTCCAATTTGGAAGACCTGTCACGGCGCGTGTTTTCTCTCCAACCTACTCGGGGGAGGTGTGGAGGGGCAGAGCCCTCTCTGCGGGGGTCTGGGGGGGGCAATCCCCCCCGGCCCGCAGGGCCATTACGGTAGACGCCATATGCAATTTGGAGGACCGTTTATAGCCAAATTTTGAACTACGTGCTCTAAATTTTAGCCCAGTGAAGATGTGTGATGTGCCTTTAGCTCTACGTAGTCTTTTGGGTCAATTTCGGGGTTTAGATGCGTCAGAATCTGTGTTCAAGATACATGTCCGATTTTGACAATTTTTGGTCCGATTCTAAGATGTCCGATTATCAGAATCGGACGTCCGATCTTGGGTGGGTCCGATCGGCCCAGTGGTCCGATTTTGGTCACGTCCGATTCTAGGAGTCGGATCAAAAAGTGGTCTGATTTTCAAGTGGTCCGATTCTGAGAATCGGATCGGACAGGGTGGTCCGATTCTGAGCTGGTCCGATTCTGGGACTCGTCCGAGTGTCCGAGTTAGACGGATTGGTCCGAGTGGTCCGAGCGTCCGATTCTCAAAATCGGACGGGTTGGTCCGAGTGCCACGTGGCACGTCCGATCCAGACGGTCCGATTCTGGGAATCGGCCGGTCTGACTCCCGAACTCGGGTGGTCCGATTCTGGGAATCGGACCACAGTGAGTTGGTCCGAGTACGTCAGCGAGCGGACGCGATTCCCGCGCGTTTGTCCCCTCCTCACTGTCTGGTGCACAAAATCACCACAGACTTTCTAAATCTGATCAGGGCACTTGTTGGAAAACATCAGACTCACCTGGAACAGCACGAATCACCGATGCCTAGGAATCGGGGCAGTGCTTCCTCGTTCTGTGAACCAGAAGTTCTCTCTCTCTCTCTCACACACAAGGCAAACCAAGGAAATGAGGTCTGTCCTGGCCTCCCAGGCCTCTTAAGGTCCTTTTCGAGCACTGCAGAACCTCACAGCTAGTTCCTTGTCCCTATCTTACCCAGAAACTTGAATCTGGTCTCCTGTTTCCCTGTTTCATCCTGTTATACAGCAACAGAAAACCCCACTGTTTGCCTATTTTTTCTTCTTTTTCTTTGTTTTTTTCCTACCCTAAATGCATCCAAATCACAAAATGAATACCTACACTACTCCATTCCACAATATAAATCTCAGAAAGCAACAAACCTACTTGCCAAGGAGATCGAATACCATCTTCAACCCCCTCGCTTCCTACCTATCTACCTCAAGCACCGGTTCGGGGGAAACCCCTTACTTTGATGCTCGATTCGAAGCGCGCAAGCGCTCAAGGCTTGAATCCGTTGGTCCCGGCAACGGAACCAAAATGTGGGAGCTTTCGCTCAACCACCAAGATCCACTGACCGCTTATTGATTCAAGCGTTCCAAGCCGAGCACTAATGGCTACCTCTCACATAGCCGACGCGCCATTCATATCTACGGGTGTACTGAGCTTACCTTGATGCCGTTCGAGTTACCTCCTCTCCCGCGCACTCCGGTAGCTCCACGATCCAAGTGCAAGCTTCAAGCAAGCTCCATCCTCAAGCTCCACGCTCCAAGCTCCATTGCTGCGAGCAAGAGAAGAGAAGAGAAGAGAAGAGAAGAAGAGAGGAGAAGATGGAGAGCTTCTCCTCCTCGGTCCCTCACCCTCACACACCCACTCCCTCACACTCTCACACTCCCTCTCTCAAGCACAAGCTCAAGCAAGCAAGAAGAAGAAGAAGAAGAAGAAGAAGAGGAGAGCTACTTTTGGCCACACACAAGAATGAGCTTCTCATTCACTTTTCAACTTTATATACAAAACCCTAAATCCCTTTTGGGCGGTCATCCCCTTTTCCCCTTTTTACATGGCCGGCCGTAGCCTTGGCCCTTTTTCCCATTGTCTTTCTATCTTCCTATCTTCCTTTCCACCGCCCGTCTACATTTACAAATTGCACGGGTGAGAGCCTGGCACTCTTTTACAAGATTTCAGGTGCGCCTTTTTATTTTAAAATGCGCCTTTCCCCTTTTGCCTTTGCCTTGGACTTTTAAGGTTGCCCTTGCGCTTTTGGCCTTTTCTCCTTTTCCTTCTTCAGTCGGGCTACCTTTTTTCCGCCTTTGCCCTGTGTCTTTTCTATTTCTTTTTACTTTCTTCGTGTTGGGGTTAACAAATATCGACCCCTCTATTTGCATATTTTCTTCATCTATGCTCAGAACATCGCTTTGATCATATACTCTCGTACTTCGGAAAGCTAAAGGTATAACATACCACCATCGAGGTTGTCGAGGGTTTGGATAGAAGATTACTTATTCACAAACACATACAAGAGAGATTTAACTATTGTGACATGTACCATGTCATAATATAATTAACAAACAGATGAGTTCATGCACCTATTCACAATGGGCCCGCAACACAAAGGTGTCGCGCAAATCCATCCATTTTTTTTCAAAATTTATTTCAAGAAATCCAGATGGACCTTGTCGAACTATTGCTGCAACTCCTTCAGGTACCACTTTGAACCACTGCACATCGAATAATATCATGGAGAAGCTACGATAATCCACTGTAATAATACTTTGCAAGTTCCCAAAATACTCCATCTTGATTATAACCGTGTTTGGATCCGTTGATCGGAGATATGGTGGTTGGAAATGGGGTAGAAAAAAGAATGGATGCTACAATGGAGGAGAGAGTGAATCTATCCAACGGTGGATCTAGACAATGGCTATCAACTGTGTTTTCATGAAGCGCTTCAAGAAGAACATCCATCGTATATGGACAGGTCCAACAATCTTCACTTCATCCACAATATGCACAAGAAGGTGGATTTGTATCGTGAGCATGCTGGTATGTAGGTATTTCTCAAAGAGACAGACCGTCTCCACTCCCTGCCTCGCGGATTCAATAGAGGACGTCTTGATCTCCTTCTATGAGATCCATTGCATTAAAGTCAACAACCTGTAAATGGCCCCACATATTTCTGGAGTAAGACATCCTGCGATCGCAATCGGTAGTACAAACTACCACAAATGAGAAAGCATTATGAACAATGACTACACTCCAAATAGCAAAATGCATAGGCCACTTACAATCCATTCGTAGTACAAACCTGACATATCTTATGCCAATCATGGGATTTTAGCCCTGATAATTGGTCGTCTTTAGAAAACACAGACCTGAGAGAAGGCATAATACTCGTCAGAGTACGGATAGACTTGACTATTTGCTTCACAATGCGCTCTTCTTTAGTGGATAAAACCAAAGGAGCACGAGGTAGCTGCACTCGACTATGGCCAAAGTACCTCCATCTTGCCTACCTCCTTCAAATACATTCGTGCCCCTATAGTGTCTCTCTTTCCTGTGATGTGGTCCCATAGCAAGCTTCCCACGTTCTTGAAAATATGCATGGGATCCAACAAGTGGTTGATCTATAAGTGGGTCCAATATGGCCACTCGTAGAAAACTGAGAACCGTCACATTCTGTTTGGATGTGACTCCACGTGGACCATTTTCAGCTCGTACCAGCTTTGGGCATTCATACATATTGGAGATCGTCCAAGAAAACCTTCCCTAAGTCCATGACCCTCTGGCAAGAAAGCAACGTTTCCTTAATATACCATCTTCTTCATGGTTTGTAACCTTCGGGAGTTTAACTGTGGCCCACACAATGGACATGCATGATAACTTGAGGTAACCAGACCTGTCCCAACACCTCTATCCAGTGAATACAAACTTGAACGAGCTATGATAGATATTACCAATGAGAACGGAAGCCTATTTACTTGAGCACTCTTCGAATCCCGGAAAGTCATGTATCGTCCACATGAAAATGGCTTGAATATTGGCGGACCATCGACCATCACGCTTGCTCATTCCTTGCACGATGACCCTCTCCTCCCACAAAATCTTAAGCTCATCGACTAATGGACGAAGATACATGTCCATATTTTTGACTTTGTAGCGGCCGGGGACGAGTAAGCTAAGGATGAGATGTCATTTCTTCGTAGAAAGCCATGGAGGGATATTGTAGTTGACAAGGACTATAGGCCACACACTATAAGAAGTTGAGCGCAGACCGAATGGGTTCACACCATCCATTGCAAGACCGAGCGGAAGATTCCTTGGCTCTCGGGCAAAGCCTGGGAAGATAGAGTTAATGTGACTCCATGCGCGCGAATCCACTGATATTCATTGAACTCCATCTGTGGACCTATTCTGTGCATGCCACGTTGTCAAGCTCGCCATGCCAGATGTATGAAACATGTGGTTTATGCGGAGGATAAGCGAAAAGTGTCTAAGAACTTTTTGAGGGATGGTTTGCCCTTGCAAGTCCTATCGATACCTATGAGAACCACACTTTGGACATGTCTCCATAGTCTCGTATTCTTCGAAACAGTATGCAATCGTTGATACATGCATGGATACTGTTGTAGTCTATGCCAAGCTTTCGTAAAACATGTCGTGCATTATCATGAGACTCAGGCATGGTATTGCAGGTAATAATATATGATACTTAAGTAACCTGAAAAAAATCATAAAACACCTTGAAAAAGCACAAATGTTTTTAATGATAGTGTTGAAAAGAAATCAACGAAGCGTACGTACAAGGTACATGATAAACTCGGTCACACTCGCATTGCTCCATCCATATTTTACTTGCACACTTAGGAGTGAAACCATTGTCTTCAGGCGAGATACTCGGCACCCATCATATAATGGTATGGATGCTTCCTCTCTAAGTGGATCAAAAGTCTCGATATCCATGGGAATCAATACATCGATCATTGCCTCCATCTCAGGCTCCAAGTTTGTAGGTAAGTCTCGAAGGCTGTCTGTCTCCTTTGGTATTGATGATATAGATTGGGTAGTACCTTCCAAGTGGTGGATTGGCTTAGGCACTCCATCCATCGCATGTCCACAAACTCTTCTAATTGGCCGCAAAGGTGCACACCTCCTTGGGATGAGACGTCACCTCCCTAGATAGAAAATTTGCCAACCACACCCAATCTTTTTGTATATGGTATTCAATTAGCTTGCGAGTATAATGCATGATTGATATTAACTTTTCTTACCGTTTGCTGAAAATCCAAGATCGCATGATCAATGATCTCAGATTGAATTCTCGCTGAAGCGTCATATGTGTTCTATAGACAATCGACGTTTTTGTCGAATTGCCAGCTTGCATTGAGAGCAAGGACATGGGACACGCTGATTAAGATATGCCTCATGATCTTGAACATCAAGACCTTCATCGTTTTCCATTTTGTCTATGTTACAACAAACAAATTGTTTTTGATATCATTCTTTTTTTCTTTCTTAAATTATTTGAGAAGGGATTTCTTCTCTTGTAACTTAGCAAAAATTAACATATGTAAAGTCTCGACCCACCCACCCACAAATTAACGTATGTCGGAGTGTTTTCCGTCTCGTGGTGTTGCACCGGACCTCGCTACTACTCTCTCTTTGTTTTTTATCCATTCATTATCTCTTCTCCTTCCATCTCTCTCTCTCTTTCTCTTTCTTTATTATGTTGTATGTTTATTCCCTCTCTCTCGTTCCTTCTTCTTTTTTCTCTTCCTCTCCCTCTCTCATTTTCTTTAACAAAACATATCTCTCTCTCTACAACAACAACAACAACAAACAAAACATATCTCTCTCTCTACAACAACAACAACAACAACAACAACAACTACTACTACTACCACTACTACCACTACGACCACTATGACCACTACGACCACTACGACCACGACGACCACCACTACGACTACTACTACTACTACTACTACTACCAAGAAAAGAAAAAAAACTACTATTACTACCACTACTACAACAACAAATAAGAAAACTAGACAACAATAAACAAGAAAACAAAAAAAACTATTACTACTATTACAACAACAACAATAACAAAAACAACAAACAAGAAAACCACTACTACTACTATAACCATGACTATGACAACTACAACTATGACCCTGACTATGACTATGATCTCGACTATGACCATGACTACGACCACGACCACAACCACGACTACGACTATGACTATGACTATGACCATGACCACGATCACGACCATGACAATGACAACGACGATGACAACGACCACGATCACGACCACGACCATGACCATGACCATGACCATGACAACGACAACCACGACCACCACTACCACCACTACCACTATCACTACCACTACCACTATAATAAACAAGAAAGTAAGAAAAAACAACAACAATAACAACTATTACTACTACAATAACCACGACCACGACCACGACTACCACTACCACTATCACTACCACTATAATAAACAAGAAAATAAGAAAAAACAACAACAACAACAACAACAACAACAACTACTACTACTACTACTACTACAATAACCACGACCACGACCACGACCACGACTACCACTACCACTACAACTACCACTATAATAAACAAGAAAAGAAGAAAAAAACTACTACTACTACTACAAACAAGAAAAGAAGGAAAAACTACTACTACAAAAAAAAAAAACAACAATTAAAAAAAAAAGAAAAAAAAAACTACTACTACTACAAACAAGAAAACAACAACCTCTCCCTCCTCTCTCTCCCTCTCTTTCTCTCTTTCCCTATTATATTTAATGTTTTTTTCCTCTCTCTCTCGTTCTTTCTTCCCTTTTCTCTCCTCCTCTCCCTCTCTCATTTCCTATCCCTCCCTCTCCCTCTCCCTCTCTTTCCCTATTATGTTTAATGTTTTTTCTCTAATCTCCTCTCCCTCTCTCATTTCCTCTCCCTCCCTCACTCTCTCCCTCTCTCCCTCTCCCTCCCTCACCCTCACCCTCTCTTTCTCTCTTTCCCTATTATGTTTAATATTTTTTCTCTTATCTCCTATCCCTCTCTCATTTCCTTTTCTTATCTCCTCTCCCTTTCTCATTTCCTTTTCTCTCTTCCTCTCCCTCTCTCATTTCCTCTCCCTCCCTCTCCCTCTCCCTCTGTTTCTCTCTTTTCCTATTATGTTTAATGTTTTTTCTCTCTCCTCTCCCTCTCTCATTTCCTCTCCCTCCCTCACCCTCACCCTCTCTTTCCCTCTTTCTCTCTTTCCCTATTATATATTGTGTTTTTTCTCTCTCCTCTCCCTCTCTCATTTCCTTTTCTCTCTTCCTCTCCCTATCTCATTTCCTCTCCGTCCCTCTCCTTCTCCCTCTCCCTCTCTTTCTCTCTTTCCCTATTATGTTTAATGTTTTTTCCTTCCTCTCCCTCTCTAATTTCCTCTCCCTCCCTCGCCCTCACCCTCTCTTTCTCTCTTTTCCTATTATGTTTAATGTTTTTTCTCTCTTCCTCTCCCTCTCTCTTTCCCTATTATTTTTAATATTTTTTCTCTCTTCCTCTCCCTCTCTTTCCCTATTATGTTTAATGTTTTCCTCTCTTTCCTCTTCCTCTCCCTCTCCCTCCCACTCTCATTTCCTCTCCCTCCCTCTCCCTCTCTTTCTCTCTTTCCCTATTATGTTTAATGTTTCCCTCTCTTCCTCTCTCTCCCTCTCCCTCTCCCTCCCTCTCCCTCTCCCTCTCTTTCTCTCTCATTTCCTCTCCCTCTCTCAATACACATGAATTTTAACAAAAACAAGTAAAAGAGAAAGAGAAAACATAAAAGCAAAGCAAGGAGGAACAATGCACTCACTGTGAAGGCTCCAAGAAGGGTTTGGCAGCTCCTCTTCGCAATGGCGGCTTCTCTTCGCCCTCCGTACACTTCCTCCTCTTCTTCGCAAACAGCGGCGACGGCGGTGAGAAGCTTTCTTTCTCCCTCTTTCTCTCTTTCTCTCCCTCTCCTTCTCAAATGCAAGATGTTCGCTCTCCCTTTCGCTCTCTCTTTCGTGTATGCACGCAAAATTACGCTCTCTGATTTCGGCCCATATTTTTTTTGTCTGAGTACCATCGCTATTTGCATCGAATAGCGACGCCGCTATTTTGCATCGGAAACCGCCGTCGCTATTTTGCGTCGAAAACCACCATTGCTATACCTCCATATCCTTGTAGTGGTTGATATTTGCAATTCCAAAAAATCATTCATTTTCCTTCACATATATTAAAAACAAATCTAAAATACGAGATTTAATGAAAAATGGGATTGTTCTTGAATTTTGGGGATCAAATAATGATTGCATGGCATGAAAATGAATATGCGGATGGGTTATACTTCACATAATCCATACAAACTAGAAAACTCAATTTTTTTTTTCAAAAGTCAAATTAAAAAAAATAGAAAAGATAGTTTTTATATATAAAATTTTATAAAAAATTAGAAGAATGTTTGTGAATGTATAATGAAGATAAAGAATTAGGATTTGTCTTTATTTATATGTTAAAGTGCGTGTTTAGGGCTTATTTCTATGAAAAATTATAAAAAATCTCTCTACATTTGTGCAAGCAATCTAAATATAAATGCTAGGGGTGTGGGGCTGAAATGGAAAGATATTTCATTAAGTTGCTAATTTCTTTGCATATCTTAGCACATAGGATGAAATTTATATAAGTTTTAAAGAGTTCAATAGTATGGATTAGCCTGATGTTGTTCCCTAGCAACATAGCACAATGCTAATAGAAAGAAATCATTAAAAGATTGTTTGTGTACTTCATGTTGACTAGTTTTTAGTTAAGTTGTTTTAGCATGTAATTTAAATGTGGTATCAGAAGATAAACTCCTAGATGCATGGCAATTGTATGTCTAGGTGACGACCAACATTGAGAGTGTAAGATTCTTCTTTACTATCGAATAGTGTGATATCTTGGAAATTTTGATTAAGTGAGGAATATATATAGTCTCCTGGATCATTATGTTTATATTATGAGAGAACTGTTTTACATTCGTGTTCTATGTGTAACATGGCACATCCTAGGGCCAATCATCAAGGTATAGAAGAGCCGTAGGAGCCACAACAATTTGTTGGGGGGAGCTCTTTGTAAATGTGAATCGAGGTGTTGATCATCTTGGTGTAAAAGAGCCATAAGGAGCCATAGCATTGTGCTAGGGGGAGCTCTTTGTATACGTGAATCAAGGTGTTGATCATCTGTATGTTTGGATACTCCCTTTGTTGGAGTTGTGAAGGGCAATTCCATTGGATTGTAATCGATACAAACACATTATTTAGTTAGAGTAGTGTATAGCCACTTTATTGTAAGAGATGGGGAATACGAGGGGGAAATACGAGTAAAATAATGGAGGAAAAATACATGCTACATTGGTGGGTATATAAGATGCAAGGGACTCAATATTTTTTCATCATACTATAATAACAAGTATCCTTCATCTTCTCTCCCTCTCTCCAGCTTTCATGGCTTCCTTTCTTCCTTTTTTGTCTTTCTCTCTCTTATTCTAGCATTTCTCTCTCCTCGTCACTCTCTTTCTCTCTCGTATGCTTCTCTTCTTTCTCTCTCCTAGTCCTCTCCTTGACAATTGGTATTAGAGCAATAGGTTCTTGATCCAGTTGGCTAACATTTCATTCAATTAACCTTTTTCAGACACACAAACCTAAGAGCCACAAGTACACAAGTACAGACATGACATGGAGCAACAGTGTAGTTATCAAGGATCTCTAGACCACAAGGATTGTAGGTCAGGAGAATTAATGGCAGCATGGACCAAGTCTGGAGGTTGGAAGACCAAATATAGCAGCTCGTGGGTCATTTTTGGCCAATTTTGAAGGTATTTTCCTAAAAGACAATGGTAAATGAAGTAGACAAGGGTAAAGTCTTGGTTACTATTTAGGAAGAGTCTTGTCTCTCTTCAATCTCAAGCTCTTGTTAAGCTTCCATGGAGGAAAACCATGCTAGAACTTTTCTCTTACACCTCCATTAATTAGATGGCTTGTACCAAAGCTTCCGAGGGACCTTGAGCTTCATTCTAAGCAGTCGTTTGGTCATTTTCACCTTGCTTGGGACTAGTAGTAACCGGGGGAGGAGCACCTGCCATAGACCGCATCATCTGAGCAAACTGAGCATGAAACCTTACTCGCCTCTCATCTTTATGTTATACTATAGAAACATACAATGGTTTATTTCCAACAATTTTACCACTTAGTCCATTTACAGCTCGTGAAGCTTCGTCAGGAGAGGAAAAAACCACAGAGCCACAGGTAGCCTACTCGACAAAGGCAATTTGTGCAAAGTAATGCTTAGTACCTGGATTCAGAGATGTGCAAGGTATAGAATTGTAGCATGGTTCATCTACAGGTTTGCAACAGCAGATGGTGATCTCACTTTTAGGCAAGGCCCTGCACAATGCAGTACTATTGAACAGAAGGTAGTCTAGATTATTGGAGCTAATCAAGGCATTGGAGAGGCTCTAGCAAAGGAGTTTTCACAACTTGGTGCCCAACTTATTCTTTCTTCTTAAAGGCCTGAAGAGCTACACTGAGTTAAAGCTTCACTTTTGGGCCTTCATGCACCTAATGGAGTAGTATAGAGAGCAGTTGTTCCTTTTCTGAGGATGTTGAAATAGTCTTGAAGAAGAAGAAGACAATTTTGAAGACAGGAAATTGACCATTGAGGGATCAAAACCACCAAAGTAAACGTTGCTTAGGCTTTGGTGATGAAAAAATGACTTCAAGATTAATACCAATGGAGCTTAAGCAGGTAACTCTTGTATTTTTCACATCACACACTCTCAAGCTGCACCTCCAGTATGCCGAGTCATAAAATTACCTATCCGTGGAGCCTAGTTTGCTATGTCCATAACTCTGGTCTTTGGACTCTAGACAAAATCACTATTTCTCATCCCTCCAATTGTAATATCAATTGCAATTGCGGGTATTGAGAAGGCAGAATTTGTCACTAAACCAAAAGGCTTGCAAAGGCACCTTAAAATATGCATGAATGCAGTATCTAAGGAGTTGATGGATCACCTCGAGCAAGGGAGAGATGTCGAAGGCGCCCTCCTTCCTCCTCCACCCGCACGGTCGCGGGATGACTCAAATCTTTGGTTTTGACATAACTTGAACTATATAACTCCAAATTGAGCGCTCTATAGCTCAATAGATTCCATTTTTCAAGAGCTTTTTAATGATAGGTCAGATCATATGGTTTTGAGAAGCCTATGGGCATGTTATTCTGGTGCCACCTTTTTAGTATTCAAAAAATGGAAATTGGGAGATTCCCAAACTCACTAATATTGTGTTTCAACAAGGTTTAGCAATCTTTTGGCACGAATCACTCTCATAATAGTACCGCTTTTGGCACTCAAAATTATCAAATTCAGTTGGGATAAATTGGACAGGCCACTCCTCATGAATGAGAGCTGAGAGATAAGATTATCTTCTCCAAATTTAATGGCCAATCCTCTTCCCCAAGCTGAATTGGAAGAATGGCTTTCAAAGCTTGAAGACTACTTTGATATTTTGCCAAGAAATGATGGCCAAAAGATCCACTTTGCCACGATCCACTTGGAAGGATTTGCTCATACGTGGGGGCGATATATTAAGATGGAAAATCAACAAGTTGATACTTGGGATGCATTCAAAGCACTTATGGTTCAAGTTTTTGTGTCTCCTGTAGAGAAAGAGAAGCTTGCTCGGCAGTGGTACAACCTAGAGCAACATGGCTTGATAGTTCGAGACTACACAAATCAATTTCTTAATCTCATGATGTATGTTGAGTCCATAAGTGATGATGCAAATTTGCATAAGTATATGTATGGCTTGGATCCTCAATTATCAGCCATAGCAGCTGATGTTTCAGCAGCAGTCACCTTCCGATTTGTTCAAGGTTATTGAATTGGCTGAAAGATACTCCCGTAAGTATCGTAGGGATACTTCAGTTCACAGTATGGATAGCAAAGAGGCTTGTTTCAGCCATCTTTTGGGTAGCCTAGAGGTCCTGCACAATCCAATTTTGGATAGTAAAGAACTACTGTAAGGCAGGGCCAATTTGGGGCTAGTTGTTATGGCCGTGTAAGTATGCCATTTAGCACCCCTAGAGTCCCCATGTTTCCCACCTTCAATGCCTCAAGGCAAACTAGTAATTTCAGGGTAGCAAACAATGGCAGGGCTGAGGATAAACAAGGGGACAACAACAAGAACAAGAATGCCTCAGTCTTTGGAGGTCAATGTTCCATTCCCATGGATTTGTACAAAGAAAGGAAAGAAAAAGGAATTTGTTTCAAGTATGGGGAAAAGTACACAATTGAACATGCTTCCAAATGTTCTTATAGAAATGCAAAGGCAAGAGTCCAAAGTATGTTGGTCTTTGAAGACTCTGAGGATGACCATGAGGAGGCAAGTGCCTTTGTAATCATTGCTAAAAATGATGAGGCTGATGAAGAAATTGGGTAGGAAGAGTTCTTTGACCCCGTAGACACCTTTCTCTTTTGACCCTAGTGGGTGGTCAAGTACATGTTGATGTGGGTGACAAGAATGACTCACATGCTATTACACTATTTGTACTATCTCCGTGGATGCTTGGACAGGATCAAAGAGTCCTAATACTCTTTGTCTTCAAGGCAATATTCATGGGATAAATGTGTTTATATTGGTAGACAGTGGTACCACACACAATCTCATAAATAGAGCACTCATGGATAGGCTGAAATGTTTTGCCACTAATTTACAGCAACCACTGAGGGTGCAAGTTTCCAATGGGAGTGAAGAAATTAGTACTCAAATATGCCCGGCTGTACATATTCACCTTGCTGAAAATTGTGGGTAGAATGTAGACTTAATTGCACTTGACATGGGGCCAATAGACATTGTGTTGGGTTATGATTGGCTAAAGAATTTGGGCACCATTTCTATGGATCTCTCTTTGTTTTATATGCAATTTTTTAGTGCTTGATAGCTTTTTCACTTACAAGGAATCCAAAACAGCAATGAATATAAGCTCATTGCAGCCAAACAACTTAAGAAAGAGTTCAAGAAATTCTCTTAGATTTTTGTATTGCAATTAAATAAGGAAAATACAGATCATCCAGCAATGTGCAAGATAACTCAGCTTTAAAGGCTCTTTTTTATGAGTACATTGATTTGTTTCAGCTATCTACATCACTACCTCCCAAGAGAACAGCTGACCACCCCATTGATTTGAAACCACTCAAAGTCGGTGAATAAGCCTCCCTACAGGTTGTCCAAAAGTGAAAGAGAAGAAGTGGCCAAGCAGGTTAAGGATTTATTGGATATGGGTTTCATAGAGCCTAGCTCATCCCCTTATGCATCACCTATCTTGCTAGTAAAAAAGAAAGATGGCTCATTTAGAATGTGCATAGACTATAGAGATTTGAATAAGATCACTGTGAAGAATAGATATCCCATTCCCAGGGTGGATGACTTGTTGGATGAGCTGAAATGGGTTAAGTATTTCACAAAGATTGATTTGAGATCCAACTACCAGCAGATACACATGCATGAAGGGGATGAGATTAAGACAGCATTCAAGACTAATCGTGGGCTTTATCACTTCTTGGTTATGCCCTTTGGTTTGACAAATGCACCCGTCACTTTTCAAAGCCTAATGAATAAAATACTTCAGCCGTTTTTATTCAGATTTTTGTTGGTATTTTTTAATGATATTCTGATCTATAGCCGTTCATTGGAAGCTCATCTATTGCACATGAGGCAAGTGTTTGATATACTTAGACAGCATAGACTCTTTGGTAAGGAGTCAAAATGTTCATTCATGTAGACTAAGGTAGAGTATTTGGGCCACATTGTTAGAAAAGCAGGCATTAGAGCTGATCCAAAGAAAGTGTAATGTGTCAGAGATTAGTCTATACCTGCAAATACCACCTCTTTGAGATGATTCTTGGGTCTCTCTTCATTCTACCACAAATTTATTTGACATTACGCCACTATTGTAGCTCCTCTCACTAATAGGCTAAGGAAAGAAACATTTTTCTGGGATGCCACTACAGATAGAAGCTTTAATCAGCTAAAAGGTTTGCTTACTTCAGTGTTTGCCCTGATTTCTCCAAGGAATTTACCATTCGGTGGGATGCCAGTGGGTGAGGTATTGGCACAGTATTGGTGCAAGAACATGGGGTAATGGCATTTGAAAGCCGAAAACTTGCTGAAAATGAGATGGTAATGAATGTTTATTATCAAGAAATGTTGGCTATTCTTCATGCCATAAAGAAATGGCACCATTACTTGTATGGTAGCAGGTTTAGAGTCAAGAGTGACCATAGAGTCCTCAAATATTTCTTATCTCGGTCCAATCTTACTCCTAAGCAACGTAGATGGATGGCCACATTGCAAAACTATGACTTTGACACTACTCATACTCGTGGGAAAGACAATGTAGTGGCTGATTCCTTGTCTAGAATGTGGGCATGTAAAGTCTCTACCATCATGGAACTGCATAGTGATTGGATACATGAGCTTTAGGAGGCCTACCTATTGGATGCTAATTTCAGTAATATATTTCAAAAATTACAGCAAGGTCCATGTACAAAAAACTCTCCATTTCACCTAAAAAATGGGATTTTATGGCTTAATGGCAAGATTGCTATCCGTCACACTTCCCCATTCAAGCAGAAGATCATGAAGGAAATGTATTTAGCACCTATAGCTGGTCATTTGGGAGTGTTCAAAACCTATGACAAAGTTGCCAAGAGTTTTCATTGGAAGGGTCTTTGGAGAAATGTTAAAGAATTTGTCTTGAGCTGCATGCCTTGTCAGCAAAACAAGGACATCACATTAAAACTAGGCGGGTTGCTATAGCCATTGCCTATTCTCGAGGGCAAGTGGACTCATATAACCATGGATTTTATTACAAGTCTGCCCCTCATCAAGAAAGGGTGGAATAGCATCTATGTGGTGGTGGATAGGCTCACAAAGGTGGCTCATTTTATCCCCTCTAAAGCCCAATTTACCACATCACAAGTAGCCAGTCAGTTTATGGAAGATGTGTTCAAATTGCATGGTTTACCACAGATCATTGTGCATGATCGGGATACAAAATTTATGAACACTTTTTGGCAAGCAATATTCTATTCTATGGGCACTAAGTTGGCTCCCTTTATAGCTTATCACCCCCAAAATGATGGTCATACAAAGAGAGTCAACAAATGGTTGGAAACTTATATGAGACACTTTTGTCCTGATGGTCAACATACTTGGGATGCATCGTTATATTTGGTTGAGTTTTCCTACAATAACTCCACCCATGCTAGCATTGGAGTTTCACATTTCGAGGCTTTATATGGGTATAAGGTCCCTCTCCCCACGGTCATCTTCAATGACAAGATCAACTCTCAAAGCAAGGAAGAATTGGACAGGATGCAGGCCCTACTTCAGTAATGTAAGATGAAATTAAAGAGAGCTCAAGATCAAATGAAGCTTTATGCTGATGAGAAAAGACAGGACATTGAGTTCCAAGAAGGGGATTTGGTTTTGCTGAAAGTACCTAAGTCTAGGTATGCTACTCTTAAGGATGGCTCCAACAACAAGTTAGCTCATAGGTTCTATGGGTCCTATTGGATTATCAATCAGGTGGGTAACTTGGCTTATCAGTTGAAATTACCCCTTTTCACCAAGATTCACAATGTTTTTCATGTGATTCAACTCAAACCCTTCATTGGATCATCATTAGATTACTTAGAAGAGCTCCCTCCTATGGATGAAGAGGGTATCATCCAATACATCTCAGAGGCAGTCATAGGTCAAAGGGAAAAGAAGCTATGCTAGAATACTTGATCAAAAGGAAAGGTTTGCCCCTTAAAGAGGCCTCTTAGCAACCAATGTCAATCATGGAAGAGCTCCCTCATCTTGTGGATGCTAACTTGGCTGAAATGTAGTCAACGGGTAGCTTGTGTCCAAAATCAGACAACTTGTAGACAGTTTTCTATTTTCAACCAGATTCGATTGTGAATTATGGACAATGTTTAATGCCATATATGGGCTGAAAGTACTCAAAGTAAGCTCCATTTCTATGTGTCAAACACCCCGATCGGAGTTACCTATCAAAAGTTATTGCAAGTTTACTATAGCAGGGTTTGTAGTAGACATCATGATGTCCACTGTCTGTAGCACTCAAATCTTCACTGAATATGAGTCAAATTTGGATTTTTCTTATTCCCCAATCATACTTATACATCATATTATATTGATGACCCAACATACATACATAACCCCCACATGACTTATTGAATAAACCCTTGTAATCATGCAACAGAATAGTACTCTAGACTGCTCTACCCTGTTTTGTAATATGTGCCCTTTTTTTAAAGGGAAAAAACCTTTGGGTGGGGATGGAATGTAAGAGATGGGGAATACGGGGGAAAATACAGTAATAAAATAATGGAGGAAAAATACCTGCTACATTGGCAGGTATATAAGATGTAAGGGACTTGACATTTTTTCATCATATTATAATAACAAGTATCCTTCATCTTCTCTCCCTCTCTCCAACTTTCATGGCTTCCTTTCTTCCTTTTCTGTCTTTCTCTCTCTTCTTATAGTATTTCTCTCTCCTTGTTACTCTCTTTCTCTCTCTTTTGCTTCTCTTCTTCTCCCTCTTCTACAGTCTTCTCTCTCGTCTTTCTCTCTCCCAGTCCTCTCCTTGACATTGATGCTCCTGGTTGAGAGGATGTGAGGGTGGTTTGCTTAGCATAGGAGGTCTGACTAGAGCCCTAAAGCCAATACCAGGCTTGTTTTAGGTCATAACAAGTGGTGCATTTGCCCGGAGCTAATAAGTGGCACTTTCAAAACCTTGGTTAATTAGGGACAAGTTGTTTAGTGTATGCCAAAGAGCATTGAAATAGATATGTTATTTCCTAATAGACACCATCAAGCTAAGATTCAACAACAAGAAAGAGTTAAAAGGTCTAGATGGTGAGCCAAGATCATTAGGGGATATTCTTCGAAGCGTAGTAGTCTGATATCTTTGAGAAAGAGAGGTCTTGTTGACCCAATAAATACCCCATTCAAATCCATCAAGGGAAGGAGGAAGCTTTAGCATTCCCTTTTTTTGAAGAGTCAATCTACATTGTGTGGGAGTGTAACCCCACCAATGCAAACCCCTAGAGCAAACCCGATCATCATGATTGCACAACCCATTGTGATACTTGCAAGAATGCCATTTTTGCCAGCCCTAGGTTTCCCTCTACCCATTTTTAATGGGTTAGCAGAGGAAGATGCAAAACTTCACATTAGTGAGTTCCAAAAATTAAGGTTCAATTGCCAAATTCAGGATGAAGGACATCTTATGATATTTTTCAATATGACTCTAAAAGGAAGAGCTACAATCCGGTATCATGGCTTAGAAGCCAGGACCATAACCACAATCAACTTCTTATTTGCGGCCTCTGAAGAGAGTTTTCCCCTTAGAGAAGTGGTCAGTATTGGCTATGTGTTTTGAATGTGACATGTCAAGAGCCTCATGAGAATGCTCGAGCTTATGCCAAGAAACTAAAGGAGGTGTTTTGCAAATTATAAACATCTATTCCCATTCCACCTATTGCCCAATTGTAGTACTTTTCACATGGATTAGACTTCAATATCTAAGTACAGTTGACTATTGTTGCTCTTGTTGATAAGACACTGCTATTACATGAGTAGGGGAGGTAGACTCTCACTTACAAGTGGCCTATGTATCTAGGGTAAACGTAAATTAGAGTCTAGGCCTTAGAAAAAATTTGGCATTGATCGGTGGAAGTCAAGGTGTAACTCATACATCTATGCTCAATTCGAATGGAAGAGGAAGCATAATGCAAAATGTGCCTTGTTGTTGACTCCTCCTAATGTTGCTATGCCATTCGTTAGCCAAATGGCTCCCCTAAATACTAGAAGCCAAATGATGGACCCTAATGTTATGCCAATAAATCTGCATGGCCGATCCCTAATCAGGTGGTTAGACTAGTTGAACGACAAGCGAATGATCATGGTTATGAGTCAAGTGCATCAAATGTCCTTGGTAAAGTTAAGGACATGGTGAAGCATTCTATCGATATTATAACAAAACAATATAGACATATAGCCATTGATGTTAATTTTCTAAAGAAGAAGGAAAACTTGATAGAAAGTCAACGTCCTAAAGAGGGTGGTCCATCAAGATTTAGTTGTAAGTGGTGTGGTGATCAACACTTTTTGAGAAACTGCCTTAATGTCAAATGCAACATATATGGAAAGTTTGGACATCTAGCTAGTACTTGTTGAAGTAAGATTAGTTCTCTTTAAGGGAGTAAGTAGTCATGTCCAATTAATCACTGAGCACAAGGGAATAACCTTCAGCAAGATGAGGGACCAAAGCAAATATTATAGAGAGGAAAAGCTACCATAGAAGAGTTTTCAAATGGTAGTGGTGTTAGCCTTATTAAAGCTATGCATGTCAACACCATTGAGGCCTCAAATTTACGAGCCATTACAAGAGGACAAAAGGTTAAAGAAGGTGTTAGAGATAATATAAAACCTGTTGAGGCAAGCCCTACAGAGAATGATAAGGGGACACAAGTCCTTAATCTTGATGGGGAAGCCGGTCCTCTAAAAGATGTTGGTGGCAAAGTTGACTCCAATAAGGAGCTACCAAAGAAGGAGGTAAAAGCCAAGAAAGAGGTATCTAAGCCTGTCAGTGGACCAAGGGAAAAGAGAACCATTGCTAATTATCATGAACTTGATTTAGCCAATTCCCTTTTGCAAGGTATCCTGATGTGAATCTCTTGATAGTTGATTAAGTTATCTCCAAGAGTGCCAAAAGAGTCTAAGAAGATCCTTCGCACCACTTGGTATATCATCTACCCTTGGGAATAGCCGTGGAAGATGGCTAGTTTGAACATACTGAAAAGCATTTCCCAAGGGTAGCGGGTGGCAGCATATGTTGATGGCATATTAGTGGATCATGCCATTGTGGATAGGATCCTCTATCAATATTATGAGTTTAGAATTGATGGAAAGGTTGGGACTAGAAATTTTAGGTGGGATATTAAGCTCTATTGCCACCACTATCATAGGGTTCTTACTAGAGTTCTTATTGAGTTTGAAGGTTTGGAAATATAAAGAAGCTACTAGATCCAAAATTCATAAAGCATGTGATTAAGGCTAGGTGATAGATAGAAAGCCACCCGTCCAGTATCGCAATTCCAAGGTCGTTTGCCCTTCCAACTGGGTCCAAACCACTTATGCACAAGTGTGAACTTGAAAATTTTGATCTAGATAATTGAGGAGTGAGTGGTTAAGCTTAATTAGGAGCCAAAAGCCACAATTTTATCACGAGATCGGGGGGTACATTTTTTCCATCCGTGTCCCTTCCTCCGGGAAATAGCGTCATTGGCTCCATTTCCTCGAAATACAAGATGTATGTATGCGAATTTTTGAGTAAACAATCATTATTCAGTTTTTTAAATAAATCATTATTAGTGCATATGACAAAAAGATGGTTGCAAATGATTGAAATATACTTGTTGATGTGTGCAATTCTAGAAATTCAATCATTTTCCTTCCCATATATTAAAAAAAATAAAATCGCAAAACTCAAAATACAAGATTTAATGGAAAAATGGGATTGTTCTTGGGTTATGGTGATCAAATAATGTTCACATGGCATGAAAATGAATATGTTGATGGATTATACTTCACATATTTCATACAAACCAAAAACTAAAAAAATTAATAATTTATTGACAACACCTAGAAACATGCAAAAAATTTGTAACCATTTTAAACCAATTGTATCTACCTGACACACTGCTACCATATTTTGGAATAAATTCTACGCAGATGCAGTTGTAGTTGTTGTCTTTAGTGGATGCGTCTTTACACTCTGACAAGGAAAGAAAGATGGTGGAATGACCTTGATGCTATAGGTAGATGCAATGTTATAACCTTAAAGGTGTTAGAGAAGGACAATTGGCCATTAGAATTTTTTATTTTCCCACTCGGAAAGCGTAAGATCTTGCAAGGTAATTGCGATAGATAATAATAACAAGAGCTTGAATCTTATGCATTGTGCTTGGAAGGTGGCTTTTTACGGGGTGATTTATATTGAGAAAACTCAAGTGAGCAAGACTTTATGGAATATTCAAATGTATTTTTGAATGAGGACTTTACTTTAAATGATTATTCCATCTAGACTATGGCTTTGTAGTTGGACAATTGACAATTCTTCTAGGACAAAGGAATACTCAAACAGGGTAGTGTAACGAATTGGGTGTTGTAAAATTTTTTGTAGCATCTTCAAAGTAGAGATTTGAGAGGAGATTATAAGATTTAGAGAATATGGTTTTAAGGAAAGAAGGGAAAAGAAAAAAACAACATGATATGATAATTGGGAGAGGCCATTACCATTGAAGGAGGGGCATGAAGGCACCATCTATCTAGGCGGCACTAGGAGGAGAGAGAGGCAACGGATGACGATTGGGGATTATTAGGAGAGAGAGAGAGAGAGAGAGAACCTTGGGGAATTAGCGGCAGCATTCAAGGGAACTGCCAAGAAGGAGAAAGCAGCATGATAGGTGTCGATCAGCATTAGCTATTTTTCTTTCCATCATCGCAAACATATATAGGGTGAGCCATCGAAAAGCAGGGACGGGAAGAAGAACCATTGCGCTTAATAAATAGGAATGAGAAATAGCATGTTTATTATCGAGATTGATCTTCTGATCAACGGCTCTAGATAACCATCACCTTCGTCATCCTATCTTGATGTGGTCATCTCTTATCAGTGTAATGTCACCAAGACTATTCTACGCGATCAGTATTTCAGCCAAGAATCCCATTTTTTCCTCCGCTTGATCAAAGCGCCAAGAAGAGGATGAGGAACCACGAATCATAGACCCAAGGGGAGAGATAAGAGGGCATGTGAATCTCGGAGAGAGAGAGAGAGAGAGAGAGAAGATCGGCGTCGTATCATGACAATCCTCATTCTTCTATCATTGGTCTCATACCATCAACCTTTCATCAATGCCATGCTTTGAAATTGACCTGCAATACAAATGGATTCCTGCTGGGTCACATCTATGCAAGAATCCATGGATATCTCCTCCTCTTGTATAAAGGGGCCATCATCTTGGAGTAAGATGACATCAACCCGAGCATTCTGATGGCCTTCCCCTTAGTTAATCATCACATTGGCCTTCCCCTTGGTTAATCATCACATGTAGATCATAGAAACTTCTTTTAAACCTGACTCAAGAGGGTGTGAGTGAGAGAAGAAGGAATTACTGAGAAAGAAGTTATGTGAAGATTTGGTAGATCAAATTCCTTGTTGGACTATAGGAGAACAACTAAGGAAGTAAAAATTGTAAATCTATTTGTGGATCCAAGAGCACCACTTATAGACACTACCATTAATAGACATTTGTTGAATGAAGTATAATTGGATGGTGGTTCAACAGTCAATTTAAGACCAAACAATGCAAAAACTAGGGTTGAAGAACCTAAACCTACCCATTAGTTTTACGTGTGGCTGATCAAAGGAAAGTGACTCCTTTGGAGTTACTTCACAATGTGAAATCTGTAATTGATGGACTAGAATTTTATGTGAATTACCTAGTAGTTCGCTCATTGTCAAATATCTCTTCAAATTCTATGTTGTTGGGTTATGAAGATTTCAATTGTGATTGGTTCTCGAAATGATAAGGTCAAGATTCAAGTTATCACAAAAGGATTTCTAAGGGAGTCCAGAGATGGGATGCATTTTTTGCATATAACAGATTGGAAATCTTTTCCCCTAATGACTTAGAAGAGGCAGAGAAGAAAGAGGCAAGAACATCAGACTTAGACAAAATTTCAATAAGCTCCTCAATAACTATGGAGGACATCGATACTATTGAGAATGATCATACAGAACCTGAGGAGAGTTTAGTTACAATATTTCATTCTAAGCTAGATATTTTGCCTTTTGGGTTTGAACAACTTCTAGTTATTACTAAAAAATATTTCTATCATCAACTAGAAAAGAAAGAAAGGGAGAGAAGAAACATGGATAGTTGCAAACCTTTACAATGGTAGCTGATATTACATGATGATAGAGATAACCCATCTCCAGCTTTAAATAAATTTGTGTAGACTTTTAATGAATGTCATGGTAATTATGATAGGATAATCAAAGAATTAAATGAGGCTTTGGAAATAGAACGTGAGGCAATAGTGACACTTGTGAATGAAGCAATGAAGAAAATTTCCGAGTTGCAAAGAGAAAAATCAAAATTCCAATTTAGGGAGAGGCGATATCCAGAAGAAATTTCACTTCTAGATATGTATTTGGAAGAGCAAGAATCTAAATTAAATAATGATGTGCAGCGAATAGAGCAAATGTCACCTATTCTTAAGAAATGCTCAGTTGAATGTGAGCAAACAAATGAATTTTATAGGAGAAGTAAATCTCTGTCTACTTCTAGAATTGGATTGCAAGAGAAAAATTCTACCACCGCTTCTTGGCTATATTACTCCCTTAACCACTCTATAAGAAATAGGCAAAAGCCGTATCATTATTCTAAAAGGCAGCTAGGGGGATATCATGGAAGGCAATTGAAATCAAGAAAAGCTCACTTGCCAAATATATGTGAGGTAGTATTGCCCCATCCCAAAGAAAGAGTAATGGATTATACTATTTATGGGGATGGAGTTGAACCATAGCTTAGAGAATTTGAACCTCTGGCACCCAAGAGCTAAAACAGGTTATACACTATTTAGGGTGTCAGATTCAAGGTGAGGGAGATGAAGATTTACATTCATTGATCCTTAGGCTTAGTAGTGCTCAATGGTCTTGGGATTTGAATGACCAAGAATGTTTAGAAAAGAAAAATGGAGTTTTACATCATTATTGTCAAACATTACATGCTCAATTTCCATGTGATCAAGAGCAAATTTCTTAGATAATGCACTTGTAACATTCCAAAGGGTTATGATTGCAACTTATCACGGCTTTCTTTGACAATGGATGGAAGTTTTTCTAGATTACTTTTGTGTCTATGGGACCGCAAAAGAAATGCCTGATCAATTGGCGCAAGTGTTTGAACGTAGTGATGAGGTAGTTATATAATTTAATCCTGATAAATGTGTTTTTGGAGTCCCAAAAGGAACATTGTTGGGGCATATTGTTTCTAAGGAAGGAATTGCTATGGATCTGGGTAACATTGCCAAGATTTCTACACTTCCACCACCAACAAATCTTAAGCAATTGTGTGGATTTTTGGGACATCTAAATTATTATCGACAATTTATTTCGGATTTTGCTAAGGTGGCATCACCTTTAACAAATTTGCTACAAAAGGATACTCCTTTCAATTGGGATGATGTCTACTACCAGAAAGCATTTGAATTTCTTAAGCAAAAATTAATTGAAGGACTAGTATTGACACCCCCAGATTGGATGAAGAAATTCCATATCCATCCAGATGCATCTATGTGTGTTGTGGGAGCTATTTTATGTCAAGTTAATGACAATAAGGTGGTGGACCAGTCAATTTATTACACAAGCCGTAACCTAAGTGATGTGGAAAGAAATTATACTATCACTAAGAAAGAATGCCTATCAATGGTTTTTGTAGTGGAGAAAATTTGTCATTATTTATTGGGAAATAAATTTATTATTTATGTTGATCATGAAGCATTAAATTACTTGCTTAATAAAGCAAAACTTTCAAGATGTGTAATTCGTTGGATGTTATTATTTCAAGAATTTGATTTCCAAATAATTACTCATCCTAGTAGAGCTCATGTTTTAGCATATCGTCTCTCACGATTCTTAACATCAGATAAGGAGGAAGGTATGGAAGATGATTTGCCAGATGCATCACTTTTTACTATGGAGACACAAGTTCCATGGTATGCTGATATTGCTAATTTTCTTTGCATAGCTCGATATCCACTTGGTGCACATAAACAAAAAAAGTGATAGATATTGATGCAAGCACACTCCTATGGATTATTCGGATCTTAATAAATTTTTTCCAAGAGAAGGTATTTATCATTGATGTGTACAAGAAGATGAAGTTCCAGTAGTTCTTAAAGCATTACATGATGAACCTTGTGGTGGCCATTTTGTTGGTGAACTAATAGCAAGAAAGGTTTTATTAGCTAGGTATTGGTGGCCTACTTTATTTAAGGATTCTCATTATTATTGCCAAAAATGTGATGTATGTCAAAGGACTAGTCGGCCTTCTAAAAGTTTTGCTATACCTTTGACCCCTATCTTGGCATTAGCACCTTTTGAGAAACGGGGAATTGATTTTGTGGGCCCAATTGATCTGCCTATACGGTATCTATCTAATCGATATATTTTAGTTTATACTGATTATATTACCAATTGGGTGGAAGAAAAAGCGCTTAAGATAGATAAAGCCATTGAGGTAGCTAAGTTTATGTATAAGAATATCATAACACTTTTTGGTTGTCCACTGGAATTAGTAAGTGATCAAGGTTCCCATTTCTTGAAAGGTTTAATTGGTGAATTAACATAGCTATATGAGATTAATCATCACAAATCAACACCTTATTACCCTAGAGCTAATGTTCAAGTAGAAGTAACTAATCGAATTATTTGTGGGATTTTAACTAAAATAGTTTCTTCTCATAGAAAAGATTGGGATGAGTGTCTATATGAGGCATTATGGGCCTATAGAACTACCTACAAGGTGACAGTGCAAAATACACCGTTCAACTTAGTTTATAGAACTAATGCTATATTTCCTATTGAATAAAAATTTTCTATTTTGCGAGTAGCTCTATCGTTACGATTAGGGGAAGTCGAATCATTAAAGCAAAGGCTTTTACAATTAGTAAAGTTAGATGAGGAACGATTGTTAGCTTTACAAAGTTTAGAAGCAATGCAGAAACGTTGAAAAGCTTGACATGATCAAAATATCAAAGTACGAGAGTTTAAGGAGAATGATTTAGTTTTACTTAATGACAGTCGTTATTATAAATTTCCAGAGAAGCTTAAAATTTGTTGGTTAGGACCTTTAAAGGTTATTAAAGTTTACGATAATGGTTTTCTAGATGTAGAAGATATTAATGCTAAAAATGAGATATTTAGGGTCAATTGCCTTTGCCTTAAACATTTTGTGACTTAGAGTAGCTAGGTATAGTTAGGTTAGTAGTTAGAATAACCCTTGACTAATCTTCATTTGGGTTTCTTTTCTTTTGGGGGGGCTGTTAATGGAATGTAGGTATGGCTTTTATGTGGATGGATGAGTTTTACCCTTGTCTTGATATAGATAGTTCTAATCCTATTCATGTTGGGCCTTATAGTATTCCGCATTTTCAAACGCATGACAATTTCTTATATGCACCGAGGGGAGAGGTCTGTTGCAGTTCTTCTTTTGTGTGATCATTTTTTGTTTGCAGTATCATCCACCATTTGGTTGTAGACAATGTCACCAACATCTTTATGTGCATGTGCAGCTCCTATGTTGGCAGTGTCGCACTTACTTTAGACATTATGGTACCACTATCATGGAGGATGCTATTGGTTACACTTATCAGCGCCACAATTATGATAGTGTATTCTCACTTGAGCATAGCGTTGCCTAGTATAGGATGGGTAGAGAGTAGCAAGAGTTTTCCCGATATCAAGCTGTTGTTTACTGTCTTACTCCATCATATCTGGATGATCTTGGGGGCGCTATTTCTTGCTTTGGATGCATTCGAGAAGCCATTGAAAGCTATAAATCATGCATGATAGCAAGGTTTTAAGTGATTTTTGGTCTCGAATTGGGTCATATGTAGATGATAGAAGTAAGGGGGTTGCTTAAGCTCATGGTCTACTTAACTAGGGGGGCTACTTGAGCTCAAAAGTGCAAGGGCAAGCATAGGGCTTGCTTGAAAATCCAAAATAGAGATTTTACCAAATAGAGATAGAGAATGAATATTTAATCATTGATTGATTGATTAGAGAAGCAGTACTTGATTGTGTTTGAGATGGAATCAACCATGCGAGTACATGCCATGGGTAGATGATTGTCCTACTTCAGAAAAAATGTTTTTACTAAGGCTCTTTAGCCTTAATCTAAAGGCTTAGCATTGTGCACATAATCCCCCCCCCCCCCCCCAAATCTTAGGTTATGCTCATATCTTATGTATGCATAAATGATGTGATGGAGGTTTTTAGCAATGCACTTGATGGCGGGTCTGTGACCTCTGATGTGCCTACGCTAGAGGCTCTTCATGAGCATCCTATATCTGATAGTTTAGTTGATAGGATTGACTTAGATAGTGTAGATGATTTTGGGTTGAGTTTATTGTTTCTATTAGAAGATTTTAGAGTGTGAGGATTTTTGTTTAGATCTTTTTTTTTCTTGGCTTCTTTTCTGTTTATTTTATCCTATTAAAAAAACAGATAAACCCTTTGAAAAAAACAAAAACATCAAGACTTGTTTATGCCTTTTTTAGGTTCTAGCGCACTTTAGCTTAGTTAGTTTCCACATAACTAGGTAGTTAGTTGCACGCATGGTTAGGGTATTCCTTTTAGTGTTAGGAGTTAGTGATACTTAAGTTTAGCTAGGTGGATGGTTCTATATGGGGGAGTAGTTATCAAGTGGAGAAATACAATGCTATAAACAAATAGACAGTGGAAGAATTAGAATAGATCAGTTGATCGAGATTGTGACATGAGCATTTGGAAATTATTCCTATTTTGGAGAGTTTCAATATTTCTTTATCTAAAACATCATATTGGAAAATATGGGAATTTCCCATAAGTTTGGGACACGTGGTCAAATCTTTGGATTTGTCATAACTTGAATAGTATAACTCCAAATCGAGCGCTCTATAGCTCAATAGATTCCATTTTTTGAGCGCTTTCCAATGATAGGTCACATCATATGGTTTTGAAAAACTTATGGGCATGTTATCCGGGTGCCACCTTTTTAGTATTTTAAAAATGGGAATTGGGAGATTCCCAAACTTACTAATATTGTGTTCTAACCCCTTAATAGAGTACTGGTTAATTATGATTTATGTGTGGATTTCATTATAGTTTTGATTTAAACACACACTGATGCTGCATACTTATATTGACAATTTTTGGAGTTGAAATATCCACGTACCTAACAGGTTGTTTCATGCCTAATCTATTTATACATGTTCACTTGAAATAATGTGTGTGTGTGTGTGTGTGTGTGTGTGTGCATATATATATATATATATATATATATATATATATATATATATATATATATATTCAAAATCCTAAGTAATTACAAATGGAATAAGAAACAAAACTTTTCAAACAAAGATAACCCGCAAGCACCATAACCATTTTAGTCTATGTGAGAGTCCCCCCCACATGGGATGGGACATTAGCCCTAGGAAGTGATTTCAAGGAATGGTGTGTGTGTGCATGACTAGTGAATTTCAATGTATGTGGTGACTACCTAGGAATCCAATAGAGTTTACTCCCATACCTTTGTTGTTTTCTTAGAGATGTAGGGTGGTTGAGTAACAAGGTTCTCTATATGAAATTTTGACTTACTAAGCTACTGTATATCTTTCTCTTTTCATTTGCCTATGCAAGGTGACTAATATTATGTACTAGATTAAATTCCTCGAGTGAATCTGTTGAGCTGAAATGTTTGAAAGTTTAATTAAGTGATGAATTCCTAGCCTTCTAGTCATTCCTATAAGTCAAGTGACTCAAAACTAAAATTAAAAAAATTTAAGTTCAAGAGAGTCTATATATTCATTCTTTTAGAAAGAAAATGAAAAAAACAAAACCCTAAAGACTACATATTTTATTTTTTTAAAAAAACAAAAAAAAGAAGATAACCATTGCCTCTAAGGTCATGGTAGGATGTAGGGATTTCCTTGACGGGTGCCTTGCATCCCCCCACGATGCCAAAATCATAAAAAATAGGGCATAAAAAAAGGCACAAATAGGGAGGTCTAAATTTGTTTCAAAGCCTAATATATTTATGGATTTTTTTTTAAAATTATGGATGTAAGGTCTCACTAAAAAATAAAGATCATAACATTATCTTAGAGTCACATGTGACCATTATCCTAAAGCTAAAAAATCCTTAAAAATTCAAATATTCTAGATATAGTTGAAGAAAATTTGACAAAAAATAGAACTTTCTCATATGGTGCAATTACTTTTTGGGCTATTCCTTTGCTATTTTTACTACCTATCATTACATAATTTAGATCCAAGAGAGACTATCTTTTTGAATAGATAATGCATTAGTATATATTTACAATACAAATTTTATCTTCTTTAGGAGGTTTAAAAATTAATAAGAGATATTGAATAGTTATATATCTTTGAAAAAATATATTATTTTTATCATTTTTATTAATTATTATAACAAGTCATTAAATTATTTTTATTTTAAATACATTATACTTTTAAAGAGTTATAAAATATAGTTTACCTTTGCTAAATAATATATTCTATTCTTTTGAGCTATAGAAAAAAATTGAAGAGATATTGAATAATTATATCTATTATAATTGATTTCATGTAAGAATCTGACTACTAATGACTTATTTATTCAACTCCATTAATTTATCAAAAGTTAATATTGTTATATGAAGGACTCTACTAATAATTTATTTATCTAACTCCATTGACTTATCAAAAGTTCATGTTATTTCATGTAGGGGACTTTTGACAAGGATCATGAATGATATACAAAGTCCTCTAAAAATGATCAAGAATGCTATAGAGTAAAGGAGATTTATAATCACAATGATTATTTTGATGGACCTTTTTTTGTGAAACGTGAGATATATTGCATTAAAGAAAGATATATAATGACAAGGCATCAATAGTGTAGTGATGTTTTTAATTATTAAATCAGTTTGCATTAGAATTAGAGTTCTGAGACAAAGAAATAGAGTCAAGTCATTTCTATTTCTTCCTACAAATCAGGGAAGAGATATTAAGAGATTGGTAAGGATATGATAACATGAGTAATATCATCCCATGACATCAAGCCACCATTTAAGTATTGAAATCTGATAGTGCTATTAAGAATCATAGTTGAGGATATTGAAACCCGATAGTGCTATTAAGAATCACAGTTGAGGGTATGATGAGAAAAAGACTCCCAAGAGCTAATATCAAGTAAAAAGTTGTATCCTTCATATTCTTCGAATCATCCTACACACATGAAATCCTCTTAGTCCTAAAGTAACTGATATTATGCACAATATCACTAATACTTTTATCTATTATTAAGTTAATATTTTAATTATTTTTATATTTTAATATACTAAAAATTGAATAATAAACGTTTAAAAAAAGAGAAGGTTTACCAGTAATTGCAAGATTGTTTGAATTAATGTTTGTGTCTCCCAGAAATCAAAGTACTTTCTTTCTTCTAATCATAATATATTACTCTTATCTTATACATTAGTGCTTGCTAAAAAGTTGACATTACAACACTGTATAATGAAGATATTCTATTTTCAAGTGTCAAGATCAAGGTGAATTTTTTCACATTCTATTCTATTAGCTTGAGGTTCATCCTTAGTATACCTATCCCTACCAATTTGTATCAACACCATGAGTCTCTTTTAACCATGTTCTTATGAATCAAATTGAAGAGATGGAAGAAAAGGCTTGAATTTTGTTGAAACAAAATCTTACCAAATGGATGACTTAGGGGACGAAGTAAAGATGTGGCTTGGATATCCCAACCTAATTGGGTCTATTGAAAACTAATGAGTTGATCTTGTTTCAGGTCCATGGAGAACCATATCTCTATAGCTCAATCGACAAGTAAGTGGTGTTGGTCCTCTATGTAGAATGATATTGTTCTATAATCATATCACTGTAACATTTCATCATATCCTTGACCCTTGATTTAGGGCCCCTTGACTTTTATCCAAAGCATTACTAGGTAATGCATATAATGAACTGTAACCCGTTAACATCAAATTTGACACCATCTTAGAAGCTGAGAGGGCTTTCCCTCTTGCCGCATAGGTCACTTGGATTCTAGACTCTACCTCCTCTCTTGGAGTTATGGCGATGTCAAGATAATTAAGCATAGTGTTACTCAAGTGGAGTTGGATTGTAAAGTCCAACTCTCTCAAGAAGAAATGCAATCTAGTAGCAAGAGGCAATGGAATGGTTGCATCCAAGTGCCGAAAAACCTCACATAGCTTTTGAGTATGTGCTTTGATACTCTCATTGAACTCTGACAAGTCTAATTAAGGACACATAGCCAATATTGCCCACCTTTTTGTGTGAAAATTTTCCTATAAAAGAGGGTATAAAACCCTTGCATATTGGCAATAATACCATTGGGATGCATTCCCCTTTAGGATCATGCTAAATAACATCATGTGGTGAGCTCACTCATTTACTTGGCAGTTGAACATTAACTTCTAAAAATCCTTTATACGTAACTCTATGCCCTCATTTGGATCTCCATTGAGTATAGGCAATGGTATTCTAAAGTGAAAAGGGTCCACGTACCTGCTGAAATGTGGACCATTTATATGGACATCGAAGGTGGCTACTACACCATCATTGTAGATATATGAATAGACTTTGAAATGGCTAAAGCACTAGGTGAAGTAAACCCACCACTATGACTAGTCCTTAGAGGGGTGAACTATCCAGATACTAGTGTTCCACTTTTATGTGCATTGGGACTGTTTTTATTACGAGAGACTCTAAGGCCCATGACTTTGAAGATACAAAACTCTTAAAATATGTGGGACTAGTACGGTGAGGGGAGTACTTGCAAAAGATCTATGCATGTCTCCTTAATATCTCGTCACACTCCTCTCTTTGGATATGAGAGATTTTTAGCCTCCTTTCGTGTTCTTGCTTAACGATTCTCTCTCTACGTTGCACTTGTCCCCAATGCACTACACTTAAAGGTTGTCTCTCTTGATTTTTTTCAATTATTTCCATGCTAAGGGTTGGGTTGATGCACGCTTTGCACCATTGTTGAGCATAGCACATCATGATGCCTACTGTAGCTATATGCAGTAAATTTTAGATGCGCACTTGACAGAGCACCTTTCATTGTGCATGCATAGTTCTTTGCATGCACAAGAATTGGGATATTTATCACATAAATAGGAACCCCTGGGTGAATGGGAAAGATGGTTGGGTGAGTTTTGAGGGTCGTGAAGGACACTGACACTTGTGAGATGGGTTGTTTTACTTGTTCAACATCATGAGAATCACTATTTTCTTGAGAGAATGTGAGATTTTTTCCACCGGTGGAGTGGAGTGCAACATTTCTAGTTGTTGAAAGGTGAGGGGTGAGGTTAAGGATTGGAAATTAATCAAGGAACAATTTTTTCATTTTGCATGGTGCATGAGCACATGTAGATAGGCTACGCACTATCTTTTCAATGCATCCATCTTTTCATGTGTAGTATTGCTTTTACGATTGCATAGCATGGATCCAATTTTGCATTTCTTCTCGAAGTTATGTATGATTAAGCATGGAGTTCATTTTCAAAAGCATATATTGGGTTAGGACACATTGCATGACATCAAAGCATATAGCATAAGCATCTGTAGAAAGCTTACTGGAACAAAAGCATGGAATTTCTCACTTTGTATATTCTCTAAGGTCGGTGTTGACAACAGCAAACTACTTCAAGCAGCAGAGCTGTATTGACTTGGGGAAGGTGGCAAAAGTTAAGTCTCTAGGTTTTTAGAGAACTATCCAACCACTTTGCATTGTGAGAAAGCTTTTAATAGGAGTGCAAATAAATGGGGAAAAGTTTCCTATCCCTTCATTTCTTCAAGACAAGAGCATTATCTTCCCTTCTATCTTCGAGGGATGGCTTCTCATTATGAAGATCAGAAAAACTAGGGGTCCTAAATGGTGCTAGGCAATAGTGAAGGGCTGATAGAGAACACCAAGGAAGTTGTTTGGGTTGCTTATGAGCTTGGATTTGTTGTTGTGATAAAGGCAATAGTTGGAGGAGGTGGACAAGGCATGTGGCTTGCCAATGAGCCAAGAGAATTTGTGAAATTATTGCAGCAAGCACAAAGTGAGGCAGCCAAGTTTGGGAAATGTGTTCACCTTAGAGAGCATGATTGCAGGGTGAAGTCCTTGAGGATAATGGAATCGCCTGTTGCAAAGTACGTAGCATGATTGGAGGGGAGAACTATGCCAAAAACTGCTCAAAAGAGAATGCCCCATGACCCATAGATATGCTCAAAGTCTAAAAACAAAGAGAATTGATCTGCGCTTTCAAGATGCACACAATTCAAATCACCATCTCCTGATGATACTACATTTGGTAGAGCCAGGGTCCAAATTGTGCTGCATTTAGAGCTCATTAACAACTTTTCATGCTAAAAAATCCTCAGTCTTTATAACCGGTGAGTGCATGATCTAGAGAGAAGAGAGAAGGGTCAATTTCCAATGGCTTCAATCCTTGCAACAATTGGATGGCGTCTACAAAAACAAAGAAAAAAAAAAGAAAATCTCAAAAAGCTTTTGAATGATAAGGAAAATGAAAAAGCCTAAGCTTTTATTATGACTTAAGAGAAAAGAGAAAACTATATAAAGGGAAGGCACTAAGGAATAAGGACCCTTCACTTGAGTTTTTTATTGCTTATTATGTGAGAAGAGAGGAGGGTCACATATAAGCTTTCGAAGTTAAGTGTGTGTCTATCGAACTTCTGCAAGCCTAATGTCTAAGGTTCGATGCATTACCACAACCCCTATGAGGTATGAAGATTTTATGCATATATTTTTTTCAAGCTCGTATTTTAAAACTTTGTTCAAGGTTTTAGATGCTCTACATTGTGTGTGTTTTTGTTGTAATCAAGGCTACAAGAGGCATAGTTGTTGTATATTTTGGATTGGTCTTGCTAGTGTTTTGGTTGTAGAGAATTGAAATTTGTTTGTTTAGTGTTGTATTTAGACAAAATCACCCCTTGTCATTCATTTTTAGGTTGTGTGAGAGAGTCATCATTGATCACCACTCACAAAACATCTATTTTGGTGCCACTGAGGAGTGCCAAAATTGACTTTGTCTTGGCTATTTGATTAGAGTGTGACTTAGTTTTGATTTCTTGTGTGACTGTTGATTGGTTGAGATAGCTAATGATTTTCCTGAGTTTTATGGTAAGTGGACAAAGGATCCTCAAAGATTTTTAGATAAAATTGAGCTATGTTGTTTGATCTAGAGAGTGATGGACCCCAAGGATAAACTCCAGATATTTAGGTATCAATTGCAAGGAGAAGCACAAAATTGGTTTGTTGGCTTTATAGGCCTTAAAAGCCTTCATACTAAGCCTTAGTTAAGGCTAGAATTACTCTTTGATAGTCCCACACAATGAGTGATGATTCTCGACCCATTGATGTCGACAAATTGTGGTGAGTTTCATGGGTACCCTCTTCGTACGATTGACGAAATCAAGGTGAAGGCATTGAAAGGTGAGAAGGATTGAAGCTTGCTTGGAAGAGCAAGGGCAAGAAAGAGAGAGAGAAAGAGAGAGACCAAATGGGAACTCTAACAGTCACAATGTGTGACCAGGCCTTCCTTTATTCAAACTGTCACTAAAATAATAAAGAATAAAGTGACGGTGATGGGCACCTGCCATGTGCAGTGTGCAGTGGTGGGTACTGTTAGTGTAGTAATACACGAGCGGCTAGGCGGAGGTGCCTTTAACCCCAACAACCTCCCAGTTAAAGGCGAATGTGCCTTAGTGAGGAGTGAAAAGAAAAAGAAAAGACAATACAATTTACACATGTGCAACAGGATGAGAAAAAACATCATCTCATCCAACGCCCATCAATCTCCTAAGGAAGGCAAAGTGCTCAATAGTGAAGCTTTTCGTGAGCAGATTTGTAAGATTTTCATCAGTGGAGATCTTGCCAGGCCATATAGCGTGCCACAACACCAACTACAAAGGAAATATCTGGATGAGTGGCTATCATGGCATACATCAAATTGGCTTGTGAGACCTTCACATAAGAAGATAATGGACAGCCACTAGGCTTCACGTCCTACATATGTGAAAACACTCAAGGACTTTATGAATGTACTCCCTTTGTGACAGCCCTTTGTGAGAGGCTCTGATGCTTGTCATGCTTAATGCGCATACCAAGAATGTGAAAGGCCTGTCCCAAATCCTTGATCTCAAAGCTCTTCTTCAGCTGAGATTTAAGAACATCCATCTCATTATGAACTTTCTCTACTATCAGCATATCATCCACATAAAGTACCAAAATAAGCAATGAGCCATCATAGGCTTTTTTCCGTAAAGACATGGATCCATAGCACTCCTGATGTAGCCCTGTGACTGTACAAAGGAATCAAACTTATGATACCACTCCCTAGGTGCCTACTTCAAGCCATAAAGACTTTTTTTCAACTTGCACACTAGGTGCTCCTTGCTAGGTTCTGCAAAGACCTTAGACTGCTCCATGTAAATCTCATCGTGCAAATCCCCATGCAAGAATGTAATCTTGATATCCATCTTATACATGTCCAATTCAAATTGCGCGACTAAGGCCAAAACCAAGTGTAGGGTGGTCATCTTGACCACAGGAGAAAAGATTTCATCAAAGTCAACTCCATGCTCATGTTTAAAACCCTTAGCAACAAGTCTTGCCTTATAAGCCAGATTGGGGTGTCTAGGGGTACTTTTCACCTTGTACACCCATTCTCATGGCAGAGTCTTCTTGCCAACAGGCAAGGAAACCAAATCCCAAGTCATATTCTTATGCAATGAGTCTATCTTAGACTGCATAGCCCTCTCCCATGAGTGATTATCACCCCTGCGCATACCCTCATCATAGGGGAGAGGCTCTCTTACATCTATAACCAATACATAATGTGTCGAGGGCTCAAATCTATCACGTGGACATCTAGCTTTAGTAGACCGTCTCACTACAGGCTCTACTGCCTGTCCAATACCCTGGCCATGTGTACCAACTATTGTTACAGGCTGTCCAACTGGCTGTGTAGCAAGAGCGCGTGGCTCTTCCTAGAATATAGCCATGCATATCTCTACCACCTTCTCAAGCTTCTTATGCATCTTGTCTTCATGGAAGACTATATCATGGCTGCAGATGACTTTCCACGCCTCTGTATCCTAGAGGTGGTAACCCATCTTGCATGCATCTCCATAGCCAAGGAAAATGCATTTGACACTCTTAGGATCCAACTTACTATGCTTGTCTTTGGGCACATGGCAATATGCCTCACACCCAAAGACACATAGATGCGCATAAGACGGAGGTTTCCCAGTCCATACCTGCAACCTAGAAATCCAAACCATTTGAAGGTGGGGTGATCAACTGATGCTTAATACTCCTCTTCTCAAATAGCTACTCAAAGGCACGTGACACATTCTCCCCCATTGTCAGTCCTAAGGCATTTCATCATATGCCCAGTCTGATTCTCAACAAATGCACGCCATCTCTAAAACATAGCCGAGACATCTGACTTAAGCTTAATGGGGTAAGCCCAGACTTTACGCAAAAAATCGTCAATGAATGTCAAAAAATACTTTGCACCACCCATAGACTGACATGGCATGGGCCCACAAAAATCTGAACGTACTAATGCTAGGGGTTTACTCATGCATGTCCTACCAGACTTCTTATGCATATTCCTAGTTTGATGTCTACCATAAAGACAATGCTCATATGAATCAAAACATACATAGTCAAGGGGAGTGATAAGTACTGCAAACCAGAAAACATTTTCATTCTCTTCAAGGACATATGGCCCAAACGGGCATGCCAAAGAGATACATGTGGGATGGAACCCACTAACAAAACATGGTCAACAAAGGACCCATCAACTACAAGAGGATAGAGGCTGCGAGCCTTGGCATCTCTAGCAAGCACAAGTCTGCCAACGGGTGATCTTCCAGGCAGAATCCCCAAATGAAATATGAAATCCATCATCATCAAGCTTCCCTGCAGACATAAGACTGTGTATAAGCGCAGGTACATGATGTACATCCTGTAATAGAAAAGTACTGCCAGTATAGAATTGTAGCCATGCATCCCCAATGCCAACAATAGCAAGTGACTTGTCATCACCCAAGTGAACTGAACCAAAGACAGTGAGTAGGAATGGAACCACTCACGGCATGGTGTAACATGAAATGAAGCATCAGAATCCAAAAGTCAACACTGTGCATACATAGAGTGAACATCAATCAACAGTATAGTATCACAAGAACTAGCTGCAAGTATGTACTCCCCATTGAAGTCATCAGTCTACATGACATTTATCTCCTCAATTTTCACATTGGATTTTGTAGGCATAATGCTGCAATCAGAGGACTTTTCCTGTACTTTGTCTTTTCCTCTTCTCTTTGTGCTTCTCATTGCACAATTCATGACACTGTGGGTGTATGTGACCCTTCTTGCCACAATGATGACATGTCACATTAGCATTTCTTCCATGAGACTTGCTACACGACTTAGCACGCAACTTAGACCTAGACTTCTACGAGTCTCTACCATGTCCATACCCATGGTCATTCTTTCTAGTACCATCTCTGCTTCTAACGGTCAAAGCATGCGACAACACTCTCTACATCAGGGAAGTTTAAAATAGTAGCACGAGCACATAAGGTAGTGCAGAATACATCCCACGACTCACTCAAAGTCCTAAGCAAAAGCAATGGAGTAACCTCATCATTGAAGGTAATGCCTTGTGAAGTCAAGTGTTATAAAATCTGAGATACACGCTTGACTTTCTTATATACTTAAAATATATATGGAAAATATTATGTTGGCATAGAGGGAGAATAGATGAGAGAAAAGAAAGATGTAGAGAGAGAGGTAGAGAAATTGGCAACACACTAGTGATTGGAAGATGGGCTAGTCCCCCCCCCCTTGTGGAGTTATATTATTGACAAGGAGCAAGCTCCTCCGTTACACATAAGCCAGTTCTTACTTGTAGATCTTGGAAATAAGATCACAGTTTCTTGCACGGTATACAACCAACTAACACTTGCACAACTTGGAAGTTGGCACCTTTTGATCCTTCTTGAGTCTCCTTCTCTCCTACACAATATGTGTAGGGCTCTCCTCTTGGCGCTTGATTTCAGCAGAGCTTCCGCAGTACTTACACCTTCTCTTCTCCTCTTGGAACTTGATTTCAGTAAAGCTTCCGCAGCACTTGCACCTTCTCTTCTTCTCTTGAAACTTGATTTCAGCAGGGCTTCCACAGCACTTGATTTTAGCGGGGCTTCCGCATCACTTGCACCTTCTCTTCTCCTCTTGAATACATGCAAAGTGATGCTTCTTTCACCCCTCCCTCACACCCAAAGAGAGCCTCCTCTTTTATAGGCTTTCAAGAGCTTCTCTTCTTGGAGAGAGAGTTGAATTGTTCTTCACACAAGATGTGATTGTTCCACTCTGTAGCACTAATTTTGAGATATCTCTTTGTGCGTTGTTTGGATGAAAAAATGTCCAACACAAAAGTTGTAGATCTCACTGTTTCCGATAACCCTCGCGGCTTGTTTTTAGAGATCGTTTTTCTATTGCAAGATATTTTTAAAATGGATTTTCCAAAAAAAAAAACTTTTTAAACTGTACTCTTAACTTGTGGTCCATGCAACCACTTTGAGTCATAGATAAGGAGAGTTCATTAGATTGCCTTGGGTCTCAACCTTAAGATTTAATTCCACACAAAATCTTGTGTCATTCTAGACCTTAGAAAGAGAAAATCACTTCTCTCCTCACTTCCAAAGGATCACGTCTCTCATCTTTCTTAGTGAGAGAATTCCTTCTCTCGTCTTTCTTAATGAAAGGAAAGACCTTAAACCTTGACTTGTAGGGGAGAGGATGACCCCAAATGAATGCAATGCTCATTACACACAAGTAAAACATTCCCAGGTGTCCATACACACATAAATACATAACACAATGCTAATGCACTTCCTCTTCTTAGAACTCAATCCATCTTCATTTATGTGTAACTCCTTGGTTCTTGTGTACACTCTTACACTTGGCAGACACTTCTTTCCCCCTTCATAACTTGTACTACATGTACCAGATATCCCTGTCACAATGCTTTGATCACCCCATTAAGTGATACACTAGGAATACTGGTCTCTAAATGGTCTCATGGCCATGCTAGATCATCATCAACACTTAAAAAAAAGTGAGTCATTAATTTATTGACATGAATTTATTAAATAGAGAATGTGTAATAAGCAATCAATTTAGTGACATCCCTCTGGCTGCTAAACAGTTGACCTCAACTGTAGAGGGGATACATAGTCCTTAAGAAGATCTGGAAAGTCTTGTAGTTCTCTCTCAGTCATAAACTGAGCGTCCAATGGGGGATAATTCTTAGACTTAACCAAATACTTCCATAATACCTTACCTGACCTTAGAGTATTGTTCTGATGGTGTAAAATTCTTTCAGGCACAAGGAACTCTTATGTTTCTTCTATGTCAGGTAAATCTTCCTTGATTGGTTCCATTGGAGGTTATCCAATATAGGGACATAGCAAACTTAATGGAAAGCATTATGAATGTTCCAATGACTTGGTAGATCCAAACAAAAAGTCACATTTTTTATCTTATCTGTGATCTTGAAAGGGCCATAATAGCGATTAGAAAGCTTAACCACTTTACCCTTTTGACCTTTCTACTTCTTCAAGCGAGCCTTCTCAAACTTAAGAAGAACATACTATCCCAACTTGAGATCTAACTTACGACGATGCTTATCTACTTCGCATTTATGCTTCTCTTGTGTCCTTTGGATAGCAGCTTTTACTTGAGTGAAAGTTGTATCAATGTCTCTAACAAACTCATCTGCTACAAAGATCTTATCCTTCGTAAGAAGAATGGGTGGTAATTGAGGCTTACCATAGATGATCTCAAAGGGTGCCTTACCAATACTAGAACAGTGCATTTAATTATTGGTACAACAATGATGAATAAAATATGAGCAATAAAAGAATGAACCAAACATATCAAAACAATTCAAAAGGTCCAAAACAATAGAATTAGCACTTTCACTCTGCCCATCCATTTGAGGATGATAAGAGGATAAAAATTTTAACTTTGTCTCGAGGTTCTCGAATAGAGCTTGCCAAAAGAGGTCGGTCATGCGGGGATCTCGATCACTTATAATGGACTTAGGCATGTCATGATGCTTGAAAATATGAGCAATGAATAGTGTAGCCATATGATTGGCTTTGATTGTCTTTCGCACAGGTATAAAGTGAGCTTGCTTACTGAATCTATCAATGATAGTCCAGATTGCATCATTGCCTGCTTGTGTGGGAGGAAGCTCCATGATAAAGTCCATGGCTATAGTTTCCCAAGGCTCATTGGGAATAGGTAATGGCTTCAGTAGACCATGTGGTTTATGCCTGTCATACTTTACTTTTTGGCATATCTTGCACTCGTGGACATATCTTTCAATGTCAGCTCTAAGAGTGGACCAAAAGAAATATCTTTCGAATGCTTGAGTAGTGGGTAGAATACCCCTATGTCCAGCATATGGAGATGCATGTACTTCATCCATTACCTTGTGTCGAAATGGTAATGCTACACAAATTTCTTGATGATGATACAAATAACCATCTCGAATCGAGTAAAGTGTAATCGACTAACCTGAGTTAAGCTGATCCCATATGGTTGAGAAGTCGGAATCAGTTGCATACATTTTGGGTAAATCCATGAACTTGTTATTGTAAACAGTTGTGATTGCATTCACTCGAGGTCGCTATGATAGAGCATCTGCTACCACATTCTTAGTTCCAGATGTGTGAAAGATTTGAAAATGAAACATAGATAAGAAATTTGCCCAATGCATATGTTTCTCTAAGAGCTTCTTCTGAGTGAGGAAGTATCTTAGACTTTGGTGATCTGTTTTAATAACAAAATCTGCACCAAGTAAATAGTGTTTCCATACTTGAAGAGCATGTACCACCACCATAAGCTCTTTCTCATATACTGGAGCATGTAGCTCATGGTCCTTGAGGCATCAGCTCTCAAATGCTATTGCATGATGCTCTTGGTTAAGCACAGCTCCAATGCAATCCCCAAAAGCATCGCAGTGAATTTCAAAAGGTTTTTGAAAATCCGAAACTATGAGAACTGGTTCTTGAGTCACAAGAAACTTAATTCTTTCAAAGGCTTGTAGTTGCCTTGATCCCCAACAAAAAGGCATTACCTTCTTAGTAAGATCATGTAGAGGAGATGCAACATACGCAAAACCTCGTATGAACCTCCTATAGTATGAACATAGACCCAAAAAACTTCTAACCTCATGTACAGAAGTAGGTGTAAGCCATTCAACAATGGCTCGAATCTTCTCAGGATCCATTCTCACCAAATTGTGAGAAACAATATAGCCTAAGTAATAAATTTATGAAAGAAAAAATTCACTCTTCTTATCATTGACCTGTAGTCTATGCTTGCGAAGCTCTTGAAAAACAATAGATATATGTTTTCTATGCTCTTCTTCAAACCATGAAAATATTAGAATGTCATCAAAGAATACACCTGTGAACTTTGAGTGAGGTCTGAAAATTCTCTCCATCATTCGATTGAATGTGGCGGGTGCATTAGTCAAACCAAATGGCATGACTAAGAACTCGTATAGTCCAAATGTCGTACAAAAAGCTGTCTTATGAACATCTTCAAGTGCTATCCGTATCTGGTGATAGCCGCTCTTGAGATCAATGCAACTAAAGATACTAGCCCCTTGCAACTTATCCAAGATATCATCTATCTTTAGGATAGGAAAACGATTCTTGATTGTGATCTTGTTCAAAGATCTGTAGTCTATGCACATACCAAAAGAACCATCTTTCTTTTGAACAAGTAAGACTGGAGAGCAGTATGGAGAAGAGCTAGGTTGAACTAACCCTTTTTCCAACAATTCGTTTACTTGTGTTAGGATCTTCTCTTGCTGACTTGCACTTACTCGGTAAGGCGGTTGGTTAGGTGGTGAACTGCCTGGGATAAGATCAATTGTGTGATCTTCCGAGTGCTTAGGAGGTAACTCTCTTGGGAGTGAATCACTAAAACAATCTTCATATTGTTTAACAAAATCATGTCTAGATTGATCAATTAAAGAGAGGGGTTCTTTAAAAGTCTGAGACTTAGAAGCATTAATTGGTATTGTGTATTCATTAGAGGCACCAAGTGCCCTTGAATCATTAGTTTCTTTTGACTCTCTCACAAAAATCATGTACACAAAAATAGCTTTCTTCATTTCTTTAGAAATGCTAACATGACTAACCATTGGCACAGGCCAATCTCCAGCATTAGCAATGCATACTATGTTTCGACCTTTGAATTGAAATGCAATTGTCTTCTTAACAAAATCGAGAAGAGGTCTAATCTTGTAATGCTAAGGCATGCCTAAGATAACATCACAGTTACCTATGGGTGCAAGTAGAAAATATTCTTGGTTGCGGTAATCCCCAATTCTAAGATTCAACTTCCCTTGAATAGGAGTAGAATTGGTTGTAAGTCCTTCAAATGCCGAACCTGATCCAATTGGTGTTTCCAATCAATCCGGTGGAATTTGTAGCCTTTCAATAGTATTTACTAACACAAAATTATTTGTGGACCCCGGATCAAAGAGTATCAAAACTCGTTGATTGTTGAGTGTCCCCCAACCCTTTAAGAGTTGTCTTTTCTTCTCATTTGAATGAGTGTTAGCTTGCACATCCGAAATAGAATTTGAGGATGGCGAAGGAGGATCTTTAACCACATTTGCTTCCTTCCCTTTGTGAGGACCATTAGGCTTCATATCCCCTAACTCACCACAAGAAAGCACCTTCCTTTCTCTTTGTACTTTTGTATCTCAGAGGGTGATAGATACTTGCGCTTCTTCTTGTTACCCTCTAGCTTTGAATATTGATCATGGGTAAAGGCAGATCTTCTTTGATTAGTCCTGTCTCTTGGTTGATCATAGAGCTGCTCTTGTCTAGCTCTATAAGAACTCATCTCCAACTTTCGAGATGTACCAGGTGTATGCAAATTTTTAGCTATGATGGCAAATTCCATCATGCAAGATAAGGTTTCATGTGGATACACCTTCATGGTTCTATGTAAATGAGGGAGTAGGCCAGCTTCAAACTTCCTTTTCTTCTCTTCATCGCTGATCTCCATGAAAGGAGTAACCTTGAGAAGAGTAGACCAAAACGTGTCCACATAACTACCTTTTCATGCTCTTTCTGGCCTAGCCAATCCCACTCCTTCTTGACATCATTCTCAAAATCAGGAGGCAAGAATTGAGCATAAAACTTCTTCTTGAACTTTTCCCAAATCATAGGTTTCCTTCCCTCCAAAATGAGAGTCAACCACCAATTGCTAGCGGTGTCTTTCACGTGCATGCCTACATGCCTTAGCTTGGACTTTTCTGAGAAATTACCATTAAAAAAAGTAACTTCAAATTGCCTGACAAAGGCTAACGCCTTAGCAGGATCTCTCTTACTGGAATAAGAGTCAAACTTTATGTTCTTATCCCTAGACTTGAAAGTCTTAGTCTTCTTAAGCTTGCTCCTCTTATGGTCCCTCTTTGTCTGTTTGTGGATTGCACGAGACTTGGAACCAAGAGAGTAGAAACTAGAAGATGAGGAGGAGGAGGAGGAACTTGAGTAATCATGGGAGTAGTTGGTTGTTGAGGGAGATAACTCCCTCCTTATCCGCCTCACTCGAGGTGAGGTCTTTTTACTTTTCTTGACCCAAGAATCCTTATTCCTTCTAGGAAGCTTCTCAGCAATTGGATGCTTTGCATCTTCACCATCAATTGGTGCAATGGTGTTTCCTCCAGTATCACCATCTTTTGGAGGATTCAGTCCTTCATAAGTAGCTTCTTCCCTTGCCCTTAAGCTATCAATCAATTGACGTACTTCGGGAATCTCCAACAAGCTATGATACTCTATCAATTGAGCATGTAATTGCTCACTTATTACCATCTTTACCTTCTTCTTGCAAGGATCACCTTTCCTTTGAAAAAAGCAAAGAGACCTACTCTCATACCACAGTTATAAAATCTGAGATACACGCTCCACTTTCTGATATACTTAAAATATATATGGCGAATATTATGTTGGCACAGAGGGAGAATAGATGAGAGAAAAGAAAGATGTAGAGAGAGAGGTAGAGAAATTGGCAACACACTAGTGACTCGAAGATAGGCCAGTCCCCCCCCTTGTGGAGTTATATTATTAACAAGGAGCAAGCTCCTCCATTACATATAAGCCAGTTCTTACTTGTAGATCTTGGAAACAAGATCATGGTTTCTTGCACGGTATACAACTGGCTAACACTTGCACAACTTGGAAGTTGGCACCTTTTGATCCTTCTTTAGTCTCCTTCTCTCCTACACAATATATGTAGGGATCTCCTCTTGGCGCTTGATTTCAGTAGAGCAACTTGATTTCAGCAAGGCTTCCGTAGCACTTGATTTCAGCAGGGCTTCCGTAGCACTTGATTTCAGCAGGGCTTCCGCAACACTTGCACCTTCTCTTCTCCTCTTGGATACATGCAAAGTGATGCTTCCTTTACCCCTCCCTCACACCCAAAGAGAGCCTCCTCTTTTATAGGCTTTCAAGAGCTTCTCTTCTTGGAGAGAGAGCTGAGTTGGTCTTCACACAAGATGTGGTTGTTCCACTCTGAGCACTAATTTTGAGATATCTCTTTGTGCGTCGTTTGGATGAAAAAATGTCCAACAAAAAAGTTGTAGATCTCGTTGTTTCTGATAACCCTACGGCCCGTTTTTAGAGATCGTTTTTCTATTGCGAGATATTTTAAAAGTGGATTTTTTTTATAAAAAAAATTTAAACTATACTCTTAACTTGTGGTCCATGCAACCACTTTGAGTCATAGATAAGGAGAGTCCATTAGATTTCCTTGGGTCTCAACCTTAAGATTGAACTCCACACAAAAGCTTGTGTCATTCTAGACCTTAGAAAGAGAAAAGCACTTCTCTCCTCACTTCCAGAGGATCACGTCTCTCATCTTTCTTAGTGAGAGAATTCCCTCTCTCGTCTTTCTTAATGAAAAAAAAGACATTAAACCTTGATTTGTAGGGGAGAGGATGACCCCAAATGAATGCAATGCTCATTACACACAAGTAAAACATTCCTAGGCATCCCTGGATGCACACATAAATACATAACACAATGCTAATGCACTTCCTCTTCTTAGAACTCAATCCATCTTCATTTATGCTTAACTCCTTGGTTCTTGTGTACACTCTTACACTTGGCAGACACTTCTTTCCCTCTTCATAACTTGTAATGCCTGTACCAGATATCCCCGTCACAGTGCTTTGATCACCCCATTAAGTGATACACTAGGAATATTGGTCTCTAAATGGTCTCATGGCCATGCTAGATCATCATCAACACTTTAAAAAAAGCGAGTCATTAATTTATTGACATGAATTCATTAAATAGAGAATGCATAATAAGCAATCAATTTAGTGACATTAAGTTCTTGAGAATAGCATGGAACTGGCTCAAATAAGCAAACATCGTCATATTCTCCTTCATGCGCAGGTCCATAAGTTGCTTCAGTCAATACTTCTAACTTGATGGACTTTTCTTGTCATAGAGGTTCTTAATTTTATCCCAAAGCTTCCAAGTACTCTGTGCTTCCTTGACCACATTGTAATGCACGTGTTCAGTGAGAGACAAGATGAGGGTGGACTTGCATAACTCATCAAGCTCATCCCATTCATCATTAGTCATAGTTTCAAGTTGCTTGCCATGCATCCTTAGTGGCTTTATCTGTGATTTCTTCACCAATACTTTCCAAACTTGGCTCTTCCAGTAGGCACAATTTGTACCATCAAGCTTAGTGATGTTGAAGATAGCACTATTAGTAGAAGAAGATGCCATAATGTAGTCCAAAACGGTGCACACAGTTTAAAACTGCTTGCTATTTTCTACTATAAACAACCAAAATACCACCAAAACCAAGGCAAAATGACCATGAACTGATAGCTAATGATGTTGCTCCCCACCAAGCACCATCAAAAGTACATAAAATCAGGATGATTCAACATGAAAATTCCACATCAGTCCATGCATAGCTACTTGTTGTAATAAATTACAGCTAGGTACAATGAGAGCAAACTATAGGCAAAATGAATGTACCAAGTCAACCACTGACTGTCAAAGCATAACCAGCATCAAGTCAACCACTGGCTGTCAAACTATAGGCAAAATGAATGCACCAAGTCAACCACTAACTGTTAAAGCATAACCAGCATCAAGCGGGAATAAATCAACATGTGACAGTCATACGGACATTGAGCAAACACCCAAGCATGTCAAATGAATCCATCAGTAAGCCAACACACCCCCTATGTAATAGGGCAAAGTGTACAAAACACTGGCAAGACCTAACACAAAGAGGTGTATGCTCAGGGAGTGCGAAACCCAAATCAACCCAAGTACATCTGTGAGGACCACGGCATATCAATCATGCAACATCCAAGTAAAGATCCCAGTCTCAAGTATCTGGATGCTCAAGTAGCATAAACCGCATGCTCAATGTCTGTGAAGTGTATCAAGATGCTCCCACTGGCACAAAGATCATAATTATCAAGCAAATAAGCTCAACGAGGGCATATGATAGCACCAATGCCAGAAGATCCAAGATCAAGCGTCAATAAGACCTCATGAGCATATAGGCCATGTAGCATCCGTACATAGCATCCATAGACATCAAGTACATCCAAACTGTAACTTTGGGAAGTCGAGAAATATACAAAGTAAGCTCCGGTAAAAATAAAATGTCAAGCCAAAGCAAGGCTCAGTAGCATCCACTCCAAACAATGTAACGAGCATGTAGTAGTGGCATAGGCCAAGCATGTCAAGATCAGTCAGACATAAGCAAAGTATATGCCATAAGTATAGTAGAGATGAAGATCCAAATGCTATGCAAAGAAATCTCAAGCTCAACCAATGATTCGAGAGCAAATCCAAGCTCTATGTCGATCCCCGAGAGTCAGTACATCAATGTATACATCCAAGACATAGCCCGAATGCAATAGGCATATACAAACATAAGCAAAAGAGCTTCAGCCATGAATATTCCAATAGCAAATAAATGTCCAAAACTGAGCAAACAATGGCTCAATCCAAGCTCAAAACCATAGACAAACCATAGGCATACTTTTCCATATGTATAGGCACCAACCGGGCATAATCAGGCATCAAATGACTATGTAGCATGAGCATAAAGTGTAATGACAGAGGGCTGACCTATTTTGGGCTGCATGTGGACTGTATAAAATAGTCAATGACTAAGTAAATTCAGCCCCAAAAGCGTCTCATATCATAGGCATACATTCCCCTAGCATTCGGGGAGCATTCGGGACCAACCGAGCAACCAATGTCAATGCCAACCAAGCATAAACATAAAGTGCTCATGTAACACTGTTTGTGGCTGCCTATGGACTATGGAAAATAGTCTTGGACTGAGGTAAATCAATCCACAAATCAATGCTAATGATAATCACCAATGTCAAGCATCAAGGGGGATGTTCCCTCAAGTGCTAAATGAAGTGTTTTGAAGTTGCCAATGAGTGCCAAGGGAGGACTGAAGTAAAAAAACAAATTTTTTGCAGGTCTTCAAGCTAGCCCAAACTGATTTGAGGCTTGTGGAAGGGCTAGGGCAAGGTCAATGCAAGTTTGGGGGAGTAGTCAAGGACCCTCAAGAGCTCCTTCTTGACGGGCAAAGCCACTAGTAGAGAGTAGGCATCACAAGAAGCAAGAGGACATGGTTGCCCTGCTTCACAAAACCTGTGGACTGAAGTAAAATAACAAAATAGAGCTCCAATACCTCTAAAGGAATGCCCTGAGGGTTCCCAAATAGGCAAAATAGGTGCTCGGAAAGCTGAGGAGTGATAAGAGTTTAGGAGAGATGGCTATGGCTGCTGGGAAGGAGACCCAATGAGTGTAGGTAACCAATAGGAAGCTAAAGGAGTCACAAACCAAGTTGGAATGCTCAAGCAACCATGCTTTGATACCAATTGAAAGGTGAGAAGGATCAAAGCTTGCTTGGAAGAGCTATGGCGGGAGAGCAAGAGCAAGAAAGAGAGAGAGACCAAATGGGAACTCCAACAATCACAATGTGTGACCGGGCCTTCCTTTATTCAAACTGTCACTAAAAGAATAAAGAATAAAGTGGCAGTGATGGGCGCATGCCACCTACAATGTGCAGTGACGGGTACTGTCAATGTAGTAATACATGAGGGGCTAGGCAGAGGCGCCTTAGGCATTGTGATCAATGGCATCAAGTTCAAGTGAGGCAATCAATCTTATGGCAGTGAATCAGTCCTCGTCAATTTCTTTTCAATTCATTAACTAATTTTTTTTCCAAAGGTTATAAAACCTTATAAATTTACCCTCCTCCCTACTTCACACAATTTTTTTAAGGATATTATAAAACCTTATAAATTTATCTCCCCTTCAAATGCAAATTTTTCCCAGGATATTACAATCGCACACTTCCAATGCTTTCGTAAATCTGCCACACTTGGCATTCATATCCAACAAAGCATTACCAAGCATAACATCTCCCTCCAAACAACCCCAACCTAAATATCCCTTCATGAATTTATTTACCCTTGTTAATGGCTCCTATGTTAGCACATGCTTTCAAGGAGCTCGAAAGGTAATTGCATCAGGAATGTGACCCTCCCATCACATCTAGTCAAAGCATTTTAGTGCTTCCTTACCTTGCCCATGCTATGCGTATCCTGCTATAAGTGAATTCCAAGGGCCAACATCCCTAACAAAAACTATATTAGGGAATTTTTGAATTCTCATTTAGTTAAGGAATTTCCAATATAGTTAATATTTGGCCGCATGATCAAATCTTGTCTCCTTACTTGAAAGTGGAGTCTACGTATTTACTATATAGGTTATCGTGCCACTTTGAAGCATGGGTTAATGTTTAGCCACATAGCCAAATCTTTACCCCTTAATTGAAAGTGGGACTTGGGGGATTCCCAAATTCTCTAATATGGTTTTGACAGGAACCTCATATAGCACTCCCTCTGCTTTTGCAAATGCACAACATTTGGCACACATATTCACCACAAAATTGCCAAGCACACTATCTCCCTCCAACCACCCCAATCTATTTATCTCATCATGAATTTCTTCCCCTTTTATGACTACTCCTACCTATGCACATGCTTTCAAAGCACAAATAAAGGTGATTGCATTCGAAAGTGGCCCTCATGTCACATCTTATCAAAACATTTCAATGCTTCCTTCCCTTGCCCATGTTGTGCATACCTTGCAATCAATGCATTCCAAGAGACTACATTATGGACTGAAAGTTCATTGAACACTCCCCATGTTTTTGCAAATGCACCACACTTGACATACATATCCACCACAGCATTGCCAAGCGCAACTTCTCCCTCCAACAAACCCAGCCTAACAATCTCTTCGTGAATTTATTTACCCTTGTCAATGGCTCCTATGTTAGCACATGCATTCAAGGAGCTTGAAAAGGTCACTCCATCAAGAATGTGACCCTCCCATCGCATCTTGTCAAAACATTTTAGTGCCTCCTTACCTTGCCCATGTTGTGTATATCCAACAATAAGCGAATTCTAAGAGACAGCATCTCTAACAAAAGGTCATACAACACTCTCGCTACTTTTGCAAATGCACCATATTTGGCATACATATTCACCACAAAACTTCCCAGCACACTATCTCACTCCAACCACCCCAATCTATTCATCTCATCATGAATTTCTTGCCCCTTTACAACTACTCCTCCTGCACACATACGTTATCGAAACATTTCAATGCTTCCTTCCCTTACCCATGCTATACATACTCTACAATCAGATCATTCCAAGACACTACATTATGGACTTTAAGTTCATCCAACACTCTCCATGCTTTTGCAAATGCACCACACTTAGCATACATGTCCACCAAAGCACTGCCGAGCACAACAGATTTCTTCAACCACCCCCATCTAACAATCTCATCATGAATTTGTTCGCCCTTATCAAGTGCTCCTACACTAGCACAGGCTTTTAATGCACATGTAAAGGCGACTGAATCAGGAAGGTGACCTTCATGCCACATCTTATCAAAGCATTTTAGAGCTTTGTCACCATGGCCATTTTGTGCATATCCTACAATCAGTGCAGTCCCAGAGAAGCTATCATGAATAGTATGTTCATGAAGCACTTGCTATGCTTTTGCAAGAGCACCACTTTTAGCATACATAGTTATTAAACTTGGTGCAACATAGGGGCTTCCTTCCAGTAACCCCCATTTTTGAATGTCCTCATGTAGCCCTATGCCCTTCAATAGATCCTTTTGCTTTGCGCAAGCCTTCAAAAGTCCCACAACATGAGTAATCTCGTCTGGAAAGACAGGTCCTCTCTTCTCTTGAGGCTCCCCTTCACTCAATTCAAGTGTTGAATCATCAGCCTTTCTAAGCTCAATTCAAGTATTGAATGTTGGTTCATCAACCTTTCTAAGCTCTTCAAAATCCTAGGTTGGACTGTACCGATAATCCAACCGCAAGGCATCTACTGTCAGTTTGTGCTTGAAATCTGGAGACCTTTACTAGCCTGTGGTTGCAGTGGAGCGAAAGAAAAATTCATGTCGCTATGAGAGCTCACAAGATTTCATGTTTTGCAAAGGGTGAAAATGTCATAATCAAATGAATATATTGGGGCAAACTAACCTTACTATTGCGATTGTCCCACCACTGCAAGGGGTCTTGGAAGATTTACGTCCATGACAACTTCATCTTCACCTTCCTACAATTTGATTGAATGCAAATGGAAGCCATGGATGGCAAGACCATCTCTCCTACTGAGACTTGTAGAATTGTTGCAATAGCTCGATAAGAATTTCTAGCCTTTGTGCATTCAAAATCTTCTCAAGGCACTTTTCCATTTAGATCTAGAAAGAGAAAGTCTATTGTGCCATCATATGCATGGTGCAAATGTAGTGAGAGATCACAATTTTCATACTTATCATGCCAATGTAAACAAGCATTACAACATGGATTGTGTCACTCCATAAATATGGTTGTCCCACCATAAGGACATACATGAGGCAGCATGGGATGAAATGGTGAGTGTGAGACGATGTGGACATATCACATGTTGTGGGTGTCACATGCAATATTTGATAGCATAATGTGTACCACATGACACGTGATTTGATTGGAAAAAGTTTTGACAAAAGTTAAGACAAAATTTAAACTACCCCAAGTTACTACACTATCAAAATCAATACTTAAAGAGATAAATCATAAAAATATAAGATGTAGAGCACCATAGGATGTCGCATAGCCATGTATGCATGGCTGGTAGTATCAGGATCAAGAGTCCACATATGTATGGGATGGCATCTCTCGCTATCATCCAGAGTTAGGATGGGGTGGAACACTATATTAGGGAATTTGGGTATTCTCATATAGTTTGGGAATTCCCAATATTGTTAATATTTGGCCACATGATCAAATCTTGTCCCCTTACTTGAAAGTGGAGTCTACCCTAATTACTATATAGGTTGTCTTTTTAAGTCCCACTTTGAGGCATGGGTTAAGATTTAGCCACATGGCCAAATCTTTACCCCTTATTTGAAAGTGGGACTTGGGAGATTCCCAAATTTTCTAATATGGTGTTGTGGGGTGATTAGTTGTTTATCACTAATGATTACATCTAGAATAAAGAGTTTGAGGGGAGGTGCCAATGGAAATAATGGTCTAAGAATTTATTCAAGACTTGCCATAGCACCGTAGAGTGGAATATGTGATTTTAGTATAAAGATCAAGTGGAGTACATAGGTAGTTACATGCCAAATCGTAGTTGTAAGAGCACCATCTAAAGCCCAAATCTTTGTATGTTGATCATGGAAATGGTAGACTCTCAAGAGGTGAGACAAAGACCATAGTTAGTCAACATCATGGTATTTGCTTGTGAAAGGGGGAGAGGAGTCAAAGCTTGAAGGTTGTTCTCAGAATCAGGAGGAGGGGGAGGGGGAGGGGGACCATTGGAGGTAGTCAGCTAGGAGAAGGTATGCAATGGAAAAAGGAAGGAGGGTCTAAGGGGTGGGTCATAAATAAGATTAGGCGCTCCACTCTTAAATTCTTATGACACTTCATGCCAACGTTCGAAAGCATGTTTCATGTGGCACAATAGTTCATGGAAGGTTGACATAAGGAACATAATCTAAACTTCAAAAGATTTAGCAACTTAGACTATATAGTGTTGAATGTACAAAAATGCAACCTATGGGAATGTGGCATCCATTGATATATAAGCAGTGGACGACCAACATTAAAAAATCAAGGTGAAATAATTTATCCAAAAAACCTCATGACCATCTCTCAAAGTTTCTTAAAGACACATCTAATGGTGACTTTTGTTCACATTGAGCCTATCATGCATATTAGCCTCACACACTAAGCCTACAACATTACAAAAATTTGATAACCCATAAACTATATTGAGAATTTATTCTCTCTCTCTCTCTCTCTCTCTCTCTCTCTCTCTCTCTCTCTCTCTCTCTCTCTCTCTCTCAATTAATAATTAATGGCATATATGTACAATCATATGTGTATAATATATTTATATAATTGTACACACTTTATTAATACCTAATTTTCATATTAATTATTTATTATTGATACCTAATTGATTATTGTATCATTATACATATTAATTATTATTCACATAATTAAGTATCTAAAAGTACTAATGATTATAATATAAATAATAATGAATTATTATTAATAATTAAAATAAAATATATTATTTAATATTATATATCATAGTTATAAATAAACATATATGCATGATACATAATAAGTATCAATATTAACATATTTATTAATTATACTATGCATCTACATTATAGATCCTTTATTTAAAAATAATTAATGTATGTATAATTAATAACTAATACATAATCAAATTTCATGCTGTACACAGTGAATATAGTAACACATATAATTATGATTATATGTATTATTTTGATATCTTTTATAGATATCCTAATAACAGGCATGTGCGTGCGCGTGCGTGTGCGTGCGTGCGTGCATGCGCGCGCATGTGTGTGTGTGTGTGTGTGTGTGTGTGTGTGTGTGTGTGTGTGTGTGTGTGTGTGTGTGTGTGTGTGTGTGTGTGTGTGTGTGTGTGTGTGTGTGTGTGTGTGTGTGTGTGTGTGTGTGTGTGTGTGTGTGTGTGTGTGTGTGTGTGTGTGTGTGTGTGTGTGTGTGTGTGTGTGTGTGTGTGTGTGTGTGTGTGTGTGTGTGTGTGTGTGTGTGTGTGTGTGTGTGTGTGTGTGTGTGTGTGTGTGTGTGTGTGTGTGTGTGTGTGTGTGTGTGTGTGTGTGTGTGTGTGTGTGTGTGTGTGTGTGTGTGTGTGTGTGTGTGTGTGTGTGTGTGTGTGTGTGTGTGTGTGTGTGTGTGTGTGTGTGTGTGTGTGTGTGTAAGTAAATACATTCGCGACCCGATGGGTCACATAGAAGACACTACACTTCATTGTAGGAAAAAGCCAAGGAAGTCATGAAATTCTTCATTATCCTACCCTTCATTATTATAGTCTTAGTTTTTTGCAACATAGGTTAATGCCTACAAGACATATGCACATTTTTTCTCTACAGACTCTTCCTCTACATTGCACACGCTTAGGGGGACACATATGTGGGTGGGAATGCTTGGCATGCAAGAGGGCCTGACACATAGCCATTGCTTAGACCTCTCACAAGGGAGCGTAGGGATCCCAATGGAGGTGCCAAATGGAGGCACCACATGGCCCCCCATGAAAGCTTTGGGTAGTAAGAGTAGAAGATATAATGTATAGATCCTATGTCAATTCTGATGAAACTAAGAAAAAGTAAAAAGACTTCTGCTAATAGAAGGAATCCAAATGCAAAAAAGTTATATATACAAGCAATGTTATTATGGGTTAGAAGTGTTACCTATGGGTTGTAAAGTCTTGTCCCATAAACTTTGTGAATTAAGTATAGTATTTTTTAAAGGATGGCCTCGATGTATGGGACTTAAAGTTTTAAGGAGTAGTACGAAACCTAGTGAAATAAAAGACAAAGAAGCATTGATTAAGAGGAATAGGTAGAGAACTTACAAATCAAAGGCACAAGGGTGAGAAGTTCTTGTTTGTGAGTAGTATGATCAGTCCACAAAGTGTGTTTGTGTTTTTGGGGGAGAGAGAGAGAGAGAGAGAGAGAGAGAGCTACATGTCAAGTAATATTTTCCTATAGATAATGCTAATGGACCTCATCACATTAGTAGTTCTAAAGGATCAAGAGCACCCATGGAAGCATTCAAATATATAAAAGGAGAAATGAAATCACCAGCAACGTTAAGTTACAAATTAAGTATTGTTATTATGCTTATGGCAATGTTTTTGCATGATGCACAAATTAGCTTATAGTTCCTTAATGTGAATGTATAGAATATAGATCATATCAAAACATCAAGTGGAATAATAAAAAATGCCTTATATTGCAATACTAAGCTTCATAGGTCTTTGCTTCACACAATACAAACATATAGAATATAAAACATATCAAGTGCAATAATGAGAAATTGAGAGAGAGAGAGAGAGAGAGAGAGAGAGAGATAGAGAGACAGAGAGAGACAGAGAGAGACAGAGAGAGAGAGTTGCATTTTGATTGCATAGCTTCTTTTGTTATAGAAAAAGGAAATAGAAATTGCATCTACACTATCCTTGTTTATCTAGTTCCTATTGAGTGCACATTATATATTCTCATATCTTGGATTCATTATGGTTGAATTCGATGATTTGGGCCAAGATAAAACACCTACCATCACAAAGTAATGCACTTTGAGAAAACAAGCTTGCAATACACAAGTAATTTATGAAGAAAGGTGGTTGTAAGGGGAGTAGAGGGGGCGCACAAGCAAATTTTTCGATAAAGAAATCTTGTCACATAAAGTAGCCTACCCTTGCATAGGATATAGGTGCTCTTCTTTGAGAACCATGGCTATCATTGCTTATCAAGCCCCCATGTCATTATGTTGCATAGAGGTCCTCTTCGAGTTGATCACCTCCCCATCTATAAAATCCAATATCAGACAAGAGTAATTAAAAATTAGCAAAGCCATGACCAATTCTTGTCTTGAAACTTGTCATCCTACCCTAGAACACCACTTGAGCCCTAGGTTGTACCAATCAAAGGCTATCCACTATAACTGTGACTTTCTTTACTTGAATATTTACTGCAACCCTATTATAATCAAAGACAATCTCCTATGGAACCATAAAGACTAAGCCATCATGAAGCAGTTATGAATCTATTCACAAAGTACATATAACTTGTACCTAACTAGGTGCATCTTTGCTATTTGTCCTTCATTTATCATCCTTTTAACATAACTTGCTACCCTCAATATCAATACTATTGTTTGGTTTCTCTATAATTTTTAGCATAAGAGCATTCATTGTTTCATAATACTTCTTAAGTAAAGTAGTTTAAAAGCTATTTCGCAATTGATATCACCTACCTCCTACTCATTGTCACCTCAATTTCAAACCATGGTGACATAAAGGATGAGGGCTTCACATTGGTAAGTTGGTTGCATTACAATACTTTGTAGGACTCACACATGTACATGGGGGAGAGAGAGAGAGACACACACACACACACAATGTGTGTGTGTGTGTGTGTGTGTGTGTGTGTGTGTGTGTGTGTGTGTGTGTGTGTGTGTGTGTGTGTGTGTGTGTGTGTGTGTGTGTGTGTGTGTGTGTGTGTGTGTGTGTGTGTGTGTGTGTGTGTGTGTGTGTGTGTGTGTGTGTGTGTGTGTGTGTGTGTGTGTGTGTGTGTGTGTGTGTGTGTGTGTGTGTGTGTGTGTGTGTGTGTGTGTGTGTGTGTGTGTGTGTGTGTGTGTGTGTGTGTGTGTGTGTGTGTGTGTGTGTGTGTGTGTGTGTGTGTGTGTGTGTGTGTGTGTGTGTGTGTGTGTGTGTGTGTGTGTGTGTGTGTGTGTGTGTGTGTGTGTGTGTGTGTGTGTGTGTGTGTGTGTGTGTGTGTGTGTGAGCACTAGTAACTATGCTCCCGCATCTCTATATTGCAAGACAAAGTCCCTGCTCGATGACATACATTGTGCCATCCAAATTCATATAATATCTAATTGACATCTTTCAAAAGTCAAAGATCCAACTTTCGTTTCTATCTTACTAAGCCAATAATCTTACATTCAAAGTAGTGCTATAGCTATTCATGAAGGGGGAGGGGTTCAATGCCTACCTCATCAATGGCTTGCATCTCTCGTGCTCCATTTTTATATATGTGTGCGTGTGTGTCTATATGTGTGTGTGCATGCATGTACATACATATAGACATACACACTCTCTCTCTTATAATTGGATTTAATCTCAGGAACCTAATACCAAGCCTATGTGTGGCAGTCTGATAATGTTCACAAACCTATCTCTCTCAGAGTTCCTCCTCCTCTCTTACTCTCTCCATTTAGGTTCCCTGCATGACTTGGAGTGTATATTCTCTCTCCCCCACACTATCCATTGGCTGCCATCCTCTCTCTCTCTCTCTCTCTCTCTCTCTCTCTCTCTCTCTCTCTCTCTCTCTCTCTCTCTCTCTCTCTCTCTCTCTCTCTCTCTCTCTCTCTCTCTCTCTCTCTCTCTCTCTCTCTCTCTCTCTCTCTCTCTCTCTCTCTCTCTCAAAGTCATATATAGAAAGGAAATCGAGAGAATTATGCTTATTGTCCTAGGGGTTCACTAGGTATATATTTTAGAAAGTGTGTTTTAAGGACTCAAGGAGGTGTTTGTTGCAACAATTATTTGTTGGAATTCTATAAAATATTAAATGTTCTTTGACTATGGAGAGAGAGAGAGAGAGAGTGTGTGTGTGTGTGTGTGTTTTTGGGCGGAGATGCATATTTAAGGGTCCACAAGTGTGCATGCGCATGTGCGCCACTCTAAACCCATAAATACCCACCAACTCTTACACATATAAACATTTTATAGCACATGCTTAGTAAATTTTTAACTTTTAAAAGTTTTGAATTCACTATTGCTACCTCATTAAAGTACCATGTTCTTTTATGTAATGCAAGGCTCAAGCTATCCACATAAGACTTTTTAATTCCCAAAGGTGCAATGTGACATACCCACCAATGCATAGAGAGAATACATTAAGAGAAATTTGCCTGAAGTGTGATAGTTATATTATGATTTCTTTTGGCCCAAGTTTAAAAGCCTCAAACATAGTGTTCTCAGTCAAGGTCTACTTTAATAATACAAGAAAAACGTTTTGATTGATTTAACAAGTTAGACTCTTGAGTTTTAGGTTAGCTTAGTGAGTTAGAATCATGAGTTTTTTGGACAAACAATGCATGTATGGAAATACTTCCATACTATTTCTTATTTTTGAATATTCTAGGGCTTGCATAATCTTTCCCTATCATATGTGGCATATGTGGGGTAATCAATAACCTATTCTAGACCTTCTATAAATTCTATACTCTAAAAGTCATTAAGTTTGCTATTATTCTTCTATTAATTTATTGCTCTCTCTCTCTCTCTCTCTCTCTCTCTCTCTCTCTCTCTCTCTCTCTCTCTCTCTCTCTCTCTCTCTCTCTCTCTCTCTCTCTCTCTCTCTCTCTCTCTCTCTCTCTCTCTCTGTGAGAAACTTCATCCTTCGATTTCTCTACATAGATAACCATCTATCTTCATCATTTTGATCAACAAATCTCCTTGTCCCCTACCATAACCATCACACAACTTCCTATTGCTCAACATTCATATAACCACAATGCAAGTTACATTTGACCAAAGTGTCTTCATGTTCCCACCATTCACATAACCATATCGCAAATTTTTACCTCATTAGTATTCAATATCTAAGAATTTCAGTCATGCATTCTGATACCTTTAAATTTTTCATTTTTCTGTGTGGAGCAAGCAGTTTGTTACACGCAAAGCATGTTATTTGGCATTTTTGTGTAAGCAATGCAAATATCACAAGGCATATAGTTTGTTACATATGAAGCATGCTATTTTATATTGATGTTGTGAGCAAAGGGAACCACTTGCATGATACTCACAAAAATGTGAAACAAGCAAAGTGTAACCTCATGAGCTTCAATGATGGCAACCAAATGAAGTGTGGTTAGTGGGCTTGGCCAGCAACACCTGCCAGGTTAGCTGTGTATATATAGGGAGATAGATAGTTTGGATGCATCCATTATGAGATTTTGTGAGTGTGTGTGTGTGTAAAAAGAGCATTTTGCAAAAAAAAAATAGGTTAGAGAGAGAGAGAGATGAGGAGAGATGTGATGGAGAGAGAAACCCTTATTACTTTTTGGCAGGCCATAAAAGATTATTGTTGTAATATTCCCACGCAATAAAAGTTAGTCGGCTAGTCCTAAAGTTAGTTAGTCAATTAATAAGTTAGTAAGATTACTAACTAAATGTTGGGGGTAAAGGCACCTCCGCCTAGCCACCCATGTATTACTACATTGACAGTCACCGCCACTGCACACTGCAGGTGGTGGGCACCCATCACCGTCACTTTGTTCTTTATTCTTTTAGTGACAGTTTGAATAAAGGAAGGCCCGGTCACACATTGTGACTGTTGGAGTTCCCATTTCTTGTCTCTCTCTTTCTTGCTCTTGCTCTCCCGCCATAGCTCTCGAGTGCAAGCTTCGATCCTTCTCACTTTTCAAATGGTATCAGAGCATGGCTTCCCAACTCTTGAGCTTGGCTCGTGGCATTCTTAGCTTCCCATTGATTCCCCACTTGAATTGGGTCTCCTTCTTGGCAGCCATAGCTCATTCTCTTGAGCTCCCGTCATTCCCCGGCTTCCCGAGCTTCTTCCCGGCCTATTGAGGCACCATTAGGGCATTGACATTGAGGTATTGCTTCATTATTTTAGAGATTTATCTCAGTTCACAAGTCTAGGTAAACAGGGTTTTCACAGGTTGTGGGCAGCCATAGCTTACACCTCTTGGAGCTTCCTTCACCTAGATCTTGCTTCCAGCCTATCAAGGCTTGCTAAGGCTTGGTGTAGGCCTTCTTTGGCCCCCATTTGTGCCCCCTTTGGGTCCCATAGTTGTCGCATGGGAAAACAAACCCCCCCAACTAGCTCGCCTTTTTTTTTTGCATCTGTTTCAAAATCTGGCCCAAAAATCACTCTTTTTGTCATATCTCGGGCATTCGGAACCCGATTCAGGCAAGGTAAGAGTCTAAATTGGGGTTTTGGCACACTCCGAATGCAAAGGTGATGTCGAATTTGCCAAATTCTGATGACATAATATTTCACAATAGATTTCAGGTCTAAGACAGCATGTATTTGTATGCCTATGGCTTATGTGATGCTTCTACTGATGTCTATTGATACAGGATCACTTGTGGATGTTATACCTCTTATGTGAGACGCATTTGGAGATGATTTAGCTCAGCCATTGACTATTTTGAACAATCCCAGATTTGTCCAAAACAAGGTAGCCACCTGTTACTTCAATTTTATGCTTACAGGTCTTGGCATTTGATGCCCAATTATGCCCGGTTGGTGCCTATACATACAGGAATATATGCCTATGGTTTGCCTATGGATTTGAGCTTGGATTGAGCACTAATTTGCTTAGTTTATAGAGGTTATATGCTGTTAGAAGCTTCAAGGCTGAAGCTATTTATGCTACAGTTGGGTTATGCCTATTGGTCAGGGGGTCCTCCCGGCTACTCAGTATGATGTCATGATGTATTTGGACTATGCCACATGTTTTGTTTATGCTCCGAAATGCTTTTGAGCTGAGATTAGAGCTCGATTTGGGTTTGACTGTCACTTCTTTGCAGCTGGCATTTCATCTATGACATGGTTTATGCCTAGGCTACCCTGTACGGGTTATGATGTCTTGATGAATGCTTTATGCTTTGGCTGTGGATGGCAGTTGTTTGAGCTCATCTTGACATTCATTTGAGTATTCCCTTGAGCAGTTGGACATTGACTTGGATTTTTTTGTTACGACTTGGCTTTTTCCATTACGACCTTGGATGCTATTGAGGCATTGTCTTGGTTACTTATCTTTGGTACTTTGACTTGTTTTGCTTGAGTTGTTGAGCTCGTTTATCCAACTTTTGAACCAGTGGGAGCATCTTGTATGCTTGACCGATATTGAGTAGGAGGTTTATGCTGTTTGAGCATTTTGCAGATACTTGAGACTTTGGGATCTCTTACACTTAAATGTTGCATGGTTCATGCACTGATATCTTGGAGTTGCTTTTGACCTGAGCTTGGGCTTTGCACTCTTGTGAGCATACACCTACTAGTGTCACGTCTTGCTAGTGTTATGTATACTTTGCCCTATTATCCAGGGGGTATGCCTAACTAACAGATGCTTTGGTGACATTTTTGGGTGTTTGCTCAGGGTCTTGATGACTATTTGGTGCTGACTTATGCCCATTTATGGCTGGTCATGTCTTGGCTATCATTTATTGACTTGGTGCAGTGATTTGGTCAGCAATTGACTCTCATAGTACCCTACTGTCATTTATTATAGCGAGCATATAACTCTGGACTGACATAGATTTTTCATACTGAAATATTCTGAAATGATGTACTTTCACTAGTACTTGGTGGGCAGCAGCTTTGGTTACACTTTTCTCGCCATTTTCTCTCGATTTTGGTGATTTTTTTGTCATTTTCTACAGTAAATAGCAAGCAGTTTTGAATTGTCTACAGTCTTCTCCACTGATCATGCCCAAAACAACCCACAAACAAGTGGTCTCAACTGTAGATATAACTGTCAATACATAAGCTATGTGTTTGCTTTAGCTTAAGCTTCTGTAACCTCACTGCCAGGGTACATACATGAAGTCTGAAAACTGTAAACTGTGAGTAACCAGCAGCAATTTCAAGTCCAAAACTGAGTGGTAATCATGTCATACATGTTTCAAAATCTCCCAGGTAGCTGCTAGTACATTTGGCAGTTAAGACATGAGCATAAAGGCACAGAACAGTGCATAACCAGCACATACAAGTGTCAACAAATTCAATTGCAGGTTGCAGTCAACCAAAATTTAGCATACCAAACTCCAACCAGCTCCAAAATGTCTTCCGACCATGTCATACATTTACTTTGTAGTGGCAAGTTCAATACATGAGCATCTGAGTAGACATAGACAACTTGTCTTCATTGACCAATGGCATAAACTTCATGGGCTGTTTGTAATTGACCAAGACAGTGTAACTGCATTTACTTCAGCTTCAAAATTCAGTTTTCAATTATGCTTATTGCTTGCTTCAATCCTCCATACATACAGCATGTATAGGTCAGTTCATATAGATGATGCAACCCCCAAGATGACCTGTATTGCTTCAGTAATACACAATGCTTGTCATTGGCTGTGTATGACAGTTTTCAGCCTATCAATGATTTCCAGATCTAAGTATTCTGAGCAAGAAATCTCAGCTCCAAGACATTTGATCCAATGTATACATGCTTTGACACATTCTTGTGCTCCAAAGATGCCTTCTGAGTGTAGTACAAGGCTCCTGTATGTCAGTAATGACTGAATGCATGCTGTCCATTCATGTTTATAGTAGTTCAGAACTGATTACAGGTATGTGTCTATTACTCCAGGTCATAACAGAGCTCCCACACAAGCATTTACTTCTTGTACACTTCAGATACCTTCAATAGTTAGCATACATGCTCTACGAATCTTGTCCAGGTGCCCCACTGAAGATTGATAGGTTGCTGTCCACCCAGATCAACAGGCGCAGTTCACGCAGAATTCCAGGCTTTGTTTACAGCTAGTCCTCTTCATCATGGGGTTCTATGACCACTTGCAGATGCTCAAGGATGCCCACCAAGGCTCCCAAAAAGGCCTCAACCACTGTGATAAAGCATGGAGTCCAAGATGAGCAAATGCATACCTTGATAGAGTAATGGCAGCCTGTTCTTGTTTTCAAAAGACCTTGTTCTTCAGCTTCTTCAAGTCTTCTTGACTCCCTCCTGCTCCAGAGAGCTCAACCTGGCAATGCTCTGATACCATGTTCAAAGAGGAGAGAGAGACAGGGAAAACACCATATCCATGAGCCTTCAGGCTCTCAAGCTCATTCCTTCATGTTCCACACACTAAAACTGAAAAGCACACACTCTACAAGATAAAGTGACCTAGTGTAAATGTAGACTAGACGGACTAACTCTAGTCAGGTCACTAATTGACTACTAACCCGACTTATTTAATGTAGTCACATGTAAACAACTGTACACACTAGCTATCATAGATGTTGGATATAGATGAAGACACACTGATGGTGAGCTTGATTTCTAACAAAGGCTAGACTGGTAGCAAAGGGTTTTAAGAAAGAGCATGGTGTGGACTTTGATGAGGTCTTTTCTCCTATGGTTAAGATGACCACCCTGCACTTAGTCTTCGCTTTGGTTACTCAGCTTGACTTGGATTTATGCCAGATGGACGTCAAGATGACTTTCTTACATGGGGACTTGAATGATGAGATTTATATGGAGCAGCCTCAGGGCTTTGCAGAACCTGGCAGGGAGCACCTAGTGTGAAAATTGAAGAAAAGCCTTTATGTCTTGAAGCAGGCACCGAGGGAGTGGTATCATAAGTTTGATGCCTTTATGCAATCACAGGGCTACAGCAGGAGTGCTATGGATCCGTGTCTTTACACGAAGAAAGCCCGTGATGGTTCTTTATTGATTTTGGTACTCTATGTGGATGATATGTTGATACAGGGAAAGCTCATGATGAGCTAGATGCTCTTAAGGCTCAGCTCAAGAAGAGCTTTGAGATGAAAGATCTGGGACAGGCCTCTCACATACTTGGTATGCGTATTAGACGTGACAGGCATCAAGGACTCCTCTACTTGTCATAGAGGGAGTACATTCATAAAGTCCTTGAGTGCTTCTGCATGCAGGACGTAAAGCCTATTGGCTGTCCATTGTCTTCTTATGTGAAGGTATCACAGGCTGATTGTCCGCAGACAGATGAGCAAAGGGCCGAGATGGCCAAGATTCCCTATGCATCCGCAGTGGGTAGTCTTATGTATGCCATGATAGCCACTCGTCCAGATATCGCCTTTGCAACTGGTGTTGTGGCATGCTATATGGCCTGGCAAGAAGCATTGGGATGTCATGAAGGGTATCATGAGGTACCTGAAAGGCACTGCAGATATGTGCATATGCTATGGCAACCAGAATATAGGAGTTGTGGGGTACACTGACTCTGATTATGCAGGACATGCAGATGGTAGGAAGTCCACTTCCGGCTATGTCTTCACCTATGCTGGAGGTGCTGTTTCTTGGATATCCAGGGTCCAAAAATGCACTGCCCTTTCTACTACAGAGGCCGAGAATGTTGCAGCCATTGAGGCTTGCAAGGAGGCCATTTGGTTGGGTCGTTTGGTTGTTGACCTTAGTATTGATGCTATCCCTACACTGCATTCGGATTCTATGAGTGCTATTCAGTTAGCCAAGCCAAGAATCTGGTCTTCCATGCGAAGATGAAACACATTGAAGTGAGGTATCACTTCATACACAGGGTCATTGAGGACAAGTCTATTGACCTTGTCAAGATCTCGACTGACCAGAATCCTGCAATGTTAACCCTCAAACGAATGAAGGTGGAAAATTTGGAAAAGCTAAAGCAGAAGACAAAGACAAAGGCCAAGGCAAAGAGAAATGGAAGACAAAGACGCACAATGAGAAAAGTCCTAAATAAGGGAGAAAGGCGTACAAGGAAAAGCACAAGTTAATACTTTGGTAAAAGAGCGCAAGAGCATCATGGTCTAATTCAAGGAGCGCCAGGCTCTCACCCCTGCAATTTTTAAATGTAGATGGGCGATGGAAAGGAGGCTAGGAAGATAGAAGGACAATGGGAAAAAGGGCCTAGGCCACGGCCGGCCATGTAAAAAAGGGGATAAGGGGATGACCACCCAAAAGGAATTTAGGGTTTTGTATATAAAGTTGAAAAGTGAATGAGAAGCTCATTCCTATGTGTGGCCAAAAGTGGCTCTCCTCTTCTTCTTCTTGCTTGCTTGAGCCTGTGCTTGAGAGAGGGAGTGTGAGAGTATGAGGGAGTGAGTGTGTGAGGGTGAGGGACCAGGGAGGAGAAGCTCTCCATCTTCTCCTCTCTTCTTCTCTTCTCTTCTCTTCTCTTCTCTTCTCTTCTCTTCTCTTCTCTTCTCTTCTCTTCTCTTGCTCGCGACAATGGAGCTTGGAGCGTGGATCTTAAGGATGGAGCGTGCTTAAAGCTTGCACTTGGATCGTGGAGCTACCGGAGTGCGCGGGAGAGGAGGTAACTCGATCGGCATGGAGGTAAGCTCACTACACCCATAGGTATGGATGGCGCATCGACTATGTGAGAGGTAGCCATTAGTGCTCGGCTTGGAACAGTTGAAACAATAAGCGGTCCGAGGGTCTTGGCAGATGAGCGAAAGCTCCCACATTTTGGTTCGGTTTCCGGGACCAACTGATTCAAGCCTTGAGCGCTTGCGCGCTTCAAATCGAGCATTGGAGTAGGGTTTTCCCTGAACCAGTGCTTGAGGTAGATAGGTAGAAGCGAGGGAGTTTGAAGAGGTATTCAATCTCCTTAGCAAGTACGTTTTGATTTGTTGTTGAATATTAGAGTAGGACCATTCATCTCCATCTCTGGTTTTGATTTTTGTTGATTAGGGTAAGGTTAGGATAAGAAAAAAGAAGGAAAACAACAGGGTTCTCTATTGCTATATAACAGGCTGAGACAGGGAAATAGGGGCACAGATTCAGATTTCTAGCTGGAAGAGCAGGAGGGACTAACCTCTAAGGTCACAATAGGCTGGGATGGGACAATAAGAGGCCCAGGGAACTAGGACAGGCCACATTTGACATCCTGCCCTCTGAGAGGAGAGTAAGCTTGAGAGCCAGGGAGAGAGAGAAGAGAGAGAAGAGAGAGAGACCTGTGGGGAGATCGTCAGCGTACTGGTCAATTCGAGCGCCACACCATTTTCAGGTACACCAGGCATTTCCCTTTGTGGCTTTGCATCTAATTAGGTGGCTCAACACAATTTGGTGAAGTAAACGTCAGTCTAAGGCATCGCGTGCAACTCGCAGGCCGTCGGCCACGCAGTCGGACCAGTGCATCTGAGTCCCAGAATAGGATTTCCCTATCTCTGGGGTCGGACCGTCCGACTCTGAAAATCAGACCACCTTTTTTATCTTATTCCCAGAATCAGACCACCCAGAGTTGGCCCGGACCACCCAGAGTCCGACCACCCAAAGTCCGACCACCCAGAGTCGGACCACCCAGGATCGGACCAGTCCCAGAGTCAGACCACGTGTCAAAATCGGACCATTGGTCCTAGCATAAAAATTGGACCACTTTTCGATTCGACTCCCAGAGTCGGACCGTCCGACTATTAGAATCGGACCACCCTGTCCTATCCGATTCCTAGAATCTAACCACTGCAAAAATCGGACGTGACCAAAATCGAACCACTAGGCCAATCGGATCAACCCAAAATCAAACGTCCGATTCTGATAATCGGACTCCTGAAAATCGGACATCTGAGAATCGAACAAAAAACTATCAAAATTGGTCAGCTATCTAGGACACAAATTTTGACGCATCTAAACCCCAAAATTGATCCCAAAGGCTATGTAGAGCTACAGGCACATCACAAATCCATCACTGGGCTGAAACTTAGAGCAAGTAGTTCAAAATTTGGCTATAAACGGTCCTCCAAATCGCGAATGGTGTTTATCATAATGGCCCTGCGAGCCGGGGGGGACTGTCCCCCCCTCGAACCCCCGCAGAGGGGACTCTACCCCCTCTGCACCTCCCCCAAGTAGGTTGGAGAGAAAACGCGCACCGTGACAGGTCCTCCAAATTAGACCCTAGTGTAGTAATGGCTTTACACAAGCATGGATCCTCACTTGTAAAATAGCAACCAAAAGCCCATACTCGAATAGAGAGAAACAGAGACCCTAGAACATCAATGGGCCAATCTAGCCATCAAGGGCAAAAAGGCCACACCACGAGAACACAAAGACATTGTGCTCAGACCACGTCTAGTCAGAGCGAAATGCAACATCAGCAAGCTACAAATGCCAAGATGACTAGACATGACACTCTTGACGAGAGATGTACCTTGAGCAACATTGTATAGATGACCCAAGACATTGGTGGAGAATCCACGTCTAGTCATGCAATTGGGGACTCAAGGGCATCTATCAGAAGGCTTAAATTTACAAGCCAAGACCCGGAAGATGAAGACATAGTACCACCTGCTTATCTTAGGGTCAAACTCACCGCGAAAAGAGAGCATACTATCGATGCTCTGATTGATGAAGGAGCAAATTTTAATATCTTGACCTATGAATCATGTACCCGACTAGGCCAATCAGAGCTCACAATGACTAGTGCAACTCTTAGCCCTTATGGGGGATGTCCACAAGCACTCATAGGGAAGTGCAAAATCCTTGCAACAATTGAAATGAAAAGCTTGCCTATCCTATTTCATGTTCCTCTAAATAGTGCTAGCTGCAGGAAAGAAACCCCCCTAGGAAGACCCTTCAAAAGGGAGACCAAGTGTAAGGCTGACTATGTAGCACAGAGGATACACCTGACACTACCGGGTGTGAGGATAGTCACAACCTTTAGCAAGGGTGACCTCATCGAACCTCGAGGGAAAGGCAAGGAAGGTGCGGACATAACAGTCAAGCCTACTAACGAGAGCAAAGACTTGTTGGAAGAGTTGATACAAGCACAGGTCGAACAACGAGAACCAGTGAGTGAGGCCATGCTTGAAACCGGAAGGTCAAGAGACAATGCCAAGGACGGGCTTTGGACTTACAAATATCGTAGAAGACCCCAAAAGAAGCCCAAACCTTATAGACGAAGACATCAATGGAGGGTCAGCACAACACCACGATGGATATCCAAAGCGTTGCTACGTGCTCAAGGGTATTATGCAGGTAACCGATGGATTTGGGTACCAAAATCCCCTGCTAAACCACCTCTATCAGCTGAAGGCCAGATTGCATCCAAAGCAATGAAGCACAGGAGGAAATCTAAGAGAAACTCCAGGTCTTGAGGCAGGAAACCAAACATGAGTGTTCGAAAGAAAGGGCCTCAGCCTAGCATGCTTAATAAGCACATGTCATATGTAACCATTGAGCATGCACAAAAGCCATTAGTGCCCAAAAGGCCTTCATAGGCACAACATTGCTCATGGCAAGGTTGATCGCTCAACAAAGCAAATGGCACAATCGTCTAATAGCCTCGAGCAAATCATTCACAGTCCACCTAAGAGTCCCAGGCCTCCTACACCCTCGTTTTCCAAACGGACACACAAAGCACAGCAGCGGTTGCCAAGGGCGGCTGCTCACTCCCAATCCCTATCTCCATCTAAGCTTCCAAATGTCCAAAAGGTGGGACATGACACCATCTGTAGCTCTCGGCCCAAGGATATGCCTGAGCAACCTAATGCGACTAGATCGACTCATTCTCGATCTACACAGATGAATGCTCAAAGGGCAACAAAAGACACGACCACTTCCGATAGCCCTAGGGACTTGACGACGCAATCCACCAAGGGTAGCCAGCCCACTGGACTAGCCGCTACTACTTCCAATCAGGGATCACAGCAGCCACACCCCTTGGCCGTGACAATGCCCCTTGCGGAACGTATCCTTAGTAGTTCACCTGTGGAGGAGGTGATGCAACCAACTTCCTTGACAACTCCAGCACTTCCAAAGTGCATAAAGCCTAGGTTGGAGGAGTTAAGCAGAAGGGAATTGGTTGAAGAGCTAGACTCTCCAAAACAAAAGGCAATTGTACCCTTACAAACTAGCAAGGCTATTCAGCAGGCCACGGCTATGTCCCATATGGACACACTAGAGAAAGAGAATGCTGAGGTCCAACCAAGCACATCAACAGTTGACCTAGTCCAAGGTCGTGAGTCACTGAGAGATGCACCTTCACTAACCAAGAAAAAGAGGAGAAAATAGTGAAAACAACAGTAGTTACAGGTCGTTGTGGACCCTAAGAACATTGACACCAAGAGCGCTAGAGAGCTGAGAAATAAAGCATCAAGTCCATCCACCAATGCTAATGGCGGTGAAACCTCATACACATCCGTGTGCTCTGAAAAATCAAAGCAGTCATTACCATCAACGGCTGCTTGTAACACTCAATCCACTGACAACAGAACTCGCATTGACCAATTAAGAGTGGATACAACGCTGTCACAACAGGGTGACAAATTTATACCAATCACATCCAAGGAGAACCATGACGCGATGACAAAGCCTCACGAGAAACATGAAAACCCCAAGAGCATAAGAAATCCTAAGCATTGGCCAAACTTGCTCGTCTAGGCCTGAGCCCCCAGCTACGCTAAAGCCCAAGAAAACTCCTAGAACCTTGCATGAGATAGCAACCAAGCAAGCCCTCGTTGAACATAGAAGTGTCACAGAATGCTTAACTGAGTTGGATGCTAAGCTCAAAGTGTTTGCACATGTCTATGTCCTGGCAGACATGGGCACATTCCCTAAAGAGCAGCTCGAAGAATACTTGCCAGTTCCCTTATCCTGGGAAGAGCAAGAACATCTTGACGAGCACTATAATAGGCTCTTGTATGAACACATGCGACTTATCTCTGACGAGGAAGCCGACGAACTACGCTTGACTGTCACATTCAATGACGTGCTCTGCCAACCAAATCTCTTAGAAATAGCACAACTAAAGTGACTATCAGAGGGTCGAAATCAATTTGAACAATGTTGGTGTGAAAACCGCATTACAATGGCCAAACTGGGAGCCCAGATCATGACAGTCTCAGAGGAGCGATTGGCCAAATGGCGGTCTCAAAGAGACCCAACCTATGTGGCACCAACTTCCCTTCGAGTGTGCTGACTGCCATTCGGGGTGCAGACTTAGCTGAAACTAGCCAAGACAACCCTCTGTTTGATAAGGTTCTCATTGAGGAGGAGTTACATGTTGCCAATAGACTCGGACAAGGTTCCATGCTACTCGATGTGGCAAAATATCTATCAGTATTGAATAAGCTGCCACGAGTCCTAGATGCGTGTGCCACCCTCCAGTACAATCCAGAGTTCTACAATTGGCTTTTACCCTCGCGATGTGACAAGGATTCTTAAATATGTACATTAATAAACAATAAATTTTGTGACCCTGTATAGACAATATCAACACACACAAGCAATGATAGTCAAGCGCAGGGAGAAGAGTTGGGTTCAACAGGCTAGGCTCCTCAGGTCCTCCTCTCACCACACATTTAGAAGTTGGGTGACCGTTCCCACCTCCAGGTGGAGGGCATGCAACCCTCATTACCACCATAGGATACCTTAACCAACATCTCTGAGGATGTAGATAGGGTACTGTCCCTTTCTGTACACCTTTCTCCCTTTTCGATCTATCCTTCTGAGGACAAGCCCTGCCCCACTCCATGACAACCAGTCCACGCAACTTAGCATAAGCCAAGATCTGCTAATGGCTGGAGGCAAAATGAACTTCCTCATGGGGAGCCATCCCTCTACAACAAACACTGCATGCCTCATCTCTCCCCTCCTCGTCATACGTGCTTGATGACCCACACTATAAACCCCCCATGCGAATGGTTTTATCCTGTATCAAGGCCTAATCCTTGGTTCGCATTTTGCAGGTCCCCCTGTGTGGAAGACATGGAGCAACTAGGGCAGTTGGCTTGCAAAGATACTCTCTTTTGGTCGAAGAGAACATGCAGCACAAGCTCCTCCGTCGGTGCGCTACGTGCCTACCCTCAAAAGGTATGCAAAGAAACGAGGTCCCAAGCGATACTGCCCCGAACGTAGGCCGAAGAATCCCCAAGCCAGGGGAGTAGAAGCTCAAAGAAGCACACTAGGTGTGGCAACACCAGTTGTGCAAGCCCCCAATAGACGCTCAGGCAGTAGGTGCTCAAAGGCAGAAAGGGCAGCTCGAGACAAGGAAGAATTCGATGCATTGTTCAAAAGCATCTTGGAAACGGTTGCGACCAGAGACTACACCATTCAGGTCTCGATCGACATCTTTCCTGCCCAACCTCACAGGAGCCCCTCACTAGCAGAGCCTCAGTTTGCCTGACCACCCGGACTCACCCCACCTCATGCAAATCGAGTAGCCCCTAGGATATACAAGCAACTTAACAAGTCATCCTGCCATAACTTTTTGTCTTTTGATGATTAAAGGGGCAGGCTCCCCACTTGTACACACTCCCCTTACCTATCATTAATATATGCCACTTCTTTAACAAGCACTGGAATAGGCATTACAATTAGCATCATAGGATTTTGAAAAAGTCACATCTTGACATGATTGCATTTGTTCGTTGTACTTGACGCATGCGACTTGCATATACTCTCATGAAGTGACAAGTGGATGCAGGATCACACAAGTCTTCGTGCAAACATGTTCAATGCCCAAGTCACCGCAAGACCACCAACCTCACAAAGAACCGTGACAAAGCCACGCTGCCGACGCGAAAAATCACCCTTGTGAGTGCCCACATCACACGAACCAAAGCATAGTCATGGGCTACGCTCTCTTCCTAGGTCAAGCTCTACAGTGGGCTCACGACGGTTGTTACCTCAATTGTACCAACATCGCGTGTCGCAAAGAGGTTTGCAGTATCTCAAGTGTATCTCCCCATCTCAACAACTGCTTCTCTAACAACGAGGCTAGGGCACAATCACCACTGTAATATCCATTTCCTGAGCCTTCGAAGCTTGACATTTCCCAACCCATTGAAAGACTAATAGCCTCAACATATTGCAATGGTTGTACTCAGGCAAGTCAAAAAAAAAATCATAAGACAAAAGAAACAAAAAAGAAAACAAAAAAAGAAAAGAAAACAAGAAAAGAAAAGAACAGAACGATAACAAGCACCCACGATCACAGCACAGCACCTAGGGGTCCTCAAATTAGGTGCATCCAGTGACCTTGGTCGGCTGGCTCCGTCCCTAGTCCCCTAGCCCCCTAGCATCACCCACAATAGTTCAGGGCACATCAAGGGCAGGACATACCTAGGTAGCTCGTCTCGCCTATGGTTAGACCTATCTCCCTAACCCATTCACACGATTCCCTCTTGCGCTCTACCTTAATACCATTGCACTCAATTGTGGTAAGTGCTACACGAATAGCCATGAAAAGTACATTGTCCTCATCACACAGGTCCAATAGCTACAGCCACCGATAGTGCTGTGTCCCTGTGTTCAATTATGTTACGTCATGCAATCACAATGCAAAGGATGTGGCATACACCTTCACGTGTACTTCTTCTCAACATGGACAACTTTGCTTCATCCACACATCGTTATGAGAAACCAGCCCGCGGTCTTCTAACTACGTAATATCTAAGTACACACGAGCACTCACATAATATCTGCACCAAAATATATACACAGTTTGGGTCCTCTAGTGCAGGATAATACTCTCAGCTTGCTTAGAGTGACCTGTCTCCCAAACTAATTATACTATATCTTGTGCACGATCGAGAAGATTAGCACTACCCCTAGCGAGAGACCACTTAAGAGAGGTTTTCAATTGCAGGTATTGAAGACTCCAACGAAAGTGTCGTTCGCTCTTCATCGACACTCAGCTCTGAATTCCTACCCTTTATCATCCTGCAAGCCCGCCAAGAATCGCCATGTGCAGAATCCCCAATAGACTGCCACTTGTACTCCATCAATGCAATCCCCACAACGAACAGCCCTACCACCAGCCACCTAGTCCACCAACATGCCCCCAACGACCTCCCTCCCCACCACTACCAACACTCCTCCATGGCAACCAGAGACGTCCTTGCCACCCACGTCTTCGGTGCATTCTAAAGCCTGCTACCTACGATGGTCAGTACCATGGGACTGGCACTCATCTAGGAGGGGGTAATGTTAACCCTCAAACGAACAAAGGTGGACAATCCGGAAAAGCTAAAGCAGAAGACAAAGACAAAGGCCAAGGCAAAGAGAAACGGAAGACAAAGACGCACAGTGAGAAAATTCCTAAATAAGGGAGAAAGGCGCACAAGGAAAAGCGCAAGTTAATACTTTGGTACAAGAGCACAAGAGCATCTTGGTCTAATTCAAGGAGCGCCAGGCTCTCACCCTTGAAATTTGTAAATGTAGACGGGTGGTGGAAAGGAGGCTAGGAAGATAGAAGGACAATGGGAAAAAGGGCCTAGACCACGGCCGGCCATGTAAAAAAGGGGATAAGAGGATGACCGCCCAAAAGGGATTTAGGGTTTTGTATATAAAGTTGAAAAGTGAATGAGAAGCTCATTCTTATGTGTGGCCAAAAGTGGCTCTTCTCTTCTTCTTCTTCTTCTTGTTCTTGCTTACTTGAGCTTGTGCTTGAGAGAGGGACTGTGAGAGTGTGAGGGAGTGAGTGTGTGAGGGTGAGGGACCGCGGAGGAGAAGCTCTCCATCTTCTCCTCTCTTATTCTCTTCTCTTCTCTTCTCTTCTCTTGCTCGCGGCAATGGAGCTTGGAGCGTGGAGCTTGAGGATGGAGCGTGCTTGAAGCTTGCACTTGGATCGTGGAGCTACCGGAGTGCGAGAGAGGAGGTAACTCGATCGGCATGGAGGTAAGCTTACTACACCCATAGGTATGGATGGCGTGTCGGCTATGTGAGAGGTAGCCATTAATGCTCGGCTTGGAACGCTTGAAACAATAAGCAGTCCAAGGGTCTTGGCGGATGAGCGAAAGCTCCCACATGCAGATCTGCTCACGAAAAGCCTCTCTACAGAGCACTTTTCCTTCCTCAGGAGGTTAATGGACCTGGGATGAGATGACGTCTTTCCTCATTCTGTTGTACATGTGTACATGTTGTACTGTATTTTTTCTTTTTTCTTTTCATTCCTCACTAGGGCAGATTCGCCTTTAAGTGGGAGGTTGTTGGGGGTAAAGGCGCCTCGGCCTAGCCACCCGTATATTACTATACTAATAATCACTACCACTCCACACTACAGGTGGTGGGCACCCGTCACCGTCACTTTATTCTTTCTTCTTTTAGTGACAGTTTGAATAAAGGAAGGCCCAGTCACACATTGTGACTGTTGCAGTTCCCATTTCTTGTCTCTCTCTTTCTTGCTCTTGCTCTCCCGCCATAGCTCTCGAGTGCAAGCTTCGATCCTTCTCACCTTTCACTAAAGACTAACTAAGGTAAAAACTAGCTAACATTAATAATTAACCATTTTTATTTAATTAAAAATATATTTTAAAACAAATCGAGAGTCGTAATTCGACGTTTTTCTCGGATTGACAAGGACCATACCCACCCTTCACGAAAGTTACAATGTGAAAACGAGACTTATGAGCCTTATTAATCACTAGTAATAATGTGTATAGTTTGGATGGTTCGAAGATATTAGATTTTTTGTGCAAAAAAAATTATATTTTAGATATTATCCTAAAAAGATAGAACTGAAAGTTATTTAAAAGAAAAGACAAGTGATGTTTTAGTTAGTTTTGGAGATTTTATAAAAAGAAAAATAAAGAAAAGTGGCTGGCAAAATCGTGCGCGCTGCAATCACAATCTATAGGCAGTAGACAGCACTTCGAACAGAGAAAAGAATGAGTGAACTGAGAGCTTTCTAGTTAAGTGCCTTGGGGTTTCACCCCCTGTTTGGAGCCAATGCAACCATCAGATTTATGATCTGAGCATCAAATCATTGAGTCTTCCAAGAGCCCCTGCACTCTTGTTCTCAACCTTATCCCCTCCTCTCTAATTCATTATAAATATGAGGCATGGGGAGGCACAAGGGAGCATAAGGAGACCCTGAGAGGCTGCGAGAGAGAGGTAGAGAGAAGAATACCCCTCCAAGAGATTGTGAGAGAGAGCTTGAGAGAGAGAGAGAGAGAAGAGCTACCCCGAGAGGCTACATAATTCCCTCTATCTCGATCCGGGACTTAGCCATCTTCTCTTACCCTCTCCCATCTCGAATCTATTTTTCTTCGTAATCTCTTGAGTCTACTTGCGGACGATGGTCTCCAAGCGAAGAATGTCTCATGTGGATGGCGATCTTACAACCAGTAATGGAGCTTCGGGTGAAGGCATCACTGTCAATCCAACTGCGGTTCCGATCGTAAGTGATGTATTTCTAAATTGATAGACGCTTGCTTTGATTCTCGCAAGAGATACGTTAGGTTCCCTACTTTGTGGTGCTAGAATAGGTCATTGAAAAGGATAAATCGTATCTCAAATATTCAAAGATGAAGTTTGTGAAGTGCTTGTAACAAGGGGAGTTAAATTGCACCTAATTTATATGCGATGAATCCATGCATAGCATAAGCAGCATATGGGACTCTAAAGTATTGAGCATCGATGAGTCTTTGATTAATCTTTACTGAGGATAATGTTGTTTAAGGTTCGCAAATGCATATAGACGGTACATACATGGGAGAGATTATGTAAACTTTACATCGATGACATGCGACTCCTTGCCTTAGGAGAAATGAAGATAAAGCCAAGATAAAATGTTGCATAATAGGGGAAGGCTAAAAGATAATTGTTACTTAGAGAAGAGGCATAAATGCTCTTGCTAGATTGATTAATTTGCATTGGAATGATAGGACTTATGTCGTGTATAGTATTGGAATCTTTAGCATATGCCTTAGGCTAAAGGAGGGAATGTTAAGTAAATTCTACTCTTTGGCCCCAAGGGGGAGAGCGAATATGCGATGAAATTATTATCACGTCTATTCTTGTATTGTTTGGAAAAAATACAATTAGTTTTGTTGGTTGATTGAACAACACCCTAAATATTTTTCTTTCAATCAATTGATTGTTACATTGTGATTTGGATAAATATTCAAAGGCTTGTGTTAATGGCAAATGCATGGCAGGGGTCTGTAATGACAAGCTACCATGGAAATAAAGGAATGTGTTCCTAGAGGATGTTACTAGGATGATTGCCTTGATTGTGCTTGACTCTTAATTGGATTAATTAAAGAATTATATTTTGCGCGGGCGGATCATCTCCAAGATCGCACCGCGGATTACCCCGAGAGGGCACTGCTTGATTCATAGGCCGATGGTCGAGTGGTGAAAAGGCCAACCACGGAAATTGTGTCTCACTCCTAGGTCGCTTGGGATCAGTGAAGCTATGGACACCCATTGCCGAGTCTGGAACGGAGTTGTAGACTGTCGTGAGCCTAACGTCTGGAGGCGTTGGAAGATCCTATTCTAGATAAAGGATGGAAATTTTGGTGCCATGTGATTTGGACCGGGACTTCTATTGGACAGAAGGGATACATAATTCTCCTGTATGTGCAGGAGACAAAAGATTAACTTGAAGATAAGTTAAGGAACTTGTTTGTCAAAAGGACTGCTTGTTTTGTTTTCATGTCTGTGCTGTAAATTACCAAATGAACCATGTTCCCTAAAAGGCTTAATTAATGAAGCTAATTTTAAATGTTGCACATAAATGTGGTAGGACCTAATTAGAAAACTAAAGCTATCGAGGGAAGCGGGTGGACAGAATCCCCGATAGGTCCGTCCCTACGGCAGGGTGATCCCAAAGAACTGGGAGGCTTCTCACAAGGATTTATCACTGGGTTGACTTTAGGTTTTATTAAGTTAGAACCTAATTCATGTTGTTTTAGGGGACCAAAATGGGATTATGCCCTATGAGCAGAGAGGTTGAGTGGCGCATCCCTCTCGTTTCCCATTCTCTTTGAACCAAGTGCGGTATGGATCTGCTTCGGATTGGGTATCTTTGCGTAAAGTAGGATGTCCAAAACCCGACGCTAGAATGTTGTTAGGAGACCTTGACAACTAGGAACCCAGATTTCAGGTCGATCGTAGTGGGTTCGGCCGTGAACGTTCCGTTGCAAGGCGGACTCGGGAAATCCTAGGCAACAAGCCCCAGAACATTCCATGGGAGTACTGGGCGGCGACGCTTAGATTCGTTTCTTGATGGACAGCTAAAATGTGCTTAGATAGCCAATAGGCGGGTCGTTACAATTACTCACTACCTAATGGATTTCATGGTACCCAAGGTAAGATTTTCCTTGGTTTTCAAGTGCAAGCAACCCCTCTAATGTTTAAAAACATCTTGCTCAAAGTTACCCAATATAATTTCCTCTCCACACTCCCCTATTATATTTTCCCTATTACATAAACACTTAAAACAACGAGTGCTAGAAAGACAATTGTAACATACAAACCCTGAACATTGTGAACAACAATGAACATATTGAAAATAGGAAACACAGTATCAAATAACACATAGCATGGTGCAAAGCAAAATGTCACTCTTTAACCAAACATTCTGCAATGACATATATAATGGGTGTAAATGTTGTTTGTACATATGCAAAATGATACCTACTTCACATGACAATTAAAGAATTCTTTAGATAGATGCAAAGCATGAGCATGTCATGGCCAAACCATTGGTCAACCGATGGGACTTTGTATGTGATACGAAAATCCCACAATGCAAAATCAAGCTTCTGATCCCAATTAGTGCAATTGTCTTCCACTATTTTCTTCAAGAAATTTTATTGGAGCTTTTAGCCTAGCCATTAGCTTGTGGGTGGTATAGAGTAGTCTTCTTATGGAGTATCATGTGCTTCATAGTGAGTTAATGCAATTACTTTGTTCAAGAAATGCTTGTCTCAATCAGTCACTAACTCAATAGGGCATCCAAATCTAGTCATAATGTTGGAATATGAAAAACTAGCCACACTTCTTGCGGTATTATCTTTTAGGGCATTAGCCTCTAACCACTTTGTGCGGTAATCTGTATACACTAGAATATACTTATTTTGTATATACTTTATTAGAGGTTCAATTGGGCCCACAAAGTCTATCATCCACTTATAGAAAGCTCCAAAGGTGAAATTGGGCGATCCTACATGCGATCCCTTTGTTGAGGCCACCCTTCCTTAGCACAAATCATAAAGGTCTTAGCAAACTAGTACACATCTTTTAGAGTAGTGAGCCACCATAATCCAAATTGCAAAATCTTATGACCCATCACTTTTGCTAAAAAATGTTTTGAAAGTCCAACATGCACCTCCTCAAGCATTGCCCATTGTTCTTCTACAAGTACACAACTTCTAAGTATATTATCGTGTCCACTTTTATCAAGTTGCCCAAAAATAACATCAAAAGATTTATTATGCAAAGCCATGTTCCTTTGTTGATCAAAAATTTGGCAAATCAAGCATGCTATTTGAAAGTAAAAACTTTAGGAGTTGATCATAATGTATATTAGCATTGTGCACCTACACTTTGAACAAGTCTACATATGGTAAATGATCGCCGATTTCAAACTGTTGCTCTTGGCCTTCTAATCTACTCAAGAAATTAGCAATTCCATGCTCTTTGCTAGGTGTATGAACCACAAAATAATAAAAAATATAACAACAATATCCAACAAGCTAGACAACCTGTTAGCTAAGGTTTTCTCGGTAAAGACAACAAGGCCTAGTGATCCACATGGAAAATAACCTTGTTAGCCAACAACTAATGCATGTTTTTCTTTAATGCAAACACCGTGCAAAGAGCTTCTATTTCTATAATTGAAAAAGTATAAACTGTAGCACTAAGTCTTTTGCTAACATAATAAACTAGGTGAAACGATCTTGAACTTTATTGTGCATTAAAACCGCACCAAACGACATCAGAAGCATCTACAAAAACCATGAAATAGGAAATTCCATCAACGGTCTCAAAAGATTTTTTTTAAGAGTCTTTCCAAACAATATGCGCATCTTTCTTGGTTAATGTAGTAAGAGGAACACAAATATCAACCAAGTAGCAAAGATAACTACTATGCCCTTTTTATCTAGCCTACAAACTGCATCGCTTTGGAGACTATTTCGAGGTTTGGGACATTGTCAAAGCAAAAAGCACAAGCTACAAACAACCAAAGTCAAAGGTACAACCATTCTAATCATGGTGTCCCTTCAATGCCAAGCCATGAGGATATGGGAGCTAAACACCATCCTTAAAGCACAAATAAGGAAAGCCTCATGCCTTTGCATACGAAATAAGACTCGCGACACCAAAACAGAGTGAGAAGTACAAGCTGCAAGCCACTTCGATGCATGACTAAACTAATCATGTTGTCCCTTCAATTCCAAGCCACGAGGACATGGGACATAGACATCATGCTTAGGGAAGATACAGGGAAAGCCTTGTGTCTTTCCTTGCCAAGTGAGGCTTGGGGCACTGACACAAAGCAGAAATTAGAAGCTATAAGCCATAAGCCACTTACATTAGACGCATGACTACACTAATGATGTTCCTTCACTACCAAGCCATGAGGACGTGGGACCTAGACCCCATGCGTAGGGCAAGCATAAGGCAAGCCTTGGTCTTTGCATGCCAAATGAGGTTTCTAAAACCAACACAACAAAAAGTACAAGCTGCGAACTACTCAAGTCCGATGCATGGCTACATTAATCTATTTAGTGCCAAGCGATGAGGATGTGGAACCGAGACACCATACTTAGGGTTGGCATAAGGAAAGCCTTATGGCTCTGCATGCCAAGCAAGGCTTAGGCCACCAACAAAAAGCAAACCACTTCCGTCAAATACCACTACACTAATCATGGTGCCCCTTCAATGCCAAGCCATGAGCACTTGCTTCAGGCCATAGATTGCCTTCTACAAATCAAAATACTATGTGGGAATCTAGCATCCTCATAGCCTAGTGGTTGCCACATGTATAGTTCTTTTACCAATTATACAATTACAAATGCATTTTTAACATCCATTTGATATATCTTCCACTTGTCGGCTGTAGCCAATGCAACCATTATGTGTATGGTAGACAGCTAGGCTTCAAAAACCTAACACTCCCATCTACATTATACTTGATCTTGTATACTGATTTGAATCCTATGACATTCTTGCCCCCAGGCAAGTCCACTTATGTCCAATCACCTTGCTACTCCAAGGCATCCATCTCATTCATAGCTACCCTCAGGATTCTCTACTCCATCTTAAAACCTCTTGCACTCCTCTTGCAATACATTTGTCATGTATGAATGTTGCACTACTGGTATCTAACACATGTAGATGGAGAATGAGGACTACTCTATAGCACTGCTCTCTGAACACCCACTCTTGCTCAAGATCTGCTAATCCAGAAGTCTCATCTAACTGCGAGTGTCATCCACCAATGGCTATACATTTGTGCTCTCTCTTGCATGATTCTCTGGGCTATCTGGCATTGATCTAAACCCTGTAAAGTCAAAGGGAATGGGCTAACTTGCTGCAGTAATATTATTGTCTGTTTCCGACCATCTTGGATCCTCCTGCATGTGCTCTGAGTCTCCAAGACCATAGGCTGCTAGAACTTGCTGTACTCAAAACCACTGGCTGAGACTTGTGAATTTCCAGCTTGTGCTTGTCCTTGCACTCCATTCCTATCCACATCAGTGAGCATGCTGCACATAATATGTGGTGACCAATCGTGAATACCAACTAGCAAGCTCATCAAATTCAACATGCCCTTGGGATCCAACTTATTCCTCTTCTCATGGGGAATATGCACATAACAGATACACCCAGCACTAGAAACGTCACAAATCTAGGTTCTTCCCTCAATCCATCTCTTCAAGAGTCTTATCATGCACTGCGGTGGTCGGTTTCCTATTCATATGTAGACTGCACACTACACTATCTCTATCCATCAATATCTAGGCATATGCTTCTCATTCAAGAGAGCCCTTCCATCCTCTGCAATGCTGCGATTTTTGCACTCTGCAACACCATTTTGCTCAGCTGTGTATGTCTGAAACCTGCCACTGATACCTCCTTCGACATCCATCCGAACAGATAGTAACTACTACTCACTCTTCCTCCCCAAATGTGAAAGATTTTACACTTTTCAAAGACCTCTAACTTCTCACACAGAAAATAAACCCAAATTTTGTGTGTGTAGTCATCAATGAAAAAGAAATCATAGCACAGCCCACTCATCTCTGGATGTGAAGCTGTCCATATATCTGTGTGAATCAGCTCTAGCACTATCCGTGCTCTCTTCTCTTTGGGAAATGGCCTGCAAGCTTTCTTGGCCAACTAGCAAGCACCATATATACATGATAACCCTGTCAGTTTGAACTTTGGAAGTCCTGTGACCAACCCTGAACTAGGAAAGCCTTGCAACAGTTGAAAGTTCATATGTCCCTGCCCACAACCAATGACATACAATGGTCAAAGATCAGTTGTGCTTCTCCTACATATAGAGAGGAGGTGGATAAAAGAGTGTAAGAATAAGATGTGAAAAGGAGCTATGATACTTCAAGAATTGCAGAAGCAAAACGTAGCATGCAAGTAAAGCACAGTAAGGGAAATTCGTAATAGCCCTGAGTCAGAATTTAGATCAACAAGACAACAAAATAAGATCTCTACATGTAAGAACATTAAATGGAAAAGCCTTTTACATGTAAGAGTTTGATTTCCAACAGTCCTCACAGGAGCATTTTCCATGTTCAAATATATGAACATGGTGAGCATCTCTGAACACAAAATTTCGCTCCTCTATGTCAGATATGAGTGCTGTAGCTCTATGGCAATCATTACAGACCCGCATATTCTTAACAACACTTATAGTTGACCCTTCCAATGTGTTGTTCAAGGCACAGGCAATTGCCAACTTCTCACTGTGCCTACACAGCACATCCTTCTTCATGTCATCAGATATGTTATGTGAAACCAGACCCAAGCTCAGAGAATCACCCTTCTGCGACATTTCTTCTGTAAGATCTTGTAGCTTCTTGTAAATCTATTTGCTTTGTGGGTGCTTTTTGTCCTGAACTAAAAACGAATGAGTGTTTCCTCTGTCATCAATCCACCAACAACATCCTGGCTTCTTCCAAGCCTTATTTGCAACTCGCATGACTTCAATCTCCTCTGCATCCTCTTGCATCCCAGCTGCTGCATAAATATTAGCCATACAGATGTAGGCTGAAGCAGCAGTCTTATCTATCTGAAGCACACGATCAAAAGCCAGTCTCCCAAGCCTCATATTCTTCCACTTCCAACAAGCACCCAACAAAGCCATCCAGACTGGAAGATCGTCACTAGATGGCATCATTTCAATGACTGCTAAAGCCTTGTTAAACTCCCCTGCACGACCAAAGAGATCAACCATACAACAGTGGTGCTGTACATCTGGTGTGACACCGAATTTGGAACTCATTTTCATAAAGTACATTTGGCCCTCATCCAGTAGACCTGAGTGACTGCATGCATTGAGCATGCAAACAAAGGTAGCTGCGTCTGGAGACACACCCTCACATTGCATCTGTTCAAGACAGTCCAATACATCTGCACTACAGCCATGACTTGCATATCCTGCTATTAGTGCAGTCCAGCAGACCACATCCCGCGCAGGAAGTTCATCAAACACTTCCCGTGCTTTTGTAAATCTGCCACACTTGGCATACATATCCATCAGAGTATTGCCAAGCACAACTTCTCCCTCCAACAACCCCAGCCTAAATATCTCTTCGTGAATTTCTTTACCCTTGTCAATGGCTCCTATGTCAGCACATGCTTTCAAGGAGATTGAAAAGGTGACTGCATCAGGAATGTGACCCTCCCATCGCATCTTGTCAAAGCATTTCAGTGCTTCCTTAGCTTGCCCATGTTGTGCGTATCCTGCAATAAGTGAATTCCATGACCCAACATCCCTAATAGGAAGCTCATACAGCACTCCCTCTGCTTTTGCAAATGCACCACATTTAGCATACATATTCACCACAGAATTGCCAAGTATACTATCTCTCTCCAACCACCCCAGTCTATTTATCTCATCATGAATTTCTTCCCCTTTTACAACTGCTCCTACCTCTGCACATGCTTTCAAGGCACAAATAAAGGTGACTGCATTGGGGGAGTGGCCCTCATGTTGCATCTTATCGAAACATTTCAATGCTTCCTTCCCTTGCCCATGCTGTGCATACCCTGCAATCAGTGCATTCCAAGAGACTACATTATGGACTGGAAGTTCGTCGAACACTCCCCATGCTTTTGCAAATGCACCACACTTGGCATACATATCCACCAGAGCATTGCTAAGCACAACTTCTCCCTCCAACAACCCCAGCCTAACAATCTCTTCGTGAATTTCTTTACCCTTGTCAACGGCTCCTATGTCAGCACATGCTTTCAAGGAGCTTGAAAAGGTCACTGCATCAGGAATGTGACCCTCCCATCGCATCTTGTCAAAACATTTCAGTGCCTCCTTACCTTGCCCATGTTGCACATATCCTGCAATAAGCGAATTCCAAGAGACAACATCTCTAACAGGAAGGTCATATAGCACTCCCTCTGCTTTTGCAAATGCACCACACTTGGCATACATATTCACCACAGAACTGCCAAGCACTCTATCTCTCTCCAACCACCCCAGTCTAATTATCTCATCATGAATTTCTTGTCCCTTTACAACTGCTCCTACATCTGCACATGCTTTCAAGGCACAAATAAAGGTGACTGCAGTGGGGGAGTGGCCCTCATGTCGTAGCTTATCGAAACATCTCAATGCTTCCTTCCCTTGCCCATGCTGTGCATACCCTGCAATCAATGCATTCCAAGACACTACATTACGGACTTTAAGTTCATCCAACACTCTCCATGCTTTTGCAAATGCACCACACTTAGCATACATGTCCACCAAAGCACTGCCGAGCACAACAGATTTCTTCAACCACCCCCATCTAACAATCTCATCATGAATTTGTTCGCCCTTATCAAGTGCTCCTACACTGGCACAGGCTTTCAATGCACATGTAAAGGCGACTGAATCAGGAAGGTGACCTTCGTGCCGCATCTTATCAAAGCATTTTAGAGCTTTGTCACCATGGCCATTTTGTGCATATCCTGCAATCAGTGCAGTCCAAGAGAATCTATCATGCACAGTGCGTTCATCGAGCACTTGCTGTGCTTTTGCAAGAGCACCACATTTAGCATACATAGTTATTAAACTGGGTGCAACATAGGGGCTTCCTTCCAGTAACCCCCGTTTGCGAATGTCCTCATGTAGCCTTGTACCCTTCAATAAATCCTTTTGCTTTGCACAAGCCTTCAAAAGTCCCACAACGTGAGCAGTCTCCTCTGGAAAGACAGCTCCTCTCTCCTCTTGAGGCTCCCCTTCGCTCAATTCAAGTGTCGACATTGGTTCGTCCTTTCTGAGCTCTTCAAAAGCCCAGGTTGGATTGTACCGGCAATCCAACCACAAGGCCTCTGCCGTCAGTTTGTGCTTGAAATCTGGAGACCTTGCGCCGGCCTGCGGTTGCAGCGGGGCGAAAGAAAAATCCATGTCGCTATGAGAGCTCACAAGATTTCATGTTTTGCAGAGGTTGAACACGTCGTAATCCGATGAATATACTGGGGCAAACTAACCTTGCTGTTGCGATTGTCCCACCACTGCGAGGGATCTTGGAAGAACTGCATCCATGACGACTCCGTCTTCACCTTCCTGGTATTCAATTGAATGCAAGGGGGAGCCATCGATTGCAAGACCAGCTCTCTGCTGAGAGTTGTAGAACTGCTGCAGCTGCTGGTAAGAATTTCCAGCCTCTGTGTATTCAAAAATTTATCGAGGCACTTTTCCATTTAGATCCAACAAGAGAAATTTTATTTTGCAAAATAAAACAAAGATTTTAAACAAGTTGAAATTTCTTACGTATTGTTTTTCCCAGAGGAGAGAGGAAATCCTATAAATAAGACACAATGTGTTTAGATCATGCACTCGTAGCGAGACTTGTGATTGAAAGTATACTCTTGTGATCTAGGTATCCATCAAAAGGATTAGGTCCATGCAAGTAGGGATGAAGCTTGGCAAAAGGCCCACATAATGGCTAGTAGTTCCTTTTTGGTAACGAAGTATTTTTCTCTGCATTTTGTAAGTCTATAGTTGATGAAGCAAATGGGCTGCCATTGATTTTTTGTATTTCAATGTAACAAACTATGCCCAATTCGTATTGGATGCATATGTGCAAAGGAGAAGGTTTGCCAAATTTTGGGTATCTTAGAGTCACTGATTTGGCTCATTCATGTTTTAGTTCCTTTGAATGCTTTTCAACAACTATTCTATACAATGGTATTTGAGTCCTTTTTAAGCAAGCTTCTTAAGGGATAAGTGATAGATGCAACATAAAGCACAAAATTGGTGGTGCCTACAATGAACCCAAGAAAGTGTTGCAGTTGCTTCACTATTATGAGAGTTGGATACTCTTGAAAATGGCCAAAACCTTCTCTAGATCAAATTGAATGCCTGCATTTCAAATTGCATAATCCAAAAATCTTAAACTTATTCTTCCCCACTTATTTTAATTGTATCCATAGGTTGTGTTGTTCGAGTCGTTGGAGAACCTCTCAAAGAACATGCATTGATAAGTGCATGGAAGGTTTGGAAAGCCCAATGGCATCAATGCAAATTTTTGTAGTAGGTTTTTGAATAAAACCTAGGTTTTTGGTTTAAAATAATGGGGGTACACATACAAAAATTACTTTGTATAAAAATAAGAGGGACTTTCCTTTAAAATAATGGGGGTACATATACAATGAGTGATCATATCCAATTAGTTTACATGCCCTAGTGTCTAGCATATCATGTTAGTCTGATCAGGCATCCTAACATGGAATATTTTCCATCATATGCATGGTGCAAATGTAGTGAGAGATCACATCTAACTAGATTGTGCATTGCAATATGCCACATTTTTATAATGCCTTAGGCCACACCATATCATGAAAATTTAAACAAGCATCACAACATGGAATGTGTCACTACATATTTATGGCTGTTCCATCGTAAGGACATACATCAGACATGGGATGCAATGGTGAGTGTGAGATGATACAAGCATATCATATGCTGTGTGTGTCACATGCAATGTGTGACAACATAATGTGTACTGCATGACACTATGATTTGCTAGCAAAAGTTAAACTACCCCACAATGCTACTATCAAGATCAATCCTTAAAGAGATAAATCACAAAATATAAGATGTAGAGCACCACAAGATGTTGCATAGCCACATATGCATGGCATGTAGTTTCAAGATCAAAACTCCACAAATGTATGGGTTGGCATCTCTCACCATCATTCATAGTTAGGATGGGGTGGGGTGATAAGCCATTTATCATTGATAATTACAACAAGAATAAAGAGTACTAGGTAAGGTGCCTGTTGAGTGTTGAAATGACTTGTTTTTTGGTTTATTTTTGTTGTTTTTGAGAGCTGAATGGTTGATTTTATGAGATGATTGATTGGTTTGGAAGTGTTTTGAGAGTGTTTTGGATGATATTGATTGTGTTTTGAAAGTTCATGATATTTATTAGTGGAGATATGAGGTTCTGTGATGTTTTGATTGGTTCTGTATACCTTCTGTTTTGTTCTGATTGTCTTCTGTAAGGAGGGATGGAGTATTGATTGATGAAGATTGAGATCTTGTGAAAGTTTATTGAATGGTTTGTGAGAGTTTGGAATGGTTTGAGTATGAGTTATGAGGTTTTGATGACCTTCTGTAACCTTCTATAGGTCTTCTGTAGAGCTTCTGTCTCTGTTCTGTTCTGTACTATAGCTGTTCTGGTACTGTACTGTGACTGTTCTGTATGCTTCTGTATGTGTTCTGATGGATGAGAGTGTAGCTTGGAAAAGTTTTCTAGCCTTGGAAAGAGGTGAATACAAGTGCAAAAGAGCTAAAAAAAAGCAAAAGAAGTAGTTGTTGAAGACTCAAGTAAAGACTGGAGTGAAGTGACAGTAGTGAGCTATGAAAAGACACTATAGTGGCTCTGGTGACTCTTCATATCAGACATACCTCTTGGGAGGGGTATCCACGACCTAAGAAGGATTATTGAGAGTGATTATGAGAGATTGTAGTGAGGAGATGATGTATTATTGATGGAGAGAGAGAAAGAGAGTCAGAGATAGCCAATTCTACTAAAACAAAGTGATTGTATATGAGAGTTTGAGAGAGAAGACTATGAAGACATTGAAGATGAATACTATGTGATGTATTTCCATTCAAAGATGGTGTATTCCTTTGCTTTCTTTGTTATATTGATGGATTTTGTGAAGATATTGAAGAATATGGTTGATTCTATCAAATCCGTGGGAGATCTACATGATCCTGCATGAAGATTTGTTGTGCCTGGTGTTCTTTTCTTCAAAGTGATCATATAAAACCTAATAAATAAGATTGTTGATATTACAAGATAGATTTTCTTGCAAGAGAATTCCCTTTTCCTTGGTGTTCCTCTTGGGGCTCCATGTTTTTGGTGCGCAGTCGGGGAAACTTGCCATCAACAAGCACCAGAGGAGGCTGAAAATGAAGGAAATGGCATTGCCAAGGAGAGAAGAATTCAATGGATGATTGTAAAGTTCCTTCCTCCACTGAAGGGTTCGAATTTCTCATAATCAAACCCACTTTCCACAAGAAGTTCATCCCACAATGGCGGAAACACATCACCATCATGATGCATGCTCTATGTGATGGACAGTTTCTTCTTTCTGTTGAAGTAGCAGAAACTTGTATCTTGGTAGCAAACTGTTTGGGAACAAACTGAAGAGCATAAATAGAGAGAATGACCATCCATGGAAGATTTGGCATTCATTGAGAAGTTTCCAGACATCATCAAGTGGGAGATTGTGAAGAAGCTTCAGGAGTCTTAGTCTGTGGAGGTTCACAAAGACAAGAAGGAAAAGAGTTGGGATTTGCTTGTGGATGCTCAATAGCAAGATACGTGGGATGCTTGGTGCACTGATGATCTTCTGTTTGTTCAATTAGCAACCCACTGGAAGTTGGTAGATAGAGTGTTTTTCACAACATACATTGTTGAAACCATCAGAAGCTGGCATAGTAATGATGGCACCACCACAATGCTTAGACGTATGCATTTTGGCACCTTCAGAACCGAATACCTTCCTCTGTGCAGTGGCATGAAAGCAGAATTCAGAGACGTTAAAAAGGAAGAAGTAGAAGAAATATTGGCAAGAGAGTCCTCCAGAGACTGAAGCCTTCTGTTAACCCTCTGTGAAGCACTAACAACATAGTGGAGCCAACCCTCTGATGAATGACGCAATAAAGAGGCAAGCGTTAGAACGAGTCCAGAGGAACGTGAGAAGAGAGAAAGCAAAAATCAAAGCTGAGAACGAGCTCGCAAAGCAGAGGCCGCCTTTGACGCCCTTGCGGAACTCTTTACAGAAGTCCCAATGGCACATCAAGCCCTTCCTCCTCCTGCTGGAGGTCCACTTCCAAGCCAGATCCGTCCTGGAAATATTGATGACAGGCCAGCGAATGTAATTCCATTGCCAGTTTTTAAGGGAGAGTACAATGAAGACCCCGATCTTCATGTAGCAGAGTTTATGGTAGCATGTGTGGCTAACAATGTCAGAACCCCTGAGCATTGGTTAGCAATATTCCCCGCCACTTTCAAGGGTGCGGCGTTTCAGTGGTATGAGAGACAAGCGGCAGGAACATTTGGCACATGGGACGACCTGAAGTTGGCCTTCCTCACTAAATTCAGGCGTGAAGGTTTTGAAGAGCGGATGCGAGAGGAGTTCATGAATTTAAGTCAGTTCTCTGGAGAAAGAGTAGAAGCTTATGTCTCACAAATGGAATCCATCCTGAAGAGATGGACTAACCATAATCTAGATGATGGCATTCAGAAGGGAGTGTTTCTCAGAGGATTACAACCAGAAGTCCATAAGTTTGTGGAGCTGCAAAGACAAGCCACATTGCAAGCTGCAACAGAAGGTGCAAGACTGTACGATGAAGTGGAAGCTAGATTGGCGATGAATCCAGGAAGAGGAGTCCTACCTCCTCTGATGTCAGGAATGATGTACCCAACAAATGTAGTCCCAGGGACAGTCCCTTACCCCTACCAACAGATGCCCCCAGTATCACAGTACAGTGCACCAAATGCACAGTGGCCACAATCAATGCCTCAAATGATGGTTCAACCACAACAACAATGGTCCCAACCAATTTCCTCCATGCCAAATCATCAGCAATAGTGGAACCCTACCAACTGGAGCCAACAGCCAACAGTTCAAACAGGAGCTCTGAATCAGAATCAGAACAGAGATTCCTTTGCACCAGTCCAACCTGTTTATGCAGTGATTACAGAGACTCCTCAAAACTCTACTGCCAGTACCTCAGGAGGAGAAAGCTTGAAGGATTACTTATCCAACTCAGTTGCAAATATCAAAAAGGAGTTGATGGATGTGATTACAGAGCAGCTACAAACGCTGAAGGTGAATACTGCTAGCATATCCAACGTGGCAGGAGCAGGAAGAGATGTGATGCGGTCAAATACTTGGTGTGGTAAGTGTCATCAAGCAGGCCATTTAGCCATTGAATGTACACGAAAACCAACCATCCCTGGAGCCTTTTGTTCCTACTGTTTGCGGAAGAACTATACAGAGGATATTTGCTCTCTGAAGGAGATGCATGATAGGAGAAGGAAGGAAGATGATGCAAGATTCAACTTGTTGGAATCCAAAATGACAACACATAATATTGGACCCAAGCCTAGAGAGTTTGGTCCTAATTTCGGTCCAAGAAGATTTCCATCCCAAAGTTACAGAGGAAGACAGTCTTGCGGTGGTCAGAGATCAGAAGTGGAGTGTTACAGATGCGGAGAAAAGGGACACATTTCACCAAATTGTCCAAATCCCAAAAGGTCAGTGGATTACAAGCCCTTATGCAGTCGATGCAAAGGAGAAGGCCACACTGCAAAAGACTGTCCAAGCCCAGCCCCAGTGAAAAACAATGCTACTGATAGTCCGGCCAAGGCCCAAGAGCCTACTTCCAATTTAGTGGAATTGGAAGTTGCTGCTATCACGCGTGCAAAGAAGAAGGAATCACCTATCCAGAAAGAAAACAATCCTCCTGCCAGAATAGTGAAGTTCAATCTTCCACCAGAAGAACAGAACAGAAAAGAGCCTGATAGTGCCATACAGAGCACTACAGTGCCACAGAGAGTTACAGAGACAGTTCCAGAGACAGAACTAGAGGTCCAGGAGATAGAAGAGGAGGAAGTGCCACAAGTGGCAGAAGAAGTTCCCATGATTCCCCTGTTGGAAGAAACAAGGAAAATGAAAATGGGTGTTGCGCCATTCCCTAAACCGGTTAGAGAAGCCAGTGGATCCTATTAAGGAATACGATCTGGTCAGAGATCTAGATACCTTTAAACCAAACCTCACATTTCGACAATTATTGATGTTGTCTCCCAGTTGCCGAAAAAGGTTCAAAAGTATACTGACAAGAAGACGTGGCTTAAGAATTGCTCCCTCAACAGCAACAAAGTCCAATAAAGCTCCAGAGCCTATCAAAGAAGTGGACGTGGCTAACGCCTTCCTAGATCCGGGTACCCCAGAGACTGGCGTGTGGATTGAAGGCTGCTTCATTGCAAATGCACTGATTGATGGTGGTTCATCGGTGAACATTATGACAGATGTGACAATGAAGGATCTAGGCCTACAAGGTGTGCAACCAACCAATGGCTCATCAGACTGGCGGATCAGAGCAGAATCAAGCCTTTGGGCATTCTCCCATATGTGAAGACTACAGTGGCTGGAAAAGTTTATTGGCTAACCTATCTAGTGGTGAAGCCAAACTCTTATGGTATATCCTACCCTCTGTTACTGGGCAGACCATGGCTTTTTGAAGCCAGAGCAAGGATGGATTGGTTCAAAGGAACCTTGACCTTGGGTAGAGAACCTAATAAAGTGGTGTTGAAGCTCTATGGTGCTCAAAAAGGACATGGATCCACCTCCTTGGAATTATCTTCTAACTCCCCTAATGAGGCTACGGATGGAACATTAGCAGATGAAGATGCTGTCAAACAGATCCTTCCGAAGAAAATAGTGGCACGTTCCTTAACCGTGGATACTGTAAGCCAACTCCCAAAAGATGCAAAGCCATTATGAATGGGTGAATACTTCCTGCCTGAACCAGAAACGATTTCCGAAATCACTTCTGACAGTGAGATAGAAGCATGGATGTACTGCTCTCCCTGTTACATGGCCATAGCAGAGCCAGAGACAGAGGCAAAAGATGAAACAAAGAACCTGTTCTTCTCTTACAGAGCTCCTACAGAGACAGAACAAGAGACAGAGACAGAAGAGGACGGAGATGATATTGAAGAAGAAGGTTATGAAAGCGAGATGGAAGAGTCTATCCCACCTGAAGAGGTTATATATGAAGAAGAAGTTCCAGAAGCATTAGAAGCAGACGAGCTCATGATGTGGAACAGAATGGCGATGGTACCATTTGGTCTGGTAAATGGATCTTCTCATATGCAAAATCTTTATAAGAAATGGTTAAAGAAGACCAAGCCGTCTTTCAGCAGTGGCTCTTGCCGTCCTCAACCATCCTTGCCAAAGAAAGATGATGATGATGCACCGTGCCAACAAGCACCAATCCTACAAACCCAAAAGGCATCAGAGGGTCCTTGTTATGTGATGTTCCTGGACATGTTATCAGAAGATGAGTCTTCAAGCCAAGAGGTAACTAATCTGGAAACCAAACCCGAAACGGCTCTAATCCCATTTCAACATCTCAAGGAGCAACCTAAGTCTCCACCAAAGGAAGAAGTTGGTTCTAGTGGGACATCAGAAGAGGATACCACTCCCTTGAAGGAGTCAGATTTGTATCCAGAAGCAGTCCGTGGGACCTTCATCCGTGAAGTAGAAGGTGAAAGGCAGTTAACCTTTGTGGATGCAGATGGCACTGAACGCCACTTGAAGGTGGGTAGCAGCCTCCCAGAAGAGGAGTTGTCAACCTTGTACAACTTGTTGAAAGAAAATTTGGACGTGTTTGTGTGGTCCTACAAAGACCTAAAGGGGATAGATCCCACAATATGTCAGCATCATATTGACTTGGAGCCTGATGCCAAGCCAGTACGGCAACGACACAGGCGAATGAACTCGAATTATTCTACATTGGTGAAAGCAGAGCTGCTGAAGCTTCTGGAAGCCGAGTTCATCTATCCAGTGGCAAATAGTGAATGGGTTTCACCCATCGTGGTTGTACCCAAGAAAAATGGCAAGCTTCGAATATGTGTTGACTTCCGAAAGCTCAATTCCAAGACCAAGAAGGATCACTTTCCGATTCCTTTCACAGACCTACTATTGGACACAGTGGCAGGGTATGAGCTTTATTCCCTTCTGGATGCATTCAGTGGATATAACCAAGTCCAAATCGCAGAAGAAGACCAATCCAAAACAACCTTCACCACAGAATGGGGGACCTACACTTACTGAGTGATGCCATTTGGACTCTGCAATGCCCCTGCTACTTTTCAACGAGTCATGATGGCCGCATTCCAAAATCATCAGCACGACTTTATTGAGGTATATTTGGATGACTTCTGTGTCTATAGTTTGATCCGTGAACACTGGGGACACCTGGAACAATGCTTTGATCGATGCCAGGAGTATGGGATTTCCCTCAACCCCGACAAATGTATATTTGGGGTCTCTTCTGGAGTTTTGTTGGGCCACATTGTCTCTGCACAAGGGATATCAACAGATCCTGCAAAGATCGAAAAGATCGCAGCTCTGACAGCACCCACCAACCTCAAACAGTTGAGGGGATTCCTAGGCCATGTGGGTTACTACAGAAGGTTCATAGCCCATTTTGCAACAAAGGCAACCTCCTTGCACAAGCTTCTGAGGAAAGATGCAGAGTTTACTTGGATAGAAGAATGTGACATAGCCTTCAACACTCTGAAGCAGTGTTTGATTGAGGCATCCATTCTGCAACCTCCTGATTGGACGAAGGAGTTCCATGTACACGCTGATGCATTTATTGAAGGCTTAGGCACTGTTCTATGCCAGAAGGGCTCCTCGAAGCTGGATCAACCCATCTATTACGCAAGCCGAAAAGTCACTGATAGGGAACGCAACTATACAGTGACAGAGTTGGAGTGCTTGGCAATGGTGTTTGCCTTAGAAAAGTTCCGCCACTATCTCCTATCCACCTACTTTAAATTTTATGTGGATCATGAGGCCCTGTCCTTCCTGATGAACAAAGCAGATGTGAAAGGACGAATGATGAGATGGCTCCTTCTATTCCAGGAGTTCGACTTTGAGGTGATTGCTAAGCCTGGTCGTTCCCATGTTCTAGCTGATCATCTGTCGCGTATCTCACAAACTGCAGACGAGGAGCAGGATGATCCAGACCTCCCCGATGCTTTCCTATTCTTGGTAGAAACTGTAACGCCCTGGTATGCAGACATTGCCAATCTGCTAGCAACCCAACAGTATCCTCCTGGCATTTCTAGTTGGGAGAGGAAGAAGCTTATGTTAGAATCAGCCCCCTACACCCTGTTAGGCGGTGCACTGTACAAGAAAGGCAAAGATGAAGTGCTCAGAAGATGTGTTGCAGAAGATGAGATTGGGATTTTTTTGAAGGCTTGCCATGAAGAGCCATGTGGAGGCCACTGCAGGAGAAGCCACAGCCAGGAAGGCTCTGTTAGCAGGATACTGGTGACTACCATTCACAAGGATGCCTATGATTATTGTAAAAGATGTGATGCTTGTCAGCGAATGGGAAAACCCACGAAGACAAGTGTCATGCCACTACAACCTATTCTTCCCTTAAAGCCGTTTGAGAAGTGGGGCATCGACTTCGTAGGTCCAATCGATTCTCCTACCAGAAGAAAATAGAACTGATACATCCTGGTATGTACGGATTATGTCACAAAGTGGTGTGAAGCTAAAGCCCTAAAGCGGGACGATGGTAATAGCGTGGCCCTATTCATGTACGAGAATATCATCACCCGTTTTGGCAGTCCCTAAGAGCTGGTAAGTGACAGAGGCACTCATTTCATTAATAAAGTCATGGAAGAGTTGACAGAGTTGTATAAGATCCGCCATCGCAAGTCCACTCCTTACTATCCCAAAGCCAACGGCCAAGTCGAAGTCACAAATCGCATCCTCTACTCGATTCTGACAAGAACGATTGCCGCACATCGTCTGATTGGGACGATCGACTTACAGAGGCCCTCTGGGCGTACAGAACCTCCCATAAAGCGGCAACAGGAGAGACACCCTTCCAGTTGGTGTATGGTACAGAAGCTATTTTCCCTGTTGAACTGGAATTACCCTCTTTGAGAGTGGCTATCAAAGAGCGTTTGGGGGACGATGATTGACTACAACGCCGTCTCCTGCACCTGGAATGTTTGGACGAAACTCGCAGGATGGCTCTACAGTGCATGGAAGCCACAAAAGCTTGACGTAAGGCTTACCATGACAACTTCATCAAGCACAAGGAGTTCAAAGAAGATGATTTAGTCCTAGCCTATGATTCACGATTTGGCAAGTTTCCTGGCAAGCTCCAATAGCGGTGGATGGGCCCATATAAGGTACTTGCCATCAACCCTAATGGCTCTGTCCAAGTGCAGACTGTTGATGCCTCTGATGACTGATCAATGGATATTGCTTGAAGAAGTACTTCCCTCCTTGGGGATCTTGACAATCACGGTCATTTGATCCTTTCCCTCGTTGGCGTGGCACTGTACTTCTTATGATGCTACTTCTGATAGCCATTCTTCAGCCACTCCTGATGAGGTGGATGCAACCCTCTGTCCCCTCAACCCCATCTTCCAGCCTTGATCTCTTATCCTCTATTTTCCACCAGCGACAGTGGCGAGGTTGGTTCTGATATATGGTCTTTCTACCATTCCCTTGCTTAATTCGAAGAGAAAAAAAAAATATACATATCGGTCATGGGAAAAAAGGACTTCGGTCCCTATCATGCCGACTTATTCTTCGAGAAAAGGTGGAAACACCCTCGGGAATAGGGGAAAATTAAAAAAAAAAAGAAAAAGAAAAAGAAAAGATAAGAAAAACAAATCTGTTATGGGAGAAAAGGAAGCAATTCCTTGTCATAGCAGGCCTCGTTCCACGAAAAGGTGGCACACAATCTTGGGCGAGAAGCTAGTTGTGGAACAGGTGGCAACACCCAGCAGCCCAGAAAGTGGAATCATCAATTGATATTTCCAGGATCCAGTTCCGAAGCTACCTCCCTTGGTACGCTGTGTCTTGGGTCTCTCTACAGAGCGTCTAACTGTCCTCGAGTAGACGACATGTTCCTATCCAACTCAACGTTCGATTTGATGGCTACCTCCCTAGGTACGCCTCTTCAACAACTGATGACGTGATCTTCATCGACAAACCCCTTGAGTAACGTGAGCTTTCATCCTAACCGGATGGGGTTGTGAGTATGGTTGCCCTCTGTAACTATCAACAGAGCGTGAGACAGAGGGTGGGGCGAGTGACCAGTCTTTGCCTTTAAATCAAATGAGAGGTGAGAAGTGTGAATGAAGTGTTGCACGCACGGGATGGGCCTCTCAATGCACAAAGCACAAATTGTTTCTGTGCACTGCACTATAAGGCTCCCTGGCCTTCCTTCTCGCACCATATGCCGGCACAGGGCGGGATGCACAGTTGCACCATCCAATGCGCACAAGGCATACAACCTTTGCACAAGTGACCATGAGGATTACATCAATGGGTTTCAGGAAATGGTTGCCCTCCTGTATCTATCAGCAGAGCATGAGATAGAGGGTGGGCTGAGTGTGACTGGAGTTTCTTCAATCAATTACCGAGAGGTGAGATTGAGGGACGTTACGACACTTGGAGTCAGGTATGTTTCCGTTTCCCTATGCACCCATGGGATGGGTCTCTACCGCCATCACAGGACACGTCACCCTGTTCTGTACACTGCACTGTAAGGCTCCCTTACCTTCCTCCTTGCATTTATGCCAGACGGGTTGGATGCACTAATGCACCATCAACTGTGCACCCTGGCATACTCCTTCTGCACCATTTCCCTATCAATTTCTAAACTGGGTATGAGATATGGGTTTCAATCATTCTTCCTTGAGTGATATTAGTTATGGGGCGAGTGACTGTTCTTTCATTCCATTTGAGTGATTGTGAGTTGAGTGCAACATTCCTTATCATCAACAAATTTCATGCGATCCCTTCAATCAGCTACCTCTCTAGGAACTGCTGCGTGGTCCCTGCCATGAAGGACGTGTGCCGAGAAGATGCCTTGGTACCTCCAGCAGCCGACAACAATACAGGATGTGCCATCGACAATCAACCTTGATTCCCGACAGCATGGGCCAAGTTTTTCTAACCCTACACCTTCTGTTTCTCAATGACGTTCATGTTTTAAGTGTGGGGACATTAGTGAATGGTCTGTTATATGGTTCTAGGTCCCTGTTGCTCGATTAACCCTATCCGTTAAGGTCTTAAGTGTGGGGACGCGTCCCTGCGCGTCTACATTGCATATCCTTCTGCATATGCTTCAACCTGCTAATGCCTCTATGCCATGCCTTGTTTTTACGCTGATGGGGTCCCTTCCCACCCATTCGTTCATTTTGCACTCACCCTTGGGGTTGTTCCCTTGCAGTTCTCCTTAATTCCCTGATTTCGCTGTCCTTTCATGTGAATGCACCTTACGTTCACCAAAGTCCACATCCAACCTTATAGCCCTGTTCCTCCCTCTGAACTGACCATTTTTCATTTTTACCTACCCCTGTTCCGGTGCACGGTTTTTGAGTTATTAATTTTTGAAGCATTTTGCGCCCATTAGCCGGTTTCCCATGTGAACGCGCTTTGCTTGCTTCGGCACCGTGATTTGACATCATAGCCCTGACAATTACTTTCTCCTGACATTTTTTCTTTTACTGCGTGTCATTTTGATTCACGATTTGTCCAATATTAATTTTCCGGTTTTTAAAGACTTTTTCGTGCGTCTTTTTGACATTTTTCCATGTGAACATGTCCTGTTTGTATCGGAATTCCAATTTGATTTGATAGCCGTGTCCCTTGTGCCTTCCCCCACCTTTTTTCTTTTTCCTTCACCCTCTTTCGACTTCTGGATTTATTATTATTAATTTTTAAATGTGTTTTTAGGTATATTTTTGGTGTTTTTCGCATGTGAACCCCTCCTACTTCCACCGGAACTGTGTTTTGACATGATAACCCTGTGCCATCCCTTCCTGCAGACATTTTTTCTTCTTACTGCATGACATTTTGGCGAGCAGTTCGTCCAATATTAATTTTCGATTCTATTTTCGAGTCTGTTTTTTGGATTTTTCCCACGTGAACGTGTCTTATCTCAGTCGGAACCATGTTTTAACATGATAGGATTGTCAAGCACATTTTTTGCACCTTTTTCCTTTTTCTTGCACCTCGTTCTGATGCATGGATCTTCCGATATTAATTTTTAATTGCGTTTTTAGACTCGTTTTTGCGTTTTTTGCACGTGACCGCCCTCCCCCCCCCCCCAGAACCTCTGTTGCACATTTTTCCTATCTTCCCCCTATTGTCCTTCCCACTTTTTGTTTTTACGCCATTTCGTTTTGACGATCGGATTGGGAGTTATTAATTTTTCTTTATTTTTATGTGTTTTCGTTCGCCCCATCCCCCGCGTGAACGCGCCCGTTTTCGATTTTACGCATCCTAACGTGCCTCGGTCGCATCTGCATGCCTCGTCCCTACATCCGGGCGCCCTTTCAATCCCGTCACGGTAAATTTTTTTACCCCGCCCCACGCATGCGCGTGGGACGAGGGTGCGTCTCCTTTTTGGGCCCCTACCCTAGCCTCCCTAACCTAACCTTTCCACCCCCTCCCCCTACCCCACCCCTTGGGCACCCCCCCTATGGGCTCCCCTACCCCTACCCCTCCCTACCCCTACCCTTCCCCGGGCACCCCCAACCCCTACCCCTCCCGCCCATTGCCCCTTCCCACCCCCACCTTTCCCTATCCCCCTTCCCCTCTCCCGACCCCTCCCCCATCCCAACTACCTCCCCTTCTCTTTCCCTCTCCTTCTTTGCGTATCCCCTCCCCTCCCTCCATCTCCTGCTCTCCTCCACCTCCTTCCTCTTCTGCTTCCCCCTCCTTCTCCTCTGCTCATCTCCTTCCCCTCCCTCTTCTCCGCCCGACAGCGGCCTGCGCCCCCGCTACCTGCGCCGTGGTCTACCTGTTTACCGCCCTCGCCCTCCTGCTGGCCGCTAGGCGCCACCTCCTTCGGCCCTGCCTCCCTGCCCCACGTTGTCGCCACCGCCGCCGAGTCCCGCCGTGGCGTTCTGGACCCCGCCCTATGCGCTCTCTGGCCCGCCTCCAGCCCTTGCTTCCTGCCGCCCTGCGCCGCCCCTCCCCTGTGGTGACGACGCCCTGCTGTGACGTCGTCGGCCCATTCCAGTCCGCCGCCGACGGCGCCATCCCCGCCCCTCTGCCCGTGCCACGGGTTCGCAAGGGTCCCCCACCCTCCTCGTCCTTTGCGTCGCCTTCCTCCTGTGCCCGTGCCACAAGTCTGCCACGTTCCCCCACCCTCCTCGCTCTTTGCGCCTCCCGACAGCGCCGTGGTACTCGCCTGCACGCGCCGCCGCTGACGTGGCCGCCCGCCACGGTTGCCCGCTCCACCCGCCCTCTGCCCGCCGACGGTGCCCGCTCCACCCGCCCTCTGCCACGTGCAGCCCAACCCCCACTAACCCGCCTTTCCCCCCTTCGCACCATCCAACCACACCCCCCCCAACCCCCCCCCCCCCCCCCCCCCTTCCCACCATTACATAAACCTACCTTCCCCCCACAAACACACACCTGCACACACCCTACCCTCTGTTAACCCACCTTCCCCCCCACTAACACACCCCCCCCACACAAGCCCCCTTTCCCACCACAAACAACTCACCTCGCTGTCAGCCCCTAGTCACACCACTAAAACACACACACCAACCTAACCCCCACCTAGGCCCCCCTTCACACTAAACCCACCCTCCGCAGCAGCTCACCCCACCCCTTCCATGAACCCCCGTCCCACCCACCGACACCCTCGTGGCATCGACACACGTGTAGGTGTGTACGCGCGCGTGGGAGCTTGAGATTGTTCGCGATTGATCGTGCGCGGGTACGGGAGCTTGTTCGTTGGTTGCGGACACGCCGCTGCCACGCAGCCTATTTCTGGGTATTTTCCCAGATTTTTAATTCAAAAACCCACAACCCTTAAAAAAAAAACATTGAAAAAGTAACAAAAAATCATTAAAACACACTTAAAATTCAAACAAAAATACCAAAAAATATAGAAAAATCCTCACTATTTTTGCAACAACTTGCCATATTTTTCTACACTAAAATTTCAAGAACAAAACACATTCAGACCATTTTAAAATTCAAAATTCTTTTACAAATACCCAAAAAACATGAAAAAATTCATTAAAAATGCTTAAAATTTCCATTTTAATTTCCAACCAATTCTTAAAAATTCCATTCACATTTTTACTTATTTTTGGACTATTTTCTAAAGTTGTAAACAATATTTCATTAAACACCTAAATTCATCAAAAATTTAAAAAAAAATCAAACAGCCAAAAACCCTCTTTCATTCCAACCACAAACTGAAAAATATCGAAACAAATCCAGATACCTTTTGGATTGCGGAGAGCGCATTCTTTGCATTTACATACACCCACTACCAGGTATTTTTATTTTATTTTTATTATTTTTTCCAGCTACCCCAAACATCACGTTTAATTTCTTTAACAAAAAATAGAAAAAAAAGATGAACCCTACCCACCACCATGGCACGTGCGTTCGCGCTAAACACACCATTTTTAAAAAATAAAAAATAAAAATAACCCCACCGTTCACTTAGCATGTGCTAAGTGCGCTAAAGAGACACTTTAATATTTTTAATTAAAATGAACCAGCTGTCACAAGAGCACGCACTGGCAAAAAAGCGCTCCACATAACCTTAATTTGTAATCAATGAACTTGTATTTAGAGACCCAGTCTGGGTATCGAAGTCCGAGATTCGAATTAACGCACCGCTTTAACCTAATAATTGGTAATTAAATTTTTAAGAAGGAACTGCCGTTTTCTTGCTAAGGTTTATCACTTAATAAAACTTCACACATTCTTAATAATTTATCAAAATGAACCCTTCATTAAATTAATTTTTCCCTCACTGCACTTAATTCCCCTTTTTAATGAACCCGGTTTCGTGGGATGGGTATGCGCAGTCTTCGGAGTTCTCTCCATGGTCACACCCTGATTCTCAAAAGTTGTGGTCTTGATATGTGTAGGTTGTTGTGATGTTTTGGTTCAGTGTCTTTGTGTCGGTTAAGGGTATGGTATGTAGTTTTTTCTTTATTGCATGATACGGGGATTTGGGTGTTTGTATGATGCATAGCATGAAGCTTTCGGTCACATATGTCTAGAGGTCATGTCGAATTTTTTCTAGACCGTGGTTTGCTTGGGGATAGTTGGTCGAGTCACGTTTTACCGTTTTGGTTGCTATCTTATCCTTGGTTTTTGTCTGTTGCTTTGCATGCATTCTCCTTGATTGTTTGTGTTTGTGGTGTGTGTGTAACCATCTGAATGGCGCCTTCTCACGCTCCTCCCCCTATCCAGTATGTCCCACTAGTCAGTAGGGATTACTCTTCCCTACTCACTTTTGAGCCTCTCATGAAGGCGGGACTCGCTGCTTTTGTAGCTACCTCCTTTCCATTGCTTCCAGAGGATCCATCAATGTGTGATGAGTTTTTGGCCTCCTACAGCAAGAAGTCGGGACTAGTCCATGGTATTTCTATGACTTTGACACCTCGAGGCCTAGGGAAGGCTCTTTCTCTTCCCTCCAAAGGTGAACCCTTTGTTACCACTTGCCAGCTTTTCTCTAATGAAGAGATTTTGAAGCTGTTACAAAAGCAGACAAGGGAAATGCTGGATGTTAAGAAGGTGATCAACTCTTCAGGAGTTTCCTTTTCCATGATCACTGATCCTGTGTGGAAGATGGTCTGTCAGTTTCTCCAGGACAAGTTTATGTCTGCAAAAACGCCATCCCAGTACTTGTCCAAAGAGCTCTTTACAGCTTCAAGGATGGTGTTGAAAGGAGTAGCTATTGACTGGAGCACTTACCTCCTCACTAAAATGGATCAACATTTCGTCAAAGTCACCAGGGGTAATGTTACCAATGTCACCTATGGATCGTACTTGTCTGCCTTCTTGACCTACTCAGGTTTACAAAAGAGTGTGCCTCCACCTCCTCCATTAGATTCAGTACCTCCTCCTCCACCTTTAGATGAGTCAGAACCCATTGATATAGAGGATGATGATTCTCCGCCTCCCCTGGTCATACAGCGCAAACGCTTGAAGCGGGTAGCGGATAAAGCTCCTTCAGTTCTTCCTTCAGTGCCCATTCCTGCTACCTCTGGTGGCAGTGATCTCCCTGGTTATCTCACTTGTAATAACCTGTTCAGAGCACATCGAGAAGGTTCGTTGGACATATCAGTTCCCTCACTAAACAGTCTAGTCTCGAGAGATGCAATTCCTTTCTTATGTAAAGACATTCAGAGTTCCATTGAATTGTCAGTGACCGTCTGTGTTCAACAGCTGTACGCTTCCTTTTATGAAGAACTCATGCAGTCTAAGGACCAGTTGCATAAGGCAACATCCGAGTTAGCTTCTGCTAAGGATACCCTAGCAGATTTGTTTAAGCAGATGGAGCAACAAACCCAACTGGTTGCAACCCAAAGAGATGAGATATCTTCTTTGAAGATCCAGTTAATAGAGGCTCAATTAGAGGTTACTAGCCTTTCAGAGGAGAAGGAGAGGATGTCCAGAGAAGCGCAAGAGTTCCAAACTCTCTTAGATGCCAAACTTTCAGCCTTACAGATTGCTAATGACACAGTGGAATCACAAGCTTCCCAAATTAAGCAGTTGCAAGATCAACTGGCAAAGTCACGGTCTGTTCCTCCAAGCCCTCATGTTCCCTTGATTCCTTCTCTCTCACAGCAGGACTTGGCTGCTCTTCAGAGACATGCTACCTTGTGTCCTCTCTTCCAAGATAAAGTGGAAAGATTGCAGTCCAGGATGGACTTGCTATGGTCTGCATTTGAGCAGTTTCAGGAATATGTTCCACCAGACCATTCTTTCTTTGTCCACTACCAATTACAGAAGTTGGCCTTCTACATGAAGATTTTCACGATGGATTTACCTCTTCTAGAGGATGAATGGAGTGGGGCTTGGTCTGCTGAGTTGCTGACAGAGGTGGTAAGGATGGTGTTTGAAGATTCTGTCACGACAGATACCATGTTGATGTTATACATGTATCTACGAGGAGACTTGTTAATTCCAGATGAAGTGGATATGGCTTGGTATGTGGGAGACGTGGTTCTACAAGCTGTTTTGTATGTCAACCATTTGGAGTTGCACATAGCTGACATGTTCCAGAGTTACTCCTCCAAAGTGGCTAATTGTCATGATAATTCCTGGCATACCATGATTGATTCTGTGGTCTTGAATCATAGACAGAACAGAGCTCCTACCTATGCCCAGAGTACTAATCAACTGAGGGTGGATCTCTTAGCTTATCTTTCAAAACATAATCCATTCGATTCTACCTTCTTTGATGCCTATCATAGAAGATCTCTCTTAGGACCTTCTGTTCCTACCCTCCTATATTACGAACAAATGGCTCACCGATATCATATATATCTTTCCCTTTATCAATCCAATTCCACAACTATTTTACCCCTTCTTTTCCAACCTTCCTCTTTTCCTCAAATTCCCATCTTTACATACTGCTATTTTATTGAGGATAGAGTATTTTCCCCTTCTCCACCATGTCCTTCTCCATCCATTCATGTACCTTCCACCTTTCCTATTTATCAGTTAACACCCTTTTTAACTGATTCCCTACAAATTTCAGCCACTCCTTCTTTAAATCATTCTTCCTTTTATGATTTTGCCTACCCCTCTCTTCATCCACTTTTCCTTATTCCACTTCCCTCTCCTAGCACTTCTATATCTCAACCACCTCAGTTGGTTAGTGACTATGACGGGTTTGATCATCAAATTTCAAGAAGAAGGGAATGGAGCTCGAATGATTCCCTTACAGGACCTTAGATAAACTGGCCAGTAATTCCAGGAGAATGGACAGCTGCCAGTCAAGCATACCAGAACTATATTCATTTTGCTCAGCAGTATCCACAGTCTGCAGATCCTTCAGTGAGATTAATTGCTCACTTTGCTTGGTATCTGGCATATATGCATAGGCACTCTCATAATGATTCAAAGCCTATTCCGAAGTTGTGCATGAATATCAATGTGAGCATTGATTCCCAGCAGCTGGATATATTTTATTTTCATGCCCTTTGTTTGCCTAGCCGATACCTTGTCCTGTTGGAAAGGATGTGTTGTCTTCAGTTTTTTCAGAATCCTCCCAAAACATTTGTAGATGAATCCTTGTCTATGGATCGTTTCCGAAATCACCAGTCTTTCAAGAGGGATCATCTTCATTGATACCTTTTCCAATGTATGGTGGATGCTTTTTAATGAAAATCTCTTTTTGGAGGAGTCATTCAGATGGTTGTGTTGTGTGTAGTGTTTGTGTTGTGAGTTCATTTATGTAAAAAGATCGTGGTGGTTTCCTATTGGATTGGATTTCGTGCGAGCTACAATTTTGGAAAATTGTGGTGATGGGGTCGTGGTTGGAGAGTTGAAGATGCTGATGAGGAAGAAAAAGAAGAAACCTCTTATATCCTTTACAAGTTTGTTGTGATTTCCAGTTTGATAAGCAGTGTTAATGTATAAAGGGTTTTCCTTTCGTTGTATTTTTATATCAGATACAGGTGATAAGTTGGGGTCGTGGTTGGATGGATTTTTTTTGAAGAGATATTGAAGATCAAAGTTGAGTTTTTGAATGAACTTGTATTCCCTTTTTCCTGGGTCGCGAGGATGCTTCATTATTAAGTGTGGGGATATGTTGAGTGTTGAAATGACTTGTTTTTGGGTTGATTTTTGTTGTTTTTGAGAGCTGAATGGTTGATTTTATGAGATGATTGATTGGTTTGGAAGTGTTTTGAGAGTGTTTTGGATAATATTGATTGTGTTTTGGAAGTTCATGATGTTTATTAGTGGAGATATGAGGTTCTGTGATGTTTTGATAGGTTTTGATTGGTTCTGTATACCTTCTGTTTTGTTTTGATTGTCTTCTGTAAGGAGGGATGGAGTATTGATTGATGAAGATTGAGATCTTGTGAAAGTTTATTGAATGGTTTGTGAGAGTTTGGAATGGTTTGAGTATGATTTATGAGGTTTTGATGACCTTCTGTAACCTTCTATAGGTCTTCTGTAGAGCTTCTATCTCTGTTCTGTTCTGTACTGTAGCTGTTTTGGTACTGTACTGTGAGTGTTCTGTATGCTTCTGTATGTGTTCTGATGGATGAGAGTGTAGCTTGGGAAAGTTTGCTAGCCTTGGAAAGAGGTGAATACAAGTGCAAAAGAGCTAGAAAAAGTGAAAGAAGTAGTTGTTGAAGACTCAAGTAAAGACTGGAGTGAAGTGACAGTAGTGAGCTATGAAAAGACACTGTAGTGGCTCTGGTGACTCTTCATATCAGACATACCCCTTGGGAGGGGTATCCACGACCTAAGAAGGATTATTGAGAGTGATTATGAGAGATTGTAGTGAGGAGATGATGTATTATTGATGGAGAGAGAGAGAGAGAGTCAGAGATAGCCAATTCTACTAAAACAAAGTGATTGTATATGAGAGTTTGAGAGAGAAGACTATGAAGACATTGAAGATGAATACTATGTGATGTATTTCCATTCAAAGATGGTGTATTCCTTTGCTTTCTTTGTTATATTGATGGATTTTGTGAAGATATTGAAGAATATAGTTGATTCCATCAAATCCGTGGGAGATCTACATGATGCTGCATGAAGATTTGTTGTGCCTGGTGTTCTTTTCTTCAAAGTGATCATATAAAACCTAATAAACAAGCTTATTGATGTTACAAGATAGATTTTCTTGCAAGAGAATTCCCTTTTCCTTGGTGTTCCTCTTGGGGCTCCAATGCCAATGGAAATAATGGTCTAAGAATGGTCCAGGGCCTACCATAACGTCGCAGAGTGGAATCTGTAATTTTAGTATAGAGATTAGGTAGAGTAGATAAATAGTTACATGCAAATCATAGTTGTAGCAACACCATCTGAAACCCAAATCTTTGTATGCTAATCATGACAATGACAGACACTACCATCATGCAGGTAGGTTGTTTGCATATATGCCATGGCAAGTTGGGAAGTGAGAGATAGTCAACATCATAGAGTTGGCTTGTGGAAGGGGGAGAAGAGTCGAAGCTTAAAGACAGTTCTCCAAATTGGGGGGAGAGGGACCATGGGAGGTAGTTAGCTAGGAGAAAGTATGTAATGGAAAAAGGAAGGAGGGGGACTAAGAGGTGCCTCAAAAATAAGACTAGGCACTCCATACCTAGATTCTTCAAGCGCTTCATGCTAGTATTCAAAAGCATATTTCATGTGGCAAGATAGTTCATGGAAAGCTAATATAAGGAACATTCGAAAACTTTCACAACTTAGACTAGTATAGTGTTGAATGCACGAAAATGTAATATATAGGAATGTGGCATTCATTGATATATATGGAGTGGATGACTAACATTAAGAGCATTAAGCCAAAACTGTATCTTCAAAAAACCCTCATGACCATCTCTCAAATTTTCTCAAAGACAAATGCATTTAATGGTAATTTCTATTCATATTGAGCCTATCATGGCAAGCATATTATCCCCACACATTAAGCATATAACATTACAAAAGTTTGGCAATCCAGAAACTATATTGAGAATTTCTTCTTTTTCTTTTCCTCTTCTCTCTTTCTCTCTCTCTCTCTCTCTCAATTAATCATTAATAGCATACATATATGCATACATGATTAGATGTGTGTGTATGTGTTTTATACATGTATGTCCATTTGTGTCGACCCATAAGTATGCGTATGCTCCTCTTATTATTTTCTCCTCTCGTTTTCCATCCCTCCTTCTCCTCCTCCTCCTCCTCCTCCTTTCTCTCTCTCTCTCTCTCTCTCTCTCTCTCTCTCTCTCTCTCTCTCTCTCTCTCTCTCATGTATGTATGTATGAATATATAATACACAAACATAAAGTTTTTCCATGTTACCTCTTCTTGTTTTTCATATGCTGCATGCGTGCATGCATATAAATTGCTATACATATCTATGTGCATGTACATATACGTATGTGTGTTTAATACATGTGTGTTTATTTGTATGGTCCCGTGAACGTGTGTCCTCTCTCTCTCTTTCATCATCATTTTTATTTTTTCTCCTTTCTTTTTCCTTGTCTCTCATATTTCTTCACCTCATGTGTGTGCATGTGTACGCATGTTTATATGTGTATGTATTGAATGTATATGCACATCAATATATTTGTACGTGGTTCCAAATGCAAGATACAAGTATATAGCAAGACCAAATGGTAATAATGTAGCAACAATGACATAAATTTCTTAAGTTATAAGCAGCCTCTTGGGCTAACATCTTTATTAAAATAATATCGATCCAAACTTAGTAAGCTAATTCATAAGGGAGAGGCACCAACTATTATCAGCAAAATCAAACAAGGAGAATATTAATAAGGACTAAAGATTCTATCATACATTGTAGGTGTCATAGACAATGCCCAATTGCTATCTTGGTCACCCACAATGAACAAGGTTACCTTGTTGGTATCCATGATACTATTTAGTAGGATATTACCCACAACCTTGAGCAATGAGGGAAGAGAGGGGCATATGTTTTAAGTGGGTTCAACTCCAAGGCTTAAATAGGCCAAAGGTTGAGTTGTGTAGCTATTAACCCTCAAACGAACGAAGGTGGAAAATCCGAAAAAGCTAAAGCAGAAGACAAAGACAAAGGCCAAGGCAAATAGAAATGGAAGACAAAGACGCACAAGGAGAAGAGTCCTAAATAAGGGAGAAAGGCGCACAAGGAAAAGCGCAAGTCAAAACTTTTGTAAAAGAGCGTAAGCGCATCATGGCTTAATTCAAGGAGCGCCGGGCTCTCACCCGTGCAATTTGTAAATGTAGATGGGCGGTGGAAAGGAAGCTAGGAAGATAGAAGGACAATGGAAAAAAGGGCCTAGGCTATGGCCGACCATGTAAAAAAGGGGAAAAGGGGATGACTGCCCAAAAGGGATTTAGGGTTTTGTATATAAAGTTGAAAAGTGAATGAGAAGCTCATTCTTATGTGTGGCCAAAAGTAGCTCTCCTCTTCTTCTTCTTCTTCTTGTTCTTGCTTGCTTGAGCTTGTGCTTGAGAGAGGGAGTGTGAGAGTGTGAGGGAGTGATGTGTGAGGGTGAGGGACCGAGGAGGAGAAGCTCTCCATCTTCTCCTTCCTTCTTCTCTTCTCTTCTCTTCTCTTGTCTTGCTCGCGAACATGGAGCTTGGAGTGTGGAGCTTGAGGATGGAGCTTGCTTGAAGCTTGCACTTGGATCGTGGAGCTTCCGGAGTGCGCGGGAGAGGAGGTAACTCGAACGGCATCAAGGTAAGCTCACTACACCTGTAAGGTAGGCATTGCGTGTCGGCTATGTGAGAGGTAGCCATTAGTGCTCAGCTTGGAACGCTTGAAACAATAAGTTGTCAGAGGGTCTCGGCGGTTGAGTGAAAGCTCCCACATTTTGGTTCCGTTGCCGGGACCAACGGATTCAAGCCTCGAGCGCTTTCGTGCTTCGAATCGAGCATTGGAGTAGGGTTTTCCCCGAACCGGTGCTTGAGGTAGATAGGTAGGAAGCGAGGGGGTTGAAGAGGGTATTCGATCTCCTTGGCAAGTAGGTTTTTTGCTTTCTTGAGATTTATGTTGTGGAATGAAGTAGTGTAGGTATGTACTTTGTGATTTGTATGCATTTAAGGTAGGAAAGAAACAAAGAAAAAGAAGCAAACAGTAGGGTTTTCTGTTGTTGTATAACAGGCTGAACAGGAAAATAGGGGAACAGATCCTTGGAGTGCCGCTCGATTCGAGCACCATAGTGATTCCAAGCATGTCTGGCACTTCCTGGTAGTGTTTTGTACCTATCTGGAAGGCGCTGGCCGATTCGGTGTAGTAGGCGTCAGTTTAGAGGCATCCCGTGCAACTCACGGGCCACCGTCTGCGCCGTCAAACCAGGCCGTCCGAGTCCCAGAATTGGACCAGTCCCAGAATCGGACCAGGCCGTCCGAGTCCCAGAATCGGACCAAGCCGTTCGAGTCCTAGAATCGGACCAGTTCAGAATCAGACCAGTCCCAGAACCGTCCGACTACTAGAATCGGACCACCCTGTCCGATTCGATTCTCAGGATCAGACCACTTGTCCGATCCGATTCCCAGAATCGGACGTGAGCAAATCGGATCACTGGGCCGATCGGACCAACCCAAAATCGAACGTTCGATTCTGATAACCGGACTCCTGAAAATCGGACATCTAAGAATCGGACGGAAAAACTGTCAAAATCAGACACGTGTCTAGAATACAAATTTTGACACATCTAAACCCCGAGATTGACCCCAAAGGCTATGTAGAGCTAAAGGCACATCACAGATCCATCACTGGGCTAAAATTTAGAGGACGTAGCTCAAAATTTGGCTATAAACGGTCCTCCAAATTGCATATGGCGTCTACCGTAACGGCCCTGCGGGCCGGGGGGGACTGCCCCCCCTCTGACCCCCGCAGAGGGGGCTTTGCCCCCTCCGCACCTCCCCCAAGTAGGTTGGAGGAAAAATGCACGCCATAACAGGCCCTCTAAATTGGACCCTAGTGAAGTAATGGCTCTACACGAGCATGGATTCTCACTTGCAAAAGGGTAACCAAAAGCCCATACCCGAACAGAGAGAAACAGGGACCCTAGAACCTCAATGGGCCAATCTAGCCATCCAAGGAAAAAAGGCCACACCACAAGAACACATGTACATTGTGTTCAAACTGCGTCTAGTCAAAGCAGAATGCAACAACATCAAGCTACAATAGCGAGAATGACTAGATATGACAATCCTGACGAGAGATGTACCTTGAGCAACACCGCACGGATGACCCAAGACATTGGTGGAGAATCCACGTCTGGTCATGCATGTGGGGACTCAAGGGCATCTATTAGAAGGCTTAAATTTACAAGCCAAGACCCGGAAGATGAAGACATAGTACCACCTGCTTATCTTAGGGTCAAACTCACCGCTAAAAGAGAGCATACTATCGATGCTTTGATTGATGAAGGAGCAGATTTCAATATCTTGACCTATGAATCATGGACCCTGCTAGGCCAACCAGAGCCCACACCGACTAGTGCAACTCTTAGCCTTTATGGGGGACACCCACAAGCACTCATAGGGAAGTGCAAAATCCTTGCAACAATTGAAACGGAAAGCTTGCCTATCCTATTTCATGTTCCCCCAAACAGTGCTAGCTACGGGAAAGAAACCCTCCTAGGTAGACCTTTCAAAAGGGCAACCAAGTGTGAGGCTGACTATGTAGCACAGAGGATACACCTGACACTACCGGGTGTGAGGATAGTCACGACCTTTAGCAAGGGTGACCTCATTGGACCTCGAGGGAAAGGCAAGCAAGGTGCTGACATAACTGTCAAGCCTGTGGACGAGAGCAAGGACTTGTTGGAAGAGTTAATACAAGCACAGGTCGAACAACGAGAACCAGTGAGTGAGGCCATGCCGAAAACAAAAAGGTCAGGAGACAATGTCAAGGACGGCCTTTTGACTTACAAATATCGTAGAAGACCCCAAAAGAAGCCAAGCCTTATAGACGAAGGCATCGATGGAGGGTCAGCACAACGCCGCGATGGATATCCAAAGCGTTGCTACGTGCTCAAGGGTATTATGCAGGCAAGCGATGGATTTGGGTACAAAAACCCCCTGTTAAACCTCCTCTGTCGACTGAAGGCCAGGATGTACCAAGAGCAAAGAAGCGTAGGAGGAGATCTAAACGAAAAACCAAGTCCCAAGTAAAAAACAGTGGAGAGACTGAGCCCCTCATGGTCAAAATCGAGAAACCCAATGGGACCAATTGGAGGGTAGATCCTCAGCCTAGTGTGCTTGACAAGCAGACATTCAAAACTTTTGTAAAAGAGCGTAAGCACATCATGGCTTAATTCAAGGAGCACCGGGCTCTCCCGTGCAATTTGTAAATGTAGATGGGCGGTGGAAAGGAAGCTAGGAAGATAGAAGGACAATGGAAAAAAGGGCCTAGGCTATGGCCGGCCATGTAAAAAAGGGGATGACCGCCCAAAAGGGATTTAGGGTTTTGTATATAAAGTTGAAAAGTGAATGAGAAGCTCATTCTTGTGTGTGGCCAAAAGTAGCTCTCCTCTTCTTCTTCTTCTTCTTCTTCTTCTTCTTGCTTGCTTGAGCTTGTGCTTGAGAGAGGGAGTGTGAGAGTGTGAGGGAGTGAGTGTGTGAGGGTGAGGGACCAAGGAGGAGAATCTCTCCATCTTCTCCTTTCTTCTTCTCTTCTCTTCTCTTCTCTTGTCTTGCTCGCGGACATGGAGCTTGGAGTGTGGAGCTTGAGGATGGAGCTTGCTTGAAGCTTGCACTTGGATCGTGGAGCTATCGGAGTGCGCGGGAGAGGAGGTAACTTGAACGGCATCAAGGTAAGCTCACTACACCCGTAAGGTAGGCATTGCGCGTCGGCTATGTGAGAGGTAGCCATTAGTGCTCGGCTTGGAATGCTTGAAACAATAAGCGGTCCGAGGGTCTCGGCGGTTGAGTGAAAGCTCCCACAGTAGCTAATAGGGTAGCAAGGTTATAGCCCATTATCGAGCACCAAGGGATAAGTTTCAGCATATCCTCTTAGGAGATAAGAAACTCAAGTGGTAGTTTTTTAGTTAGACAAACGAGATTTGGTGTATTACAATGCTCCGGTTGCTAGTATGCTAAAAAGCCCTAAAGGGAGTATGTTCAGTATTAGCACCATCTTAGCCTTATGTGAGGGTAGTATCACTTTTGTGGTAAGTCATTGGTTTCTCAACTTTTTGGGCTTCAACTTGGATACATGTCTACATATTTATAAGTGCATGTTTAATAAGTGTGTATCCATTATCTTTCCTTTGCCCTCTCTCTCTCTCTCTCTAAATTTTCTCTTTCATATGTGTTTGTGTATATAAGCGTGTATACATACATGCATGTGTGTGTGTGTGTGTGTATGTGTGTGTGTGTGTGTGATTCATGTGTTTTTATAGTCTATGTGTATTTGTGTATGGTTTTAGAGTATGTATACATTGCATGAATATGTTTAACCTTTAAAATCATTGTCTCATTCTATATGCTCAATAATAAAAGAAAATCAACTCTTTGGTTATAGTGTTTGTGTGTTTGTGGGTATCTTTAGAGTATGCACACATTGCATACACATATTCAATCATTAAAATATCACTAGGTGCTCTATGTCTAAATTCTATTGGCACTTCACACCAATGTTTTGCTAGTGTCTCGCTCAAGATTGGAAGGTGCATGTCTCATGTGGCAAGAGGGTTCATGAGAGCTTGATATAAGAAACATAATCCAAGCTTTGAAAGCTCTATCAACTTAGAGTAATGCAATATTGAATGCATGAAAATGCAATAGATGAGGGTGTGGCACTCACTAATATATATGGAGTGGAAGATCAATGTTAACAAGATCAAGACTTGACTATATCTTTAGAGAACCCTTATGACAGTTTCTCAAAGAAACACATTTAATGGTTATTTTTATTCACATTGAGCCTACAAGATTACATGAATTTGACAACCCATAAGCTATACAAAGAATTACTTCTTTTTCTAAATCCCACACACACACACACACACACACACACACACACACACACACACACACACACACACACACACACACACACACACACACACACACACACACACACACACACACACACACACACACACACACACACACACACACACACACACACACACACACACACACACACACACACACACACACACACACACACACATTTAGCCATCAGCCCCGTTGGAAACAAAACCATAGATATTTTTAAATTTACTAACAATTCTCTCTGATATTTGATTGCAATATGTTTGTCCACTTATATATTTCTACCATGAGAATGATTGAATACCATCATTACATTTTATCTTCTTATGTTCTATATTTGTTTAGAGGGGGGAGCATTAAGTATTTGGTAGGTGATTAAGGTTGATGTGGAGATAAAGTCAGGGGATGTTAAGGTTGTTTGATACATACATGTATGCACCTTCTTTCTCTCTAGACTCTTCATTTGCATTACACATGCCTAGGGAGACAAGCATGTATGTAGGAATGCTAGGAACAAGTGACAAATAAGTGAGAGGGCCTGAAATGAGTGTGGACAGGAATGCCAATGGTGCCAAGACATGCAAGTGGGCTGGCCATCCCTTAGACCCTCCCGCGAGGAAGCATGGAGGCGCCATGTGGTGCCCCATGAAATCTTTGGGTAATAAAAGTAGAAGATATCATGTCATATATCTAATTTAAAAAAGTAAATTCTTCTCTTTCTAGCCACACAATTTTTAAAAAGATTCACATTTCCCCTTTCCATTTATTTTGAGAGAGAGAGAGAGAGAGAGAGAGAGAGAGAGAGAGAGAGAAAATAATTACAACCCCACTCACTAGAATATCAAACTTCTCCTCCTTGTGCCACATAGGCTTGGGAGTCTTCTGGTTGATTTGGGTTCCCTAAAGTAAAGCTCTAAATAATATATAGAATAGATTGGGAGAGGATTTGTGGAGTGGTGTGCACAGATCGGATGCTGTATGCGTACGTAGCGAGCGCCGGAAGGTCCGCAAGAACAAAAGAACTCTACTTTTGCACAAAAAACAAGAGAGAAGACTTGCACGACATGAAGCAAAAGACTCATTGGGTACAATCTCCCCCCATGCCTTGTGTGAGGGCTTCACAAACCATGTATTTGATATATTATTCATCTCCAAGCTCAAAAAATAGCATGATTTACAATTAGCACGCTTTAGCTTTTGTGTTTGCTTTTGTTCCACTAAAGAATTAAAGCAATTGGGTGCCTAAAGAGTCGGGCTGTGCCCAAATAAAATGTCCAATAACAAATATTTAAATAGTGCACCATGCGCATACAAAATAATAAATAAATGTCAAGCGCTTCAATAAGTAAGCACGTCAAAGTAAATATTGGCGCCACGCCTAATATGCGCGCCAATCAAAATAATAATTTCTTCTAAATAACTTGAATACACGCTATCGCCCAATACTTCCCAACACCACCGCTGTCTACTCTACACATCAATTGAAGCATTCACAATTGTTAAAAAATAATAAAATTAAACTGACAAAAGTGAATACCTAGCAGTCTTCAACTACAAATAAATAAATTGGTTAGAACTCAATCCTAACCTTAATTTATTACGAGTGCGCACTCTAAACTCATAAACGTCCATTAATTTAAATATGTATTTTGCGGAATCACTCGCTATGGAGTCACCCACTTGCACATTAAATTAACAAGACACTAAAAAAGGATAGGTGTCTACATCGACTTTTCGCACAAGGATTCCAACTTGTGTATAAGCCCCAGCAACAAATATAATTTTACAGAATCCACCACAAAACCTCACACAATCCACCGTGGAATATGCCTCCTGGCATCATACTGTCCATTGGGCTTCTTCAACATGATGATTTTTAAACTTAACCAAATATCTAGAATATCTACGGCCAGTTCTAGTGGTTATAAAGTCAGTATCTAGAATAGTTTTAGGTTCAAGAATTTCAGTTTCTTCTTCTAGCAAAGGAGGATTTTCATAGACAAGATGTACAGGTAATTGGCCTCTAAAAGGTCGTAACAAACTGATATGAAAAGTGTTGTGTATTTTCCAGTGTTGTGGTAATTCTAGTTTAAATGCATTGTCATTGATTTTGTGAATGATCTTGAAAGGTCCATAAAATCTAGGAGCTAACTTTACAACAAGGTGTTTATCAACACTTTGTAATCTTCACTTTTCAATACGTAACCAAACATAATCATCAACGTTGAAACTCATAGCTTTTCTTTTCTTGTTGGCTTGTTTTGTGTATGATTGCTGGGTTTTCGCAATCATATCTTTAACTTCATAAAAAATAGTAGCATGCATGTTAGCAATATCATCAGTAGCTTGAACTTTGTTTGACAATGATGTAACTAGGGTAGGTAATCTATATCCATAAGTGATTTCAAATGGTGCTTTCTGTGTAGCTGTATGTGGTGTGTTATTGTATGCAAATTGAAGTAAATGTTAATGTGTATCCCATGTTTATGATTTTGAAATTGTGTATGCACGCAAAAGATCTAAAATGGTACTGTTAGTAGCTTCTCTTTGCCCATTTGTTTCAGGATGAAATGCAGATGAAAAATCAATATTTGTTCCTAAATTAGCAAACAAAGTAATCCAAAAATTATTGCAGAATCTAGAATCACGGTTAGAAATAATAACTTTTGGCAAACCATGATTAGTGAAAACAGTTTTCAAAAACAATTGAGCAGCTTGAGATGCAATTAACGTTTTCTTGAATGGAATGAAATATGCTTGTTTGCTAAACATATCGACAATAGTCCAAATCATGTCATGATTAGCTTTAGTGTTAGGCAAACCAGTGATAAAATCCATTGAAAATCTGTTTCCATGGTCAATCTGGAATTGGTAAAGGCATTAATAAACCATATTGTTTACCATGGTGTCGTTTAACTCTTTGGCAAATTAAACATTCAGATACAAAGTTAGATACATCAGATTCTATGTGTGGCCAATAAAAATCTTCAATCAGTATACACAAAGTAGAAATAATTCCTCTATGGCCTTGGTATGGGGGACAATGAATCTCATGAAAAACAAACGATCAAAATCGAACAGTTACACATAATCTTTTTTCATAGAACATAAATCCATCAGCGTAAGACAATGAATCAATTGGAATCCAGTTATTTGCAACCAATTTATTCCAATCAGTTTGAAAACTAGGGTCTTGGTCGTAGGTATCTTTCATAGGGAGAAGAGAGTCAAAAGATATCACATAGATATTATGAATAGTCGGTCTTCTACTTAAAGCATCAGCAATAACATTTTCTTTTTTGGGTTGATATTATATGAGTGGATGAAAACTTTGAATAAAAGCAGCCCATTTAATGTATCGGTCAGATATTTGTGGTTGACTAAGGAGATGTTTAATGCTTTGTTGGTCAGTTTTGATCATGAATTCAGATCCCATTAAATAATGTTTCCATTAACATAAAGCTTGTACTATAGCTAGCAATTCCTTATCATAAGTAGATTCCTTAAGTTCAGAGGGTTTAAGTTTGCAGCTAGAGTAGGCTATGGGATGGGAATCTTGCATAAGGAGTGCTCCTATTCCAGATCCACTAGCGTCAGTGACTACTAGGAAAAATGGTCTATTGAATTCAGGTAATTGCAATAGAGGAGTATGAGTTAAAGCATGTTTCAGTAAATCAAAGGACTTTTGTTGATTTTCGGACCAATGATACACAATGCCTTTCTTTAATAATTTTGTCAAAGGTAATGCAAGCAATGAAAAATTTCTTACAAATTTTTTGTAAAAGCTAGCAAGACCTAAGAAAGAACGTAATTCATCCATATTTTTAGGTATCGGCCAATTCAAAATTGCTTCTATCTTTTTAGGGTCAACTTTAATACCTTCAGATGAAACAATATGTCCTAGGTATTCAATTTGTGTTTGGAAAATTTCACTCTTTTCAGGATTAGCATATAATTGATTTTCTTTCAATAATTTAAAAACCAAAGATAAATGTTCATAATGCTCGTTTTCAAAATTACTAAAAACCAATATGTCATCAAAGAAAACAATGACACAATGCTGATGCTTCAAAAATATGCGATTCATTATATGACTGAATGTGGCTGGTGCATTAGGTAAACCAGAAGGCATAACAAGGATTTCATAGTGTCCAAATTGTGTTCTAAATGCAGTTTTGAAAATATCAGATGTGTCCAATCGTACTTGATGGTATCTAGATTTAAGATCTATCTTGCTAAATATTGTAGATCCTTGTAGTTTGTCCATAAGATCATCTACCCTAAACACAATATTAGTGAGTTTGGGAATCTCCCAATTCCCATTTTTTGAATACTAAAAAGGTGGCATCCGGATAATATTCCCATAAGTTTCTCAAATCCATATGATGTGACCTATCATTGGAAAGAGCTTAAAAAATGGAATCTATTGAGCTATAGAGCGCTCGATTTGGAGTTATAATGTTCAAGTTATGACAAATACAAAGATTTGACCATGTGTCCCAAACTTATGGGAAATTCCCATATTCCCCAACATGGTGTTCCTAGAAATCAGATATCTATTATTTTTCTTCTTTACTAATAGGATAGGTGCACCAAATGGAGAACTACTGGGTCTAATGAGTCCTCGGGGTTAACAATTCTTCAACTTGGGCTTGAATTTCTTTCTATTCAATTTGGTTATGTCTATATGGTGCTTTACATGGTGGTTGTGATCCAGGAATTAGGTGTATTTTGTGATCTTTGGGACGTATAGGTGGTAAGCTAGGTGGTAAGTCAACAGCAAAACAATCTTGAAATTGGGAAAGAAATTGTGAGTGCTTAGGATGCATTTGTTTTTCTTTAGCTTCAATTTCATTCACCCATATTAAGTAGGATTTGCTACCTTTTTGTAATGCACATTTAGCCTGTGTATGACTAAGCAATGGAAAATTATCGAAAGTGTGCATACCATGCAATGTGATTTGTTTCCCATTAGAATGAAACTTCATTGAATGCGTGGAATAATCTATATTGGGATTATATTGATGACGCCAAGGCATTCCTAAAATAATATCACCAGATTGCAAAGGCACATTTAAGAAATTTGTACGTTCAACATAATTACCAATTTTAATTTCTAAGTCATGCACTTCTTGTGTTCCATTATATCTAGTGCTTAAGAATGCAGCCTTGATGCGATAATGAGTAGAAATAGTATGTAAATTCAATTATTTGACCAATTTTGCAAAAATAAAGTCATGTGTGCTCCCATCATCATGTAAAACAATCTTTTCTTTACCACGCACAATATATTTCATTGTTAATAAAGAACGGGGATTTGGCATACCTGGTAAAGTATCTGAAGTAGTACCGATATCATCATCATCTTCCGTAAAATCTGGCATTTCTTCATGTTCTTCATCTTCTGTTGCTCCCAAATAGTTGATATGAACATTTGGCTTTTTGGATTGACAATTCACCGCTATATGTCTAGGTTGATGACATTTGTAACAGACTATCGGTTTGGCTTTAGACACATTATTGGTAATAGTTGGAAGTTTAGGAATGTTGCAATTTGGTTGGAAAGATGGCTTAGGCATTGGATTTGTGTTTGATGATAAAGCAGGAGGTCGTGTCCAAGATTTACAGAATGAAGATGGAAGGAAACAATTTTGATTGAATCTTCGAAAATTTGAATTGAATTGTTTTGAACCAAAGTTACCATTAGTTTGAAATTGTTGTGGTTGCTTCTCTTGTCCTCGAATTTTGTCTTCAATATCATGGGCCATGGAAATTGCATCTTCGAGAGTCGTTGGCTTGAACATGTTCACCTCCGCATAAAAATGTCCAAGTAAGCCATACATAAACTTGCGTTTATGGGTTGCCTCAGGTACATCTTCGAGCATTCGAAGTTGTAATAAAGTATTCCAAAAATGCTCGATATATTGTAAAATAGGCTCACGATCCCTTTGTTTGCAGAAGATCCCATTGTTTGATTGTTTTTTTGTGGAATTGGGGTGGAATGAAATTCTGCAAAAATTTCTTTTGGAAAGTCTCCCAAGTAGTAGGACAATCAATACTTTTGCGAACAAGAGTCCACCATAGGGATACTCTGTCTACTAGATGATTAGTGACACACTTAATTTTGTCTTTCTCAACATACTGTTCTTCATGGAAATAATCATTAAATTGGTTGATAAAAGCAAGTACAGTCTTTCCATCGCATGACCCATTGAAAGTACAAAATTTGAAATTTCTTTTACTTATCTTTGTTTCTTTCCGAATAGATTGCGTTTCAAGTGTTGCATTGATCGTGCGTCGTATAAGATCTTCAGATGGCGGTCCATCTTGGTTGGCGGTAGATCGTTGCGAATTGGCCAATTGAGCTTGCAAAGTTTGACGTGCTCTTTGTTCCTCTTGAAGTTGCATCATAATCAAATCCAGTTTTTGCTCCATCGTTGGTTCCGGTAAATCATCTTCGGCCATAAAATCTTCCATGGTTTGATCGGACATCCTACAAAATTCCAAAAGACCTCACACACTCGAAATCTTATTAGCGGGATGAGCGTAGCTCAAAGTTGGGTTTACAAGGCTTATTTTTTTAATTAAAAAAATAGCTTTTTGTAGTATTTCTTCTTTGCGGATGCTAAATTTGATATCACGGTCTTCTTCCAAGAGGATACTTCGTGCGTGTAGACTATGTGTAGCAATCTTGTTTGTTAGAATTGAACTTTGTCAGTCCACAGGTGTGAACAAGGGCTTGCACGGAAGTTGAAAATCCGTTTGAGACTAGCTATGTATGAACAAACACTATGGGAGAGGTTGAAACTTAAGAAAACTAATTGTTTGCTGTTGTCGTGAGATGAGGGGCCGTTTTTTGACGCCGTCACAACATACTCCCGCCATGAAAGATCAAAATCTCAAGAGCTTTAAGCTCTTATAAGCTTTTAAAGCTTATCTCTAACTAAAATAATGATAATTAACTTCTTCTCTTATCTATGAATAGGCGATTTGATGTAGAAACTTGTCTACTGGTCCTCCGCCTGTAGAGGCTGGTCCTTCGTGATCCAACAGCGTAGCAAGGGGTTCTTCATAGCCAGGAACATGCTAGTATGACGAGTCTGACTATGTAGAGCTCGATTATTCCAGGAGCTCCGCCTTCACATGAGATGGTAAGTGATTGAAAGCCCTTGATCTCAGCTTCGCTTTGATACCACTGCTGCACAGATTGGATGTTGTATGCGTACGTAGCGAGTGCCGGAAGGTCTGCAAGAACAAAAGAACTCTACTTTTGCACAAAAAACAAGAGAGAAGACTTGCATGACATGAAGCAAAAGACTCATTGGGTACAATCTCCCCCATGCCTTGTGTGAGGGCTCCACAAAGCATGTATTTGATATATTATTCATCTCCAAGCTCAAAAAATAGCCCAATTTACAATTAGCACGCTTTAGCTTTTGTGTTTGCTTTTGTCCCACTAAAGAATTAAAGCAATTGGGTGCCCAAAGAGTCGGGCTGTGCCCAAATATAATGTCCAATAACAAATATTTAAAAATCATGCGTCCATGCGCATACAAAATAATAAATAAATGTCAGGTGTTTCAATAAGTAAGCGCGTCAAAATAAATATTGGCGCCACGCCTAATATGCGCGCCCATCAAAATAATAATTTATTCTAAATAACTTGAATACACGCTATTGCCTAGTGCTTCCCAATGCCACTGTTGCCTACTCTACACATCAATTGAAGCATTTACAATTGTTAGAAAATAATAAAATTAAACCAACAAAAGTGAATACCTAGCAGTCTTTAGCTACAAAATAAATAAATTGGTTAGAACTCAATCCTAACCTTAATTTATTACGAGTGCACACTCTAAACTCATAAACCTCCATTAATTTAAATTTGTATTTTGCAGAATCACCCGCTATGGAATCACCCACTTGCACATTAAATTAACAAGACGCCCGAAAAGGAGGCGTCCCCATCGACTTTTCGCACAAGGATTCCACCTTGTGTATGAGCACCGGCAACAAATATAATTTTACAGAATCCATTGCAAAACCTCACGGAATCCACCATGGAATATACCTCCTGGCATCATGGAGAAAGAACCCAAAAAAGTTTGGGGGGAGCTATGTTTTCCAAAAGAAAGAAAAATTACTTCTCGACATGTTGTTTGGGGGTGTACATGGGTATACTTAAATATTTATTGGGAGTGTCAAGCATCCAATGCATAAAGAAAGTGGGGGAAAGAATTTCTCTTGACTACATGTGTTAGTAATTGTTAACATTAGAAAAAAGGGGTTTCTTCATATCTAAGAGAAATTAGTTACTAAGGTCCCTTTTATTTAAAATTAAATTTATTGGGGATGCATGCCAAGCATCTAAGGCATGAAAAGTGGGGAACAAGGACTCTTCTTAGCCAGATGTGTCATAATTTAGTAATAAAACAAATGGGGGGGGGGGGGATATAATTCTAGTAATAAATGTAACCAAATTGTCCATAAAGGAAGCAAGGAGGAAGCAACAATTAGTCATATAAATAAACTATTGTCACTCACAGGTCTAATGTGTCATCAAGGGAGTGTAAGAGAATATTTCCACGGGTTATGTGTATAGTTCCTATGCCAATTCTAATGAAACTAAGAAAAACTAAAAGGATGGTTGCTAGTAGAAGGAATCCAAATGTCAAGAAAAATTTCTATATAATAGGAAAGTTATTATGGGTTAGAAGTGTTACCCTCATGTTATCTAGCAATTGCAAAGTCTTGTCCTATAAAACTTTGCAAAATAAGTATAGAAATTTTTAAAGGATGGCCCCAATGTATGGAGTTAAGGTTTTAAGGAGTAGTAAGAAACCTAGTGAAATAAAAGGCAAAGAAACATTGATTAAGAGGAATAGGTAGAGAACTTACCAAACAAAAGCACAAGGATGAGAAGTTATTGCTTGTGAGTAGTATGATCAGTCCACCAAGTGTGTGTGTGTGTGTGTAGAGAGAGAGAGAGAGAGAGAGAGAGAGAGAGAGAGAGAGAGAGAGAGAGAGAGAGAGAGAGAGAGAGAGAGAGAGAGAGAGAGAGAGAGAGAGAGAGAGAGAGAGAGAGAGAGAGAGAGAGAGAGAGAGAGAGAGAGAGAGAGAGAGAGAGAGATGTATTGATTACACAACTTCTTTTGTTTGTAGGAAAAGAAAATAGAAATTGCATCTATACTATCCTTGTTTATGTGGTTCTTATTCACTACACATTCTATCTTCTCACATGTTGGATTTATGGTGGTTGAATTCTATGTTTTGGGTCAAGATAAAACCCCCACCATCACCAAGTAATGCACTTTGAGAAAAGAGGCTTGCAAGATACAAGTAGTTTTTGAAGAAAGGTAGTTGCAAGGGGGGCAAATGGGATGTGCAAGAAAATTTGCTAATGAAGTAGTCTTATTACATAAAGTAGTCTACCCTTGGATAGGATGTAGGTGCTCTTCTTTGGGAGCCATGGCTATGATTGTTTATCAAGCCCCCACATCATTATGCTACATAGAGATCCTGTTTAAGTTGATCACCTTCCCCATATGTAAAATCAAATATCACATGAGTAATTAAAAATTACCATCTTGAAACTTGTCATCTTGCCTTAGAACACCACTCAAGCCCTAGGTTACACCAATCAAAGGCTATCCCCTATAACTATGGCTTTCTTTACTTGAATATATACTGCAATCCTATTATAATCAAAGACAATCTCCTATGGAACCATAAAGACTAAGCCATCATGAAGTAGCTATGAATATATTCACAAAGTATATATAACTTGTACCTAACTAGGTGCCTCTCTACTATTTGTCCTTCATTTATCATCTTCTTTACATAACTTGCTACCCTCAATATCAATACTATTGTTTGGTTTCTCTACAATTTTTGGCATAAGAACGTTTATTGTTTCACATTTTTTTTGAAATAAAGTAGTTCAATAGCTATTTCATGATTGAAATAAGGTGTTTTGTAACACATCAAGTGCATTGGAAGCAATGACATTAGAGGGCAAAAAGAATATTAATTTATGTATTGATGGCAAGTTGTATCCTGTGGGTTCTACAATAAGAAGCACCCCTACATTCTCTTCATGTTCGTCTCATTAATGGGGTTTATTGGAGATGGTCATCAAGGGCTTCTAGCTTATACTCATAATCTAGTAGGCCATTCAAACCTTTTGAAGTTGGAGAACCAATGGTTACACCAAGAAACAAATACAATGAGAAAACAAGTAGAGGAGAGCTGATGAAAAATAAGGAGTTTTAGAACCCAACTAGGTGCAATCAAACAAAAGGAAATGGCACTCAGGTTGCATGAAAGGCAAAGGAATCCAAAGAATATCAAGACACTCAAGCCTAGAGGTGGAGATTGTAGGAGAAGAATAACAATAATATGGTAATAGTTGGTCACTCATGCTAAAATAGTTGTATTCTTCTATTCTATTTGGGTAGTATCAAGTCCAAAGCAAGTGCTCATTCTATGAATGCATTATAAATCCATGCTCATATATGTATCGTCATTTTTATTATGACCAATCAAACCATTCTCCATCTGAACAAAACAATGGGAACATGGAGAGAGCATCATAAGCCTACAGCCACATCATTCCTCCCAAAGCTATAGGGAACATGTTGGCCAAGAAGATGTTTAAGATGGCCAAGGAATGATGCATTGAAAATTTCTTGTAAAGGTCTTGCCTGGACAAAAAGGATATCTAAAGTAGCTTGGATAAAGTGAGAATTAATCAGCTCCTCAAAGTCATGCAAGAAACATTGAAGAAGAAAATGATAAAGGGATATCTAGTTCAAAAGCCATCCGTAGTTTAAAAAACAAGATGCAACATCAACCAGAGAGGCTTGGAAGCCCTTGGTGAGTCCTTTTACATCATAGATAGCTATTGTGGAAAGAAGCGAGTGCTAAAGCATGGCACTTGTAACAACATATTCTTTTGATCAAGCTGAGTGAAATTGAGATTGTGAAGGGTAAGAAAATGGAGAGAGTTTCTATTGCCATGATTAATAGGGCTCTTTAGCTAGGTAATGAGGATGATGAAGGCATAGAGGGCTTATTGCACTTTAGCATGCAATCAAATAAAAACATTTGGTGGTTAGGAGCATTTCAGGTTGACACAAAAGATTTTGACCTGTTGCATTGGTGTTTCAACAAACTTCTATATCTCAAGTGATAAGTGCTCAAAAAGTAGGGAAAACTAAGTGTTGAAGGATTTGGACAATATAAAGCGAAGTGACACATGGCCATATATTTAAAGACAATGAAGTGCATGCGTAGCATGTCAAGAGGTGCTACTTCTATGAGTCCTTGAATATACTGTATGGCCAATGCCAAGGAGTGCAATGCTGCTAATTGGAATAAGGCACCTAATAGATACACCAAAAATCCAAACTTTCAAGCCATTCTAGATATCCCTTTAACAAATGTCCACATGTGCACATTGCATACTTTGTGTAGATTAGTAGAGAAAATTGTGCATCTCTACATTGGATTTTCATGGAAACTACAACCCCAAAAGGCCAAGGATGATACTATTAGGGCTATTGAGAAGGTTTTGTTAGACATTCGTCTCCACAAGGACAATGTTGTGATTGAGGTAGATCCTCAGAGATCCAACAAAGGGAATAATGTTCATAGAAATCCCACAATAGGTGGAGTTAAGGCTAGAAGGTTTTGGGGCTTCCATAGCAAGGCTAAAAAAAGGAACTCCATGTCAAGCTCTTCTTGCATTCATTTATACAACCAATGGAAAGAGCTATGCAACACAGTCAAAGACCATGGGGGATGACAGATGATCAAGGAGCAAGAAGATCAAAGTGTGGGAGGCACTGGACACAATGTTTATGTATTGATATAAAACATCTTGGTCCAAGAAGGATATTCTATCCTTCAAGAATGCCCTCAATAGAAGGATGCATAGGAAGAAAATAATCTCATGCACTATGTACTAAGGAACATCATATTTTGTTTCTATGCCTTGAACTTGCCACTTAGCTCTTAGCTAACCCCATTTTTCTTTTCTTATGAGCAACTTATTATTTATAGTTATAGTCTCTCATTTGTGTGGCAGTATGGGAGTTTGTTGATTTGGTCCACCTAAGGAATGGACAATTCCTATTACCAAGCAAGGACCAGGTACTTTAGACATACAAGACACAATGGTGGTGAACAAAAAGCAAAAAGCATATTGGAAGATTTCCAATGGTTTTATAGAGTAATTTGGCACAGAACGAGAGTAGAAGAAGCAAAAAGGATGTGCCAAAACTTGGAATGGCCCTTGTAGTACAAATGGTGAAACAAAAGAGACAAAAAGCTTACAACAATTCATGTGTGAATGAGAAGTTTTTACAATGGGTGACCTCGAGGGAGAGGCAAGGCCAGAAATGTGGCTCAAAAAGTAGACAATACAAGCTTTTATTCCTCGCTATTGTGGGCTCAAAAAGGATGGTTTCATCTTCTTTGCCAATGTTTCATCATCCTCATCATCTCATCCTTTCAGATTGGTAGCTATATATTTCAGTCTCACAAAATTTCCCTTTTTGAGTAAGGATGCAAATTGCATATGTCCTTGACCCTCACTTACAATGGCATGAGCAGCATATGATATGTAGTAAGGAACCCTTAAAGATTGGCATTCATACCCAATGGTGAACACTTGCAATGCAAATCTCTTTTTGACCAAAATTATTTTCTTTACATTCGTTGGAAGGGGATAGCCTCCACAAAACCTAGTTAGTATCTTCAGTGCAAAAAGGAAGGGCCTTGCATTATCGAGGGAATACTCATTGTGAGAAATTATAATCTATAGTAATGATAAACGTAATGCTCATCATTTAATTAAATTAATACAATTTTTTTCTACAATAAATCATAGGATGTAGTATATGCATGTATGCATGTTATCTATCTTTGTATGATCAATTTGCCAATGTGTTATGAAAGAGCCGCATCTTTTCTATGCCTCCTTGACTTGGAGCTACTAGTAGCCAATGTCCTTAAGCCCCGTTGCTCAAGTGAAAAAGTCATCCTATACACCACCACCTAGTTGCAAGGATGCATTTTTAGAAAACAAAACCAAAAACTATCATTGACCAAGAACAAGGAGAGAATCAACTAAATACCATTTGATTTTTGTCACTTTCAAGCAAACATGGTGTCCACAATGGGATTGTGCCACTCCCATCCTTGTACACAGCTAATACCTCATACTTTCCCATGTTTCATAGGTTGAGCCTTTCAATTATTGTAACTCTTTCTTCTTCAATATAGGCAATCGCCACTAATCATAAGCCTTGGCCTCCATATTAATGCTTTTAAGGATCTATTTTCCCGTAAATAACTTTGCATGTCGAACCAAGAGATGCAATGGTTCTGTTGGAGGGGGGTGCTTGGATGGTGATGTTGAGAGTTGGTTAGAGTGGAGACAAGCAGGGCCCAACCAGCCTCATTAAACTATGTTATGATAACAATACTGTAGTCCTCATGGATGTTTAGTGAATTTATTATATTGGCCAACAACAGATAATCTTACTCATCTAATATAGTAAATATAAGTAGGCATGAGATGGACAAGCTTCCTTCCTCACATGCATTGACCGATTGCACACTCTCTAGGTCATCAAGGGCAGCTAAGGCTTAGGATCAAAACTCTGCGTAGAGCATCCTCCACTCTCTCCTCCTCTACGTCAAAGGGTATCATCTCATCTACCTCTTCAACCTCTCTAATGGTAATGGTAGTCTATCTTCTATTCCTAGCATATGATCCTTGTGAAGTCCCTTCTGAGTCATTCTCACCTCCTAGGAGATGTAAATAGCAAAGGAAAACAAAGGGGGATTTTAGAAGATGACTTGTTTGTATGTGTATTGGATAGTTCTTTGTGTCCTTGTGTGCATTGCCATGTTATTTATCTAGCACTTTGGCTAGCTTTCTCTTTGCAATTTTGTTGATCACAAAGTCATATGCGTGAGCATATTTTTGTGTGATTGGCGATTTTAAGAGAAAAGTTCAAGTCATTTTACAAGAGGTGGGAGCAATTTTGAAGATTTAAAGCATAAAAATATAGAAAGAAGTCTCATATCTAGTTTGTTTTGCAAGGCGATCAAGGTGCAAAGCATGTGACATTTTAAAGCCAAATGTGAAGGAAAGCGCAAAGCCGAGTTTGTAGCAAGAAAATATGCAGTCATGATATTTGCATAA